>NW_012108252.1:6846241-6886138 GCF_000951045.1 Mandrillus leucophaeus | reverse complement strand
TGTTTCCAATTACATGGCAAAAAACTACCTAAAATGTTTATGAAAGACAAGAATAAAACTGTGTTTACCATATAAAGGCAAAAAAACTACCTCAATATTTTACAAACCAAATGTAGAACTATGTTAAAAATGATATCTAAGAATATGAAATAATAGAAACACTATTAGCACAATGTATCATGGCATCACTAGATCAAAGGAAAAAAAATTTGAACATTTTTATAAATTCTGGAGATGCATTTTCTATACTTTTTTTTTGAGACAGAGTCTTGCTCTGTTGCCCAGGCTGGAGTGCAGCGGCACAATCTCTGCTCACTGCAACCTCTGCCTCCCAGGCTCAAGCAATTCTCATGTCTCAGCCTGTAGCTGGGACTACAGGCCAAGTGCCACCATGCCCAGCCAATTTTTGTATTTTTAGAAGGCTAGTCTCGAACTCCTGGCCTCTCCCAAAATACTAGTCTTATAGGTATAAGCTCTATAAGTATTTTTTAATACTTAGAGATGCAAAATTGTATATCCAACCATGACAAAACAAGGAAAACTAACATGGTAGCAAACAGTGCTCTCTCATAACACGAACATCGTACCAAGCCCACAAGGAGGACAGGAACACTGGTTTTCATTACTTTTTAAAGGTAGTTTTTTTAACAGTTCTAGCCAAGAACAAGTCTGTAATATTACCATTTCTCAGTGATATTTTGAACGTAAACAAAAATGACAACACAAAATCCTAGAAGGAAAATAATAGAGATAATGATATTTTCCTCTACATGAGAAACAACATTGGTAAGTATTATGGAAAAATATATAATTAAAATTTACGTAATACCAATTCTAGATTAACTAAGGAAAAAAACATAAAACAATGAGAGACTCAAATAAAAATGAATAAATGGAGACACACAGTATGTTTCTAATAGGATGATCCAGTATGTTAACAATCCTCCTCAGGTTGATTTATATATTTAATGTAACTTCAAGCAAAACCCCACCATGAATATTTTGGGCCTATCCAAATTTTTTTGGAAGTACAGGAAGTCAAGAATACAGAATAATATGTACAATAAACATTTTTAGCGTTGTCTATGTTGAGGTAATTGATACAGTAAAATGTACAAATCTTGATTTTACAGCTCAGTGCATTTTTATGAATGTATATATCCCTTGTGATTATCACACAAGATATAAAACATTTTCACACTCCTAGAAAGTTCTCTCATGTTCCCTGCTAATCAACAGCCCCAACTCGGAGATCATTATGACTTTTATCACCATAAATTAGTTTTGCCTGGTATTGAATTGCATAAAAATGGGAGCCTATAGTATATACTCTTTCGTGTCTCTTTTTGACCATCACCCATGTAGCTGTGTGTATCAATCATTTGCTCTTTCTTATTGCTGTGTAGCAGTGCATGATATGACTCCATAACTTGCTGATTCATTTTTCTCTTGATGTACATTGTGTTATTTCCAATTTTGGACTTTTGGAAATAAAGCTGCCATAAACATTCTTGAGTACGTCTTTTTGTGGCTATATACTTTCATGTCTCTTAAGTATATACATAGAAGTGAAATTTCTGGGTCATAGGATAGATGAACTTGATTAGAAACTGGCAAACATCTTTCCAAAGTGATTTTACCTTTTTTCTTTCCCCTCTCCCATCATTGTATGTGAAACCCAGTTGCTCTATATCCTCATCAGCACTTCTATTGCTGGTCTTTTAACTTTAGTCATTTTGCTTGTGTGAAATTGTATCCCATCATTTAAATTTTCATTTTCCTGGTGAATAATGACATTGACTATCTTTTTATTTGTTTACTTTCTATTCAAACATTTTGCCTTGTGAAGTGACAGATGGAGTCTTTTGCTTATTTTAGTTGTCTGCTCCTTATTGATTTGCAGGTATTTAAAAATATGTATGTTGGGCACAGATCTTTTTTTGTTAGGCATATGTGTTGTAAATATTTTACCCCAGTGTGTGACTTGCCTGTTTGCTTTATTGATGAGAAGTGACTTTCTGATGAGCGGTATCATTTTTGATTCAGTCTATTTACTTTTAAAGCTAGTCTTTTTTGTATATTGTCCAATAAATAATCTCTCACCCCAGGGTTGCAAAGATATTCCCATATGTTTTCCTACCAAGGCTTTAAAATTTTAGTCTTCACATTTAAATCTCTGATACTTCCTTGAATAAATTTTTGTGTACGATGTAAGAAATGGATAAAGATTAATTTGGAAGATGTCTAGTTGTTCCAGGACCATATATTAAAAATTAAGTTCCACAGTGAGAACACTTGGACACAGGAAGGAGAACATCACACTCTGGGGCCTGTTGTGGGGTGGGGGGTGGGGGGAGGGATAGCATTAGGAGATATACCTAATGTAAATGACGAGTTAATGGGTGCAGCACACCAACATGGCACATGTATACATATGTAACAAACCTGCACGTTGCGCACATTTACCCTAGAACTTAAAGTATAATAAAAAAGAAAAAAAATTAAGTTCCAGTTTATAAGCAAGATAATCTCTCCATTTATTTAGATCTTATTTAATTTTATTCAGTCATGTTTTATAGTTTACAGTGCTTTTGTCAGAAATCAAAGGCTCATATTTTTGTGGGTCTATTTCTCTAGTTCCTTTGATCTATTTGCCTAGCTTTAACGACAATAGCACATTGCCTTGTTTATTGTAATTTTGTAGTAACTACCGAAACCTGGTATTGTAAGTTCTCCAGCATTGCTGTTCTTGAATTTCTTGGTTATATCAGGTCATTTGCATCTTCATATAAACCTTATAATCAGCTTGTATATCTTTACTAATAAAAGCCTGCTGATATTTTGACTGGGAATATGTTGAGTTTTTAGAGCAATATGGAGAGGACTGGCAAATTAACAATATTGAGTCTTCTAGTTCATGAGCATGATAATCTCTCCATTTATTTAGATCTTATTTAATTTTATTCAGTGATGTTTTATAATTTTCATTAGATTCCCATTCTAGGTTTTTACACTTTTTGATGCCCATGTATGTAATGTTTAAAAAAAATTATTCCCAATTGCTGCGGCTAGTGTTCAGAAATACTCTTGATTTTTGTTCGCTTACCTTATAACCAGCAGTGTTGCTAAAATTCACATATTATTTATTGTCAATAAATCTGTCGGCTTATTTATAGATTTCTTTGGAATTTCCATGCACATAACCATGTCAAGTACAGAGAGTTACTTCTTCCTTTCCAATGCTTAGAACTGTTATTTCTTTTTCTTGCCATATTTCAACGGGTAGAACCACCAGTATGATGGTCAATAGAAACAATAATAGTGAATATTTACATTAAATTTCCTATTAGCTGTACCATTGTTTTGGTAGATAACCTTTATAGATTAAGTTCTTCCTTATACCTACCATGTTAAGAGTATCCTTTTAAGTAAAAAGGTGTCAAATTTTATGAAATAATTTTTCTCTATCCAATGATAACATTTTGTGGTTTATTTTTCTGAATCATTTGATGTGAATTAAACTGACTGATTTTAAATGTTATGCCAACTTTGCATTCATTGAGTAGCTAGACTTGTTTATGATATATTATCCTTCAAATATATTACTGGATTCAATTATTTTGCATAGGATTTTTCTATGTTAACGAGGAATATTGGTCTATAATTTTTCTTTTTCTTAAATAGTCTTGTCATATTTTGGTAGGATGGTTATGTGAGCCATATAGAATGAGTCAACATGTACTCTTTCTATTTTCTGAAAGTTTATGTAGAACTGGTATTTCTTAAATGCTTGGCAGAATTTTTTTCTTTATTTTGTTTTGGCTTGTGTGTCTCTTTGAAGATTGTTAATTTCAGGTCTTATCTCATAACTCTCTCCCTCTCAGTTTTTTTAAATGTTCTTTTTTCTCTGTTCTAATTTCTATTTCTATTGATCTGTCTTTAAGTTCACTCATCATTTCTTCTGCTGCCCTTCTAGCCTGGCATTGTCCATCTAATGAATGTCTAATTTTAAATATTACTTAAAATTATTTATTTTTATTTGATGAATAAAAATTGTATATATTTATGGCGCACAAACATATTTTGATATATGTATACATTGTGGAATGGTTAAATCATGCTAATTAACATATGCATTAACTTAAAATATTTTATAATACCTATCTCAGTATTTCCTTTTCTCTGTTGAAATTATCAAGTTTTTCATCCATTAGATCTATTTTTTGCTCTAATTTTAAGAGATACTTTTAGTAGTGATTTTACAGTCATTTTTGGGTTATCTGTAATCCTTATATAGATTATATTTTTCTTTTGCACAAAAGTTACATTTTCTATGTTTTTGCCTTGAGCTGTAACTTTTTATTGTGTTTAAAAACCATGGAGACTCGTGCTCGCTTTGGCAGAACATACACTAAGAAGATTAGCATGGCCCCTGTGCAAGAATGACGCGAATTTGTGAAGCATTCCATTTTCAAAAAAAGAAAAAAAAAATAAATAAAAACCACAGAGACTGAAGTAAATATTATTTCTTCCAGAAAGGGCATATCTTTCCCTCTAATCAGGCAGCTAGAATGAAAATGGGAGGCTTTTTGCTTTGATCCAATAAGGAATTTAATAGGATTGGGGCTGATTTGGAGATCTAGTTTCAGATTGCCTTTGTTTTCAAGATTTCTTGAGTGTGAAATCTTATCTATGTACATAATAGGCCCTTCCTTCTTGTAGACTTTGGCTTTCTAATCACTTTTCAGTCTTGCCTCCAGCTTCCCAAATGCTTCTGTAAGACACTGAGCAAAAGTCTATGAGAATTGGTGGCAGGAAGGCTCTGCTATCTCTGCATTTGGGGTTTCTAAGGTTCTGTTTCATTATGCCAGCTCACATGGCTGTTAAAAGTTTAACTTTTTTTTCGTACCCCAGAAGATTCTTTCTGCCTAAATTCAGCAAGTAGTCCCAGGAGGAAAGCAGTTCATAGTCTGTGTTCACCCAAGAAGGGCCTGCCCCACTTTGGAAGTCTTTAATTCTTTGCATTCATAGTCCTTCAATGTGTTAAAAATATTAATTTTACTTCATTTTTTCTATTGTTTTGGTGAGAGAAATAGTCTGTCAACATTCTATATCTGACTTTACTTGAAGTAAAGCTCTGCAATTAAATTGTTGGGGAGAAAAGGAATCTCAAGGTGATGTTTGCATCACAGAATTTTAGAGCATACTATAATTTCACACTGTAGTATTGCACAGAGTAGACCAATGTAGTTTGGTAAGCAGAATAGAAACTCAAAAAATGGGTTTTAGTTTGTGATAAAGATTATTTCCTCCCAAAATTTGTAATGTGTATTTAAGACATATAAAATACCTATTTATTTAAAAAACTTAGAGCCTTTCCTCACCAAGTACTCCAAAAAGAGATTATATAGGAGTTAATTTGAAAAATGAAGCTACAAGAGAAAATATTTTACAAATACAAGAGAACATACCAAGAGATGCAAAAAATAGAAAACAGAAACAGACTCTGCTTACATTAGTAAAATATTTCTAAGCATAAAATTAAGAAAAAATGAAAAAGGAGAATAAAAATAGAATTTTTCTGTCTCAAAATTATTACAAATTTAAAAGTCCAACTTCAAAGTAGGTATATTTGCAAAATAAATGATACACAAGTGTTATCACCCTTAATATATAAAAAGCTCTTATCAATCAAGAAAAAAGCAAATAGAAAAATGCTTTAAGAGGTAATTCACAAAGACATATCAATGGCTTATGAATATATTTTAAAATTTACATCATTAGTAATCAAAGCTACCTCATACCATTTTTTTTTGTTCTCCTCCTGAGGTGAGAGGGAACTCCTTAATATTTTCATAGACTCTTTTTTATTCTGTATATTTTAGGTGTACAAAACAATATTTTGATATACACAATGAAATCATTGCTACAGTCAAACCAATGAACATATCCATCATCTCAGTTACTCTTTTTTTGTACAGAGTATCTAAAATCTGCTCTCTTAAATTTCCAGGATACAATACAATATTATTAATGTGCAATACAATATTGTATTAATAATACAATATATCTCCAGACTTATGCATTTTTCTAGCTATGTCTTTGTATCCTTTTACCTACATATAACAACTTACCATCAACAGATAAAAGAATTTTACATTTTTGTTCCATCCTCATTTTATGTTTTGATGTCACAATTAACATATTTTTTCCATTAAGGAAATATTGTATCTATCATTATTTATAATACTTTTGTCTTTTGACCTTTACACAAAGTTGCAAGTGATTTAAACACCACCATTATGGTATTATAGTATTCTGCATTTATACGTTTACTTTTACCAGTGAATTTTATACTCATGTCTTTTTATGTTAGTAATTAGTGTCCTTTCATTTTTTTTTTTTTTTTGAGATGGAGTCTTGCTCTGTTGCCCAGGCTGGAGTGCAGTGGTGTAATCTCAGCTCACTGCAACCTCTGCATCCCAGGTTCTCCTGCCTCAACCTTCCGAGTAGCTGGGACTACAAGCATGCACCACCATGCCTGGCTAATTTTTGTGTTTCAGTAGAGATGGGGTTTTGCCATGATGACTGGGCTGGTCTTCAACTCCTGACCTCAAGTGATCTGCCTACCTCAGCCTCTCAGAGTGCTGCACCCAGCCTTCTTTCATTTTCATTTGAAGAACTCTCTAGCATTTTTTCTAAGGAAAGTCAATGGTGATGAACTTCCTCAGCATTTGCTTTTCTGAGAAAGTCTTTATTCCTCCTTCATTTCCGAAAGACAGCTTTGGCAGGTATAGTTCTTGACATTCCCTTGTATGTGACATGTTGCTTGTCTTGCTGCTTTCAAAATTCTCTCCTTGACATTGACTTTGGAAAAGCTTATTATAATGTGTCTTGGTGAAGATCTCTTTGGATTGAATCTATTTAGGGACTTTGGGGCTTTATAGATCTGGATTTTCATATCTCTCCCAACATTTGGGCAGTTTTCAGCCATTGTTTCTTTTTTTCTTTTTAAATGTATTATACTTTAAGTTCTGGGATACATGTGCAGAATATGCAAGTTTGTTACATAGGTATATACGTGCCATGGTGATTTGCTGCACCCATCAACCCATCATCTACATTAGGTATTTCCCCTAGTGTTATCCCTCCCCTAGCCCCCCACCCCCTGACAGGTCCCAGTGTGTGATGTTGCCCTCCCTGTGTCCACGTGTTCTCATTGTTCAACTCCCACCTATGAGTGAGAACATGCGGCATTTGGTTTTCTGTTCTTGTGTTTACTGAGAATGATGGTTTCCAGCTTCATCCATGTCCCTGCAAAGGATATGAACTCATCCTTTTTGATGGCTACATAGTATTCCATGGTGTATATGTGCCACACTTTCTTTATCCAGTCTATCATTGATGGGCATTTGGGTTGGTTCCAAGTCTTTGCTATTGTGAACAGTGCCACAACAAACATACATGTGCATGTGTCTTTATAGTAGAACGATTTATAATCCTTTGGTTGTATACCCAGCAATGGGATTGCTGGATCAAATGGAATTTCTGGTTCTAGATTCTTGAGGAATCGCCACACTGTCTTCCACAATGGTTGAACTAATTTACACTCCCACCAACAGTGTAAAATTCTCCACATCCTCTCCAGCATCTGTTGTTTCCTGACTTTTTAATGATTGCCATTCTAACTCAGCCATTGTTTCTTTAAGCTTTCTCTTCTCTCTCTCTTCTCTATTTTGGAATCTCATAATGCATATACTGATTTGCTTAATGGTGTCCCATAAGTTCCACAGGCTTTCTTCATTTCTTTTCATCTTTTCATTCTTTTATCTCCTCTGACTGGATAATCTCAAAATATCTGTCTTCAAGTTCACAGTTTCTTCTGCTTGCTTTAGTCTGTGGTTGAAGTTCTCCATTGCATTTCCGGTTACATTCACTGTATTCTTCAGCTCCAGGATTTTCTGTCTGGCAACTTTTTAAATGATTTCTATCTCTTTATTGAATCTTTAGTGTTTTTTACATATTTTTTCCTGACTTCATTGAGTTATCTATTTGTGTTCTCTTATATCTTGCTGAGCTTCTTCAAAATAATTATTTAAATTTCTTTCAGGCAGTTTATAGATCTTGATTTCTTGGGGGTTTTTACTGTGTTCCTTTGTGGTGGCATTTTCTCCTCCCTCCCTCCCTTTCTTCCTTCTTTCCTTCCTTTTTTTAATGTTTTAAAAAAGCAAGACTTATAGCCTTGCATTGATGTCTGCATGTTTGATAGAGCAGTCACCTCTTCCAAACTTTACAGCCTGGCTTTGGTGGGAATCGATTTTCATCTGCACCTAAGTGAAAGACTGCAAGCTGGGTGGGGCTGTGGCAGCTTTGTTTCCAGAGGGCATGCAGTTATAGTCTCCATGTATTGCTCCCCGTTGAGGTCAGCATTGACAAAGACTATGAGGGCCTCAGTGGCCAAGGCTGCAGGTGTTTGTAATGGCAGCAATAACAGTGTGGGCTGTTGGAGTTCCCAGAAGGAAGGTTGTTGTGGTCCTTCTGTTATCCCATTCCTCACAGGAGAGAGTCCTAGCTGAGGGATTCCCTCTTGATACTGGGTCTGGTGTGGGCTTCAGGAGGCTGCAGTGGTTTCAGGCCAGGGAACAGGTGCTCAGAACAGGTGTGGCACCTGGGTCTTGGGATACTGGTGCACTCACAGAGGCATGGGTTTATGCACATCACCTACAGAGCTGGGGTCTAGGACTTTGGGGTGTGAATCTCAAGCCCAGAGAGAGGGGATACAGCAGTAGCTCAGACTGTGGGGACAGAGTGCAGCAGTGGTATGGCCCAAGGGATAGAGTGGTGCTGTGATGACTTAGGTCCCAGGGTATGCGGTAGTACAGCAAAGACCCTAGTTCCTGGGAAAGCAGGGTATTGTAGTATCTCAGGCCCTGGGAGTGGGGGTGGGTTGGGGTGCTGTGGCAGTAAGACCCCAGAATGGTGGGGCGCAGCAGCAATGCAGGTCCCATGGGGTGGGGTCCAGCAGTGACTTGAGCGCAGAGGGAGTTGCTCTTCAGCAATTTGGGCCTAGGGATAGTGGGGTGCTGGGTGTCCCAGGCTTCAGGTGGTAAGGTGAAGTAACAGCAAGACCCCAGAAATGGAGAGGTACTATGCCTACTCAGGCAATCAGGGGTGGAGTACAGCATTGGCTCCCTTAGTTGGGCTCAGCACTGGCAAAAACCGCAGGGTGTTGAAGCCTGCAGGTGTCTGCGTGGTGATGAGGACCACTGGGGTCCTCCTGCTTACCTTTTCCCCTCGGAAGAAATCCCTTCTGGCTCTGAGCTGATCCCAACTGAAGAATGGAGTAGTGCAAGCAGGGTGTTTCTACACAGCCATCTTTGGTGTTTTTTGCTTCACTGAGTTTCTGCTACCTCTTTGTTCTACTCTGGAGCTCTCTCAGCAATTTCACTGGCATATAGTTATTAGTTGTTTTTGTGGGGGAGATGAAGATTGGTACCTTCTAGTCTGCCATTCTGCTGGTGCTACTCTCTAATAGGCTTTTAAATGAAAAATTTAACATGAATTAAAACTTAGTCAAGGAATGAATTGCCCACAATGAAGTATTTTTGAATCTTTCAAATAATCAAGTCATCTTTGGTTATTTGTTTGGTGTCTTTTCTTTAGCTCACATTCTTCCATCCTGCCCACCCTTCTGAAAGTCTGACATTCATGAAATCTCCTGAGCATCAGTGCACCTGGTATCTACCATGACAACACTGATGATAATGCTAAAAGATGATTTTCCAAATCCCCAGACCCTCAGGGTGCCTGAGAGATACTGCAATTGCTTCAGTTTTCACCAAATCAAAGCGGTGCTATGTTGTGGGCACAAAGGAGGAGCCTGTACCCTCCCTTCTCTGTATCACACCTTATCACCCGGGTAGCACCATAAGCCTTTGTTTCCTTGGGGAAACAGCTCCTTTACCTCTTTCATATAATACCATCTATTCCAAGTTACAATGCCGGGAACTAAGACAAAATTATACCATATTCCAATTAACCCAATTATAGTTATACCCAGTTATCCCATTTAAAGAGCACCCTGGCAAGCAACGTTCATCTGAACTATTTCTTGTTCCACATAAAATCAATGTAGAAAAATGGACACCTAAGCTATTAGCCCACTCCTTATCTTCCATGTCCAGATATAAAGGAATCTCTTTAATGATCATCTGCAACACCCACCAACAAATTCACAGGCTGAGTTAGGAATTAATCATGCTCCATTCCCTTATCTCTTTCCAAAAATCTTCTTCAAAGTTGGCGAGAACTCTCTGCTTCAACACTTACTGTACTGCTAATACTTGTTTGATCATAGCAAAACCATTTTGCTCATAGCCTTCATTTTCTTTCTCCATGTAAGTCACTATCTTTACCTATATTCCGGAGACACAGTGAAGTACAACTAATTGACTCTAGTCAATCTATAGTGAAACAAGTGGCAGAGAAGCCCAAAAATAAGCATCAGGAAAATCTTAAGACTCTAAGTCAATGAATTAAAGAGCTAAAAGCCTCCATAAGAAAGAGAACTGACCTTCTGAGCTTTTGTCCCTTGGGGAATATTAGTTTTACCTTTTCTGCTAAAATATGGCAGCCAGGCTGGGAACTTAGGCTAGATTATTTATTTAATGTGACAGCCCCTCCTCTCCTTTCTCTCTCTCCAACCCTTTCCCCATGACCTTTCCAGATTCTTCAAGTTTTTTTTTCTTTTTAATTAAACCTCATCAAAAAATGAGAATTAGGTGAACAGGTATTGAAAACTTGAGTTACCTTTTGTTGCCCTTTGTTTCAAAAAATGTTTAAATATTTCCCAGATGATCTTTACCTATGGAAATTAATGGCAGCAACTGCAGCCTTTAAAAGATGTTAAATCATCTCACTGATGTTCAGAAAAAACAGAAGTTCCGTAGTTCCAACTGCCTGTGTGGCAGGAAGAAAACTGAATTCTTGAAAAAGGCCTGTTAATTACAGCTTTCTCTTGTTATAAGAATGATTGCTCAATGGGAAATGGAAGATCACAAATCTTCCACTTTTGGAACTAAATGATAATAGAGTTTTAATACCCTAACACAAATAAAACCTCCTCCTGAGTGAGCTACTCAAACCCTGCATTGCTTGACTAATGTGTTGAGTTAAGTAGGGAGGCCTGCGATGTAGTAATTTCTCCAAGGAGGCTGCAGGGAGAGGAAAGTACATTCCAGACACCTAATCATTTACAATTGAGTTTAATGAGGTAGTAATTTACAGCTTTCGGGGTGGAAGTATGGAAAGGTCCCTGCCAGGAACTGGACAGAGTCTTTAAAATCCTGGAGTTTAACGAAGGCATTAGAGGGTGGTTTCATACAGCCGAACTTGTGTAATTCCATCTGCTCAGTGCTTGGACAGGAAGTAAATGACAGGGCACTTGGGACCTACATCTGGAAACAACATGTTTCAGAGGATTTTATAAATCCTGCAGTAAAAGAAGAAGAAGAAGAAAGAAAAAAACAGAGGTGAAAGGGCATAATTATGGAGGACGAGGAAGTACAACAAAGAAGGGGCTTTGCAGGTTCTTTTCAGTTTGAAAAACAACATTTTCTAATGTCAAGGTCAGCCATTGATAATAATTGACAAACCACACTTATCAAGCCTGATACATGAAAACAGAAGGTACTGAAGCTTCCTTTTTGGACAGGATTTGGATGAAGGCTACAAAGTAGTTCAGGATGCACTGATCTTACCTGAAGACGCCCTTCCAGTCTTCCAGCAGTATAGCAGCTACCTTCTTTGTTGTCATCGTTCCTTGGTTTGTAATATACTGGGTTAATTTTGCTTTCTGTTCACTGTTGCCTTTCAAATACAGCTAGCACATGAAAGGAGTCTGCCTTAAAGAGCAGGAAAAAGCTGAAGGCACGATGACATGTTGTAAGGGTAAAAAGTAGCTGCTAGACTGGTCTTTATATTATATGCCAATGATTGACATAAATCGAGATTTGTTTCTTCTCACTTAGGCTGAATGTTCTTTGTATGTCAATTTATGTTACCCCTGTTTCAACTCTCCCAAGAGAAAGTCTCATGCTCCCCAGTTTCCAAATCCTCAAAAACATTCTCCTGTTCGTGACCAAGGGTTCTCATTCTTTCCTCCTCTTGCTGTTTCTGAATATTGGAAAGAAATGAGGTTAGATCAAAGAGAATAGAGAGGAACCATTACATTCCTGGTCATTAAAGAACATGGATCTCGCTTAAAATTCATCCCTTTGTCAGGCTGTTATAAAATATTTTAGAAGGAAATATTGTGTGACTATGTGCCAGGCAGGCAAGTGGTGCTAGCAAGAGAAATCAGATGCATTCATAGTGAGCTATGTTACTTATTGGGATCTCAATCACATTGACAATCCTAATCATTGATAACAATGTTTGAACATTTACTCTATGCTATGTGGTTTACATGCATTATCTCATTTAATTCTTTCAGTAATCCTATGAAACAGATTATACTTTTATCTCAGTTTGCAGATGAGCAAACAGGTGCATAGACGTTAATAGCTCAAAGTCACTAGGATAGTAGGTGGAAGGGAGAATTCAAACTCATCTTTTTGCTCATATATAACTCACATATCATAAGAATTAAGCCTACAGTTTCATCTCTTTTGATGTATTACCTTGAGTTTCATATGTTTGGATGTCATAGGAACCTTTAAAAGATTTGGCCAGAGTGATGGTCCTGATGACATCAGGGAAACACTTTCAATTCCTCCAAAAAGCAAAAATTTCTATCTTTAAAGTATGTCATATGATACTTGGACTACTGAGTACAGAAAAAAAGGATTTTTTTGTATCATACTTTTTAAAACCATAGACCTTAAATATAGCTCAAAGAAAAAAGAAATTGGTTTTCAAATGCTTTGTTTTCTTGTTTTCCAGAGAAGGAGCTCTTTTCCGTCTTAAGTTTGAATACATTCTTTTGCTGATTAAAAATCAGAAACAAGTTTTTTAGTGCCTCAAGATCTATAGTCTATGTTTTGAAAGTCTGGGCAAAATATCTACACTGGAATAATAATTATTCTTTGCAAAGCTATGTGTGCCTGTCCACAATGAGAACCACGTGACAAGGTGTTTAGTTACGGTTCCAATCCACATGAACTGGGAAGGAGTTTCAAGTTAAATAAATCTTCACATGTGTGACAAAAACGAGGTCCAATATATTCTACTATTGGTAATGCCAGCAAGGAAATCTGAGAAGTGCTAATAAGGGTGGAGAAAATTTGAAAGTTTTAATATTAAGCTCTCATTTCTTTCTCTTTCTGGTCTGCAGAATTAATAGCCTGATTATTGTAATTTCTTTGGGTACTGCTAGTTTATTTCCAGTTTTGAGAATATTACGCTGCTAATCTTAGAAAAAACCAGTCTCTAACTTGGAAAAAGCATATTTAGTTACCCACAAAACTGTTTTCTTTCTTAAACAGATCACAGAACTAATAAAGTAAGCAATCTCCCATCTTCTGGACCAGTGAATGCAAGCTTACATTAGATTGCTGACATCAGATGTTACTTTCATGATGCTGGAGTTGTGATATGTATTACCTCTCAAATACATTTGGCATGAGTCAAACATTTAAAAATTAAGTCCATTATTCTTTTTTATCCTTTAGAGAAGTACACTAGTGTCCCATTTATCCAGCGTGGTTGGGGACTGAGATCTTTTTTTAAACAGATATTTATCCAGAAATTTTACCTTCTCAAATGCCAGTTTTAAACACTTGTGACCAGATTTTATGGATATCTTTCTGGACTATATGAGTTATCTGCTTGCCTTCTTAAAAAGAAGATGCTGAATACAACTTCGTCTTATCTTTACAACCTCAGATCTTTGTTCTGAATGACATTGACTGGCACTACCCTTTATTCTGCTGCATTGTAGAGTCACTGCTGATGTTTAAAAGGCTACTGAGGTGTGAAGAGCTGTGCTAAGGCTGACTAGACCAGGTCATTTGAGTTCTCGCACAGGCCTTTGGAAATTGTGTGCGTATATGTGTGGGGGCGTGCTCTCTCTGGTACTATCCTCATAGTTGGTTGCTTCTACTCTCTTTGGATGGAATACCTCACCCTAAACACGTGGCTCTGAGAGAAGCTGCTAAACTCTGCCTGGGTAAGCTGGGACTTTGTGACATCTGTTTAGGTCATTTGGAGACCGTGGTTGTTCCATTTCTCATTCTGGATTGTGTAGTAGATATCCGAGACTGCCAGATTACTCACCTCTGAGTAAGCAGGCAATTTCTAATGTTATGCTTATTTTGCAAAATATTAAACAATTTCACACTCTCCATCCCAAATCTTTTTTGTGTGTGTGTGTGTTGTAGGCCTTACTTTACTAATGATATTACTGTCTCTTTCAATCACCCCCATCAGAGGCCCAGGTCATAGCATGGACCTTTGGGGCACATTATTTTAAAGCCCAATATCTGAGTTTGAATTTCTTTTCCCCAACTTGATATTTGCATGATCAGAATTAGGTGAACAGGTATTGAAAAGTTGAGTTACCTTTATGTTGCTCTTTGTTTCAAAAAACAGTTTAAATATTTCCCAGATGATATTTACCTATGGAAATTAACGGCAGCAGTTGCAGCCTTTAAAACATGTTAAATTATATAATCATTGTTTCTGATAGGATGATCCAATATGTTCTTAATCCTCCTCGGGTTAATTTATATATTTAAGTTCAAGCAAAACCCCAACATGAATATTTTGGACCTATCAAAAATTTTTGGGAAGTACTGGAAGTCAAGAATATAGAATAATATGTACAATAAAGATTTTTAGCATTGTTTACATTGAGGTAATTGATACAGTAAATGATCACAAGCTAAGATCCATTTAACAAATATTTTTTGGGTACCTGTTGTGTACCGAAGAACATTCTGGGCTCTTGGGATAGAGTGTACAGCCTAGTTAGTTAACAACAAATAAGCAAGTAAATGTACAGGTGTCAACTGGTGGTGGTGCAGGGGGTGTGTGGGACAGAGTGTAAGTAGTTGAGATGAACTGAAGATGTTTATGAAAGCTGCTTCAGCAGAGTGGTTGGGAGGAAAGCCTGGTAGGAATGCATCCAAGAGAGGATGGGAAGAGCAGAATTGGAGGCACCATGGATAGGTAAGCTTTTATAGAAGTTTTGTAGTAAAGCAAGGCAGAGATGTGTTATGGTAGCTGGGGTAAATGAGGGTTTTGTTTGACCTTCTAGCATTTTTGTATGCTGGTATGAATGATTGAGCAGAGAGGGAATTGAAATGCAGGAGAAAGAGGGAACAATTGTTGAAGCAGTGTTGTTATTGAGTTGGCAAGATGGATGAGATCTACTGCACAAGTGAAGGGTGTGGCCTCAGCTCAGACACCAACAGGTCATTCACAGCCCCAGACTGCTAAGAATAAGGCACATATACCAATATATCAGTAGATGTGGTAGCTGGTGCATGTCAATGCCTATTCTGATTGCTTCTGTTTTCTCAGTGAAAAAGGAAGCAGTGTTATCATCTGAAAGAGAACACAGGGTGGATGCATGGGATGTTTTTTCTTTTTTTTTTTTTTTTTAGGCGACAGTGTCTTGCTCTGTTGGTCAAGCTGGAGAGCAGTGGCCCAATCAGTGCACTGCAGCCTCGGACTCCTCAGCTCAAGCTATCCTCTTGTCCTCAGCCTCCCGAGTAGCTCGGACTACAGCTATGCACCACTATACTTGACTAATTTTTAAATTTTTTGTAGAGACAGGGTTTTGCTATGTTGCTCGGGCTGGTCTTGAACTTCTAGCCTCAAGTGATCCTTCCACTTCAGCCTCCTAAAGTGCTGGGATTATAGGGATGAGCTACTGTGCCAGGTCAACATAGGATATTGAGGAGAGAGAAAAGGCACAAACCAGTCATCTTAGAAATTGAGTGAATGAACTGAAAAAAATATAGTTGAATTACCAGGAGGCTCTAACGGCCCATTTGAGATACATGGTCATCAGTGTAAAACTTGATCAGTTTCTTTTTATGGAACATACTTCCCTTATTTTCCTGCCTTTTATGAAGAATTATCATATTGTCATTGCCTCTGGGAAGCACTGGATATTTCTGCCTCCATCCCCTCCTCCCATTCTTGCTTCTCAATTTCTTTCCCCTGTTCCTTCATTCCTAGGAAAGAAATTACTGGCTTTCCCTTTTGACTTTCTGGAACATCTTACACACATCTTTATTATAACACTCTTAAATAAACTGTAATTATTTCTTTACATTTCTGCTTTTATCCTTAACCTCATTATGCATGAGTTTCTAACTGAGGTCCCTAGTACAATATCTTCATATTATAGATTTCTAGGTAAATGTTTACTGAATAAAAGAAGGAAGGAAAAACAAAAGTTCTACCTGTTATTTCTGTATATACAGTTCTTATAGATGGCCTCTTTCCGGTATTCAAAGATTAAAAATCAAATCACCCTTCACTTTGTATCTCTAGAGACTGGCTAGCAGTGATTTTTCTTTGACTTTATTTTGGAGATTCCATTTATTTGTTATTTGTTATTTTTCTTCTGGTGTCTAAATGATGGAGACTATTTCTTGGCACCACTTTAATAAGACAGAGTTAAAAAAAGATTTATTTTCTAACAAATGTTTCCCTTTCACATAATGGCAAATTACATAAAACATTTCTAGGTCAATCAAGGCAACTGAGAAATTTTGATTTTGACCACAGCTGAGGCAATTTGCTGTGGGGATGGCTGGAGGCACACAGAGGTTCCTGAAGCCAGTTGGTGGGGGCTGTAATTGATTTCAGATGTGCCTGAATAATGCTGAAGATAAATGTCCCAGAGGTAGATTATTGGAGAGCATTTTGGCTGTTTCTAATTAAATTTTCTTTAAAATTCCAAGTTTTTTTTCTACAGATGCATATAATAGTTCTATCGTGATCTAATGGGCCTGAGTGGAAGCTACATGTTTGTGATTTCCCATTTCCCCCTAATTATGAAGGGAATACATAGTCTTAGTAGAAAAATACAGATGACTATAAAGACCCAAATAAAAAGAGTCATTGGATATTTACATACATATATTTATCTAGTTGGAATCATACAGAATGTAATTTTGTATATTAATTTTTATGTGATATCTTGAACTTTTTCCCTCAATAAGATTACAAATTTTCAAGATATGATTTCAATAGTTTTATAATATTATATAGCAGTGTTTTTTTTTTTTTTCAGTTTCCCATGTTGTCTTGAGGATTTATAGAGATGAGAGTCTTGGGGGCTACCAAGGGCTTTGGGGAAGCAGGAATTGGGAGCGCGGTAATTGAGCCAACTGGCTCCAGGATCCCCTTGGATTTTTCAGAGTTCACGTTTGACTAATTTTTATATTGGGCTTCTGCACAAAATTCTCCCTGAAGAAGAATTCCCAAACATGTTAAAATTTGAAATCATTATTGGTGAGTTGTAATTTCACATTTGTTGCACATCTAGTGTTTCTATAGTTTAGTGTCATGGGGCACTTTGTACACACACATACTCACACACTCTTATTTCTTCAGGATATATAAGTAGATATAGAATTACTGGGTCAAGTAATAGATACTGTTAAATTGTGCTAAATATTGTCTGGAGAGTGGTTATGCAACTTCAACTTCCAACAGCGGCGTATAAAAGGACTCATCTCATAACACACAAATCACCTTTCCTTGGTTGTATTTTCTATTTTGAAAAGTAACATATCACTGCTATTTTAATAAGCAATTGCTTTATAATGGTGAGGCTAAATTTTATTTACATGTTTATTAGTAATATTTTCTTGCCTGAATTTACTTGCTCGTATTTTTTGCTAACATTTCCATTGGAGCATTAGTATTTCAATCTCTAAGGGTTTACTTGTGTGCAAGATTTAAAGATTTAAACTGCAAGGGTCTACTTATATGCAAATTTTTTTCAACAAATACACAGATCAAAAATATAGTATTCACAGATGTGAAACCTAAGTATGGAGTGCTGACTTTTCATACATACAGGTTCCACAAGGCTGACTGTGGGACTTGAGTATGCATGGGTTTGGGCATGGGAGAGTCCTGGAACCAATCCCCCCCACATATACCAGGGATGACCATATAACTGTGCTTTGTATATTAAAGGTATTAACCTTTTGTCTTATTTGTGGCTATTTTTCTAGTTTGTCACTGAAGTGTAAATGATATTTTTATATCATTTAACATATTTTATGGAATCTGATTTGTCGATCATCTGCTTTATGACTCCTATGACTTTTAGAAAATCTCTTTCCATTCACCTATAGTTTCATTAAAAATATTAATATTCACGAGGATTTATTTGGGACTAAGATGTGTTTTATTTGTAATTTATAATAGCTTTTATATTGCTGTTTGAATGATCCATACCAATTTCATTGAATTATTAATGTATGGGAATGTCATTAACTTTATATAGTGACCTCTTATCCAACTATCTAAACTGTATTGTTTTCTCTGATCATTTATTTGAAGAGTTTCTTGGAGTTTCTAGATGGAAAAAGAAACTATCAGAAAATAATTATTGTTTTGTTTCTTTCTCTACAACCTGTATGCCACTTATCTTTTCTTCTTTCCTTACCCTTCTGGCTGGGGTCAGTACAATGTTGAATAGAAGTACCGATTGTGGGTGTCTTTATCATGTTCCTATCTTCAAAGGGAATGATCTAACTTCTTGCCATTTTGGGTGATTGTTGCAAGCTTTCATTAGATTCTGCTTATCAGGTTAAGAAAGTTCATTTTAATTTTTATTTGCTAAGAGTTCTTTAAAATTGTGAATTATTTTTGAATAATAAAAAACAAAATTTCCCCATCCATTGAAATATTCGTTTGTTTTCTTTTGCTAAAGTAGTTGAATTATGCTAATTAGGTTTTCTGGTGTGAACCCATCTGAAATTGGACTCAATGCATTATTTATTTTATACATTGCTGGTTCAATTTAATAGTAATTGATGTAGGTACTTTTAAATTTATGTTTTAAAATAAATGTGGCTTATTCTCCTTTCTCCTTCTCATAGTACTTGACCATGTTTTTGGAATCAAGGTTGTAAAAGCATCATAAAACAAGTTGGGGGCTGGGAGCTGTGGCTCACACCCATAATCCCAGCACTTTGGGAGGCTGAGGCAGAAGGACTGCTTGAAGGCAGAAGTTTGAGGCTGCAGTGAACTGTGATAGCGCCACTACACTCCAGCCTGGGTAACAGAGTGAGACACTGTCCAAAAAAAAAAAAAAGAAAAAAAAAAAACCCATCTGGAAACCTCCAGCCACAGTTGAGCTGCTGTAGTCAACACAATGTAAGGTAGAAATAAACTGTTTATTCTGAGTCCTACCCAAATTTTGGAATCATGAGAAGCAGTAAATAATTGTTTTGTGGCCGGGCGCGGTGGCTCAAGCCTGTAATCCCAGCACTTTGGGAGGCCGAGACGGGCGGATCATGAGGTCAGGAGATCGAGACCATCCTGGCTAATACGGTGAAACCCCGTCTCTACTAAAACAATACAAAAAACTAGCCAGGCGAAGTGGCGGGTGCCTGTAGTCCCAGCTACTTGGGAGGCTGAGGCAGGAGAATGGCGTGAACCCGAGAGGAGGAGCTTGCAGTGAGCTGAGATCCGGCCACTGCACTCCAGCCTGGGTGACAGAGCAAGACTCCGTCTCAAAAAAAAAAAAAAAAAAAAAAAAAAAATTGTTTTGTATTAAATTCTAATGTGTGCTTGGGTCTGTTTCTGTCTCATCACTTAGTGTGATTGTATCATCTGTCTTCTCTGTTTATGTCTCATATTGTTCTTAATATTGTTTCATTATATTTTAGAATCTGGTAATGCAATTCCCCCTGCTTATTCTTGTTGTTCAAAATATTATAGCAGGAGTCTTTGAACCTACTCTGGCTCAAGAGACTGCCTGATAAAAAAGAAAATAAAAACTAATACTGTAGCTATTACTGTCTGTTTTGCCTTCAGGTGAAATTGAGAGTGGTTTTGTCAGTTTCCTAAACCCTTTGGAATTTTTATTAGAATTGCATTAAATTTGTAGATTATTTTGCGAAGAATATTTGCAAGATTTTCTTTACAACCTGAATTGACAGGTCTTTTCAATATCTTCAAATATTGTTACATTCCTAATCTTTGTAGTCATTACATATTTCATGCAATCATGCATTTATTCATTCATTACTAATCCAGAGGGCACAATTCTTTTTTTCTTTTTTCTTTTTTTTTTGTGAGATGGAGTCTTGCTCTGTCGCCCAGGCTGGAGTACAGTGGCACAATATCAACTCACTGCAACCTCCGCCTCCCAGGTTCAAGCAATTCTCCTGCCTCAGACTCCTGAGTAGCTGGGCTACAGGCATGCACCACCACGCCTGGCTAATTTTTGTATTTTTAGTAGACACAGGGTTTCATCATGTTGGCCAGGCTAGTTTTAAACTCCTGACCTGAAGTGATTCACTCACCTCGGCCTCCCAAAGTGCTGGGATTGCAGGCAGGAGCCACCATGCCCGGCTGCAATTCTTATTAAGCTCAAATTTGTAGACTACTGCTACTTAGTGTACAAGATTTTACTGAATGTGCTTTATATATTAATCCTGTCATCTGGTAGCAGTTAATCTCTACTTTTATTTCTCAATTTCATATATTTTTCTTTTTTAATTTTATTGTGGTACCTGGAATGATACTGTGTCAGTAATGGCTGAGCCTACTCCCCTCTTCCTTGGTCATTGAATGACCAATCTGAGGCTTCTCTGAGAAGGGTAAGACTTTGGGCAAAGCAACTCTAGGCAGCTGAGGCTGACCCTGAAGAAGCTGTCAGTTGGAGGCTCACCAATGACCACATTCCCCTTAGCTGGGCAGCAAGTCCTTTCTTGAAAGGTGACCTGGGCCATGCATTGCTGTGTTATCCACAGCCTGGTTCTGAGAAACTTGGGAAAGTCACATCCCTGGCCCTGTCATGTGGGATGGATGAGGTGGTTCTCTGTAATATCTGCCCCTTCTCATTGTTCCAAACACTGCATTTTTCTCAACCACAGCTTTTCCTCTTTCCCCTGAGGGGTGTTTATTTAAATTGCTTTAAAGTCACTGGAGTAGCTTGACTTACAGCTTTGATGTAAAGTGTGCCTGCAAGACCCTCAGCATGTAGCTGTTCACACATAAGCAAGACACAGCTGTGACAGGGCAAGAGTCCTCACTGCTGGCCCTGGAAGGAAATCCCAATTAAATTGCATTCATAGTTTTATATTTAATGAAACCGCTTGGTGTGCCGCTGCCATTGTTTCATTTTTCTATGGTGTTTTTAGTGGTTTGCAGTATTGCATGCAGTTCCCAACCTCTAAGCTTTCTGTAGGTAAATAAACCTGAAATTGTATTAATGCATTGTTGGCTGCCATTTCCATTTGTCTACACCCAGAAGCCGTCTCTGCTATTTTCAATGAACTTTTTGTTCTTGAAGCAAATTAATCAAACTCAGCTGGTGTCACCATTTTAAAAAACCCACAAGAAAAACAAAATTATTTTTCTCTTTTTACATTACCTGTTTCTCCAATCGTCTCAATTAAGTTCTCCTTGGGACCATCAGTCTAGTCAAAGACAAATACAGAAATGGATATGAGTAGCAGAACTGCAAAGAGGTTTTTATGAAAAGAAATTATATAATTAAAGTGATATGCTTTGAATTTTCAAAGAAATATAAAAACTATTTACAATCAGATACTCTCAGCAACTAATTTGGAGCAGTAATCTGAGGTCAAGATGTTTTAAACACTCCTAGGTATGGCAACTGTTTATTTTAACAATGCTTACTTAAAGTTGGTACTACCAAATTTGCTTTTAAAACTCAGTGTGTCATATATCTTTTCCCAGTATTCCATTAGAGTTTTAATGGTATAGAAAACTAACTAGATAAGGACCCTAAAACCAAATAAAACTAAATTAATAAATATCATGCAAACTATGGATAATAGGAGAGCATGTTTCAGAGAAGAAAACTAACTTACTTCTACCAGATGCAATGACACAGAGGCCAGATTGAAACTAAAAGATTATAATCTATACAGACTTCCTTACTAATGCCACTGAGCACCGCAAGCTGGAAAATAAAGCAGAGAGAGATTTCGATTTTCCACTATCTGGTCTTCACAAAACAAAAGATTTATTGGCCAGAAAAAGGTCAGTTTGCCTCCTGACCTCATATGTGAATTCTTTTGTAAGAGCGTCAAAAATGTTTTCCTCCCTCTTAAACTCTGATTCCCCATGAGATATTCAGATTTCTTTCTTTCTTTCTTCTTCTTCTTCTTCTTCTTCTTTTTTTTTTTAACTGAGACACAGTCTTGCTCTGTCACCCAGGCTGGAGTGCAGTGGTGCAATGTCAGCTCACTGCAGCCTCCACCTCCTGGGTTCAAGTGGTTCTCCTGCCTCAGCCTCTCAAGTAGCTGGGACTACAGTCTCCCACCACCACACCCAGCTGATTTTTTATATTTTCAGTAGAGGCGGGGTTTCGGCATGTTGGCCAGGCTGGTCTTGAACTCCTGACTTCAGGTGATCTGCCTGCCTTGGCCTCCCAAAGTGCTGGGATTACAGGCATGAGCAAGCACGCCTGGCCTAGATACTCAGATGTCTTCTTCTTCCTCCTCCTTCCTCCTTCCTCTTCCCTCTTCCCTCTTCCCTCCTCCTTCTCCTTCCTCCTCCTCCTTCCTCCTCTGCCTCCTCCTGTCTCCTCTTCCTCCTACTACTGCAGTTGCATAGCTTAAAGGAGTGGAGTACAGTGATGGGTTATTTCCCAAGATGTGTGTTTGCTTCAGGTGAAGAAGTTACATGTCAGGAAAGAAAATGAACATGGAGGGTACAGGAAAGGCTTCTATGGGAGTATATCTGAACAAAATAAATATTTAGACTGTACCAATTTTCTATTGCAGTCTGAAGCCTCGAGTTACACTAAAAGTCTCTGTACATTAGTATTTCTGAGATAGAGATTTGGTCAGGGTGGAAATGAATGGAAGAAGAATGAAAATAAGCTACATATTCTGATTGTACGCAAAAATAAAGTCTGCATGAACATCTTGTTTAAGCCTGAGAAAACAGAATAACATGAGGTCCATGAAATATTCTTAAATGTGCATTAATACATTATAACACAAACATTTTTAATGTTATCATTTACTTTAAATATATTTTAATTATTACACAGAATGGACAGATTTTTTTAGTTATTTCCCTGTTGTCAGATATTTAAATCATTTTTCGCTAACAGAAGATATAATAACCAATTATAAAAACTAAAATTTGTAATTTTTAATTAAAAATTCTGTAATTTAAATTTTGTTAGAAAATAGTCTTAGAGACTGGGCATAGTGGCTTATGCCTGTAATTCCAGCACTTTGGGAGGCCAAGGTGGATGGATAGCTGAGCCCAGGAGTTTGAGACCAGCCTGGGCAACATGGTGAAACCCCGTCTCTACAAAGAATACAAAAATTAGCTGGGCATCGTTGTGTGCACCTGTGGTCCCGGCTACACAGGAGGCTGAGGTGGGATGGTCAGTTGAACCCAGGAAGTTCAGGCTGCAGTGAGCTGAGATTGTGCCACTGTACTCTAGCCTGGGTGACGGAGTGAGACCCTGTCTGTAGGTAAGTAAATAAGAAAATAGTCTTAACATGGAAATTATTGGTAAATAACTATCAGTTTTTAAGGAATCTTGCTAATACTATCAAGTTTCTTCCTAAAATACTATTGCACTTTTGGCCACCATCCCTTTTGGATGAGGAGTGCTCATTCTGATGGACAGTTGCCAGTAGGGGGCCTTTTGTGTTTGTTTTCCTTTAATAAAATAGCTGAAAATTTACATATTATCATTGTCATGATAATTTATCAAAATTTGTTATAATTTATCATAATTTATAAATTATGATAATTTGTATATATCTATTTAATATACTGAAGCATTATATATTGATAGATCTATATTTTGTATAAATATATAATATAATTATACATATAATTATATACCATCGATGTGATATACAATTATATATGATATATGTGATATATATAATGATATATATGTGATATATATAATTATATATATGTGATATATATCATGGATATATAATTGTATGTATAATTATATATTTATAATTATATAAATTATGTAAATATTCAAATATAAATTTATATATTTGTAAAAATTTGTTTATAGATTTTATATGTTATGAATATATTATAAATATAATTATATATCATATATATGATTATATAAAATATATTGTTATATATCATACATACTGACATATAGATATATATCACATATATCAGTATATCATATATATCAATATGTCATATATATCATATATTGACATATATATCACATATATAAAACCTTGAAAACCATAGCATCTTCAGTATGCATTTTTGAAGGCCTATTTTTATTATTTAAATATTTATGATCTAATGTTAATAATGCAGTATTTTTTTTCTTTTATTTTGAGACAAGGTCTCACTCTGTGGTCCAGGCTGGAGTGTGGTGGTGTGATCGCAGCTCACTGAAGCCTTGACCTTCTGGACTCAAGTGAACCCCCCATTTCAGCCTCCTGAGTAGCTGGAACTACAGGCATGCATCACCATGCCCAGCTAACTTTTGTATCTTTTGTAGAGACAGGGTTTTACCATGTTGACCAGGCTGGTCTTGAACTAGACTCAAGGGATTTTCTCATTTCAACCTCCCAAAGTGCTGGGATTACATGTGTGAGCCACTGTACCTGATTCTATGTAGTAATATTTTGAGGTAGCTACTACTTATTGTTTTTTTCTATGTGTAAGTATTTTAAATGTTAAATTAAGAAAAATTTAGGATAAGAACTATATTTTGTTTTGCTAATAAGCATGAAAGCACAGACTTAGAGAAGCACAGCCTAGGATTCGAATCAAGTGTATATGACTCCAAACTCCAGACTCCTCTTCATTAGAGCATAGTGCTTTAACAAGTTGACATCAGTGAGTCCTTTTCAGAGTCATTAAACTCTGTTTAGTGCTCAGCATTTTGTATATTTTGGCTTGTTTTCTTTTAAATACCATATGGCTTTTTAAGAATGGAGATAAAATCTTACAAGTAATCACTGTCCTTAGACAATTAATAAATTTTGCTGAGTCAATAGTAAAAGTAACTGATAGTAAAACTGACAGTAATTGGAAACATTTGTAAGATATTTCACATTTCGCAAACTGTTTTTCACATGTCCACATTTGCAACATATTGTGAAACAAAAATATAGTTTACAAAACAACATGTATCGCTGATGCTAATCTTATTAGATAAGTTTTCCAAAATTCATACAATGGTGAGGTTATAGGTAATTTTTAATTTTTTAAATTTTTCTTTATTTAAAAACTATAGATTTATGTATCCTTTTAATAATCATTACATTTAATCTTTTATATATTTTTAAAGCAATCTAAAAAGATTGAAAGTAAACACCAGACTTGTAATTTTTAAAAAGTTAAATGTATTTTTTTGTATAGAACTTCTGTGATTTTATCAGGAACACATTAGATGCCTGTAGTTGAATGGCCAAACTTTATGGCATTCAATTCTCATAGCAATCTGAAGTAGATATGATAGAATTTTTTTTTAACAGGTGAAGAAACTACAATTTAGAGATGTTTGAATGATTTTTCCCCAACCCAGACAATTAATAATTTATGAAGCCAGAACTAGAAGAAACATTTTCTAAATATGAACAAGCAGCTGTAGACTCTTAACCCAATTATTATTCCATATTGAGGGCCAAACATAACCCAAGAAAGCAGCTACAGTCTCCTGCAAGCAGGAAAATGAGGAGAAAATGCCCTGGAGAAAATGAAGTCAGAACTTGGAAAATCAAGTGGTGATGGGAACCCCCTAGGTTACTATCTGCTGATGGGTGTGCCTGTTCACAATGGAGCCAGGGGTGTCAGGACACCCTGAAAATCCAGGGGTGTGGTACCCATGGAAAGAACAACTCTAGCTGGCCTCTGGCCTCCCACGCTGCAGGGCCAATTCTTGCTGGGTGTGCTCCAAATTACCCCAAAAGGCAACAGCAACAACTGTGCTAGTATGTCAGCCTTGGAGTCAGGCTTTCTCCTGACTCACATAAACATGGCCCAAATGTGCAGCTCTAGAGCCAAGTCTCTGTTCCCTACTCAAAAATTCTGGATAAACTGGTTAGTTCTTGCAAATCCAGTTGCTTAAAATGACTTACCTTGCTTTATATATGTTCATTACTCTCTTGTGTCTAGGTGACAGCTCTCCTATGAAGCAGTCATTCTAGAGCACTTGTTAAAAACTCCTGTTCTAGAGTGGCACTAGGGGGAGTCAGGCTGGTTCCTGGGCTTGCTCAGGTTCTGCTGTGATGTGTTGGACAATCAGATGGACCTAGGTCTCATCTTCACTAATATCCGGAGAAGAGCTTTGCAATCGGAAAATAAATCCAAATACCCCAAGTGATGTAGGTTGAGATGTACCAGTGTGGGATCTGGGATGTGAACTAGGGAAGTATTAAATTCTAAGTCAGTGCTGGTAGTGGGTATGGAGACGTTAAGCTTCCTTGTGAAATACTGGATTCTGGGGATGAGAAGGGGAGCAGATAGAACCTAGGAAATTTTGGTTGAAATATTAAGATGGTCACAAGACAGAGTTGGAATTACAAAACAAGAGAGGCAGAAGGAAGTGAAAAACTGAGTGGTATTTAGTAAGTAAATGGTATTTAGTGTCTTGTTAAGGGGTGACAGAAAAAAGTGAGTCCACTCATAGTGTTTAATTTTTGCTTTGATTTTAGGCCATTTAGCACCCATTCTAGTTTCTTTTGGTAATAGCATCTGAATTTCCATTTGGAAATGATTTTTCTCCATTGTATACAGTCTAATGGGCAAGGAAGACCAGTTGGAAATTATCTGCATATTAGATTATGAGCAGAATGGTGAAAGTCTGTTAATTATTGGAGTTCTTTCATGACTGCATCAGTCCCTGGGGCAATGCTACACTTCCTGCTACTACGCTCTCTGGAGCAGTCTAGTTTCTGTATGTTCTGTGCCTCGTTCAATCCTGTGAGTCCTGTGAGCTTCCCTATATCCTTCCCATAAATTCCTCATTTGCTTAAGTTAGAGTCAGTTTCTGATCACAACCAAAGAATCTTCACTAATACTCTTATACTCTAGGCAAAGTAATTGAAGTTGAACCTTGTGATGTTCACAGTGTTAGCAGTATACCGACACAACATAGCCTGTTCTGTTTCTGAGAGAATGAAGCTGTAACACCAAATATTTAAAATGATCAGGAGTGGAGGAGGTCACTGGAGGCTGATATAGCAATGTAATATAGTTACTTCCTAATTTATTTAGCATTCAGCCTGAGGACATGAGTTGATTTCTTTTTCCCTCCAGCATTTTATTATCCAAAATTTTCAAACATATGGCTAAGTTGAACAAATACTATGATGAACATCCCTATGCCTGTTATCTACATTCTATTATTAACATTTTACTATGCTTGCATTGTCACATATGTATCCATCGAATAGTCTTTCTATCCACCTAACAGTCTTACTAGCCATCCTCTTTTTGTTTATGCAATTCAAAGAAAATTGCAGACCTTAATATACTAACGTTACTATTCTGTATCATGAGTATCATCAAGAGATAAATATTCGTTTATAATTGTTTCTTTTGATGTAAAATGTACATACGAAGAAATGCATGAATCTTCATGTTAATTTCCTCAGTTTTAACAAATGCATCCATTGGTGTAGCCCAAACTCCTATTAAGATATAGAACATGGCCGGGCGTGGTGGCTCACACCTGTAATCCCAGCACTTTGGGAGGCCGAGGTGGATGGATCACGAGGTCAGGAGATCGAGACTATCCTGGCTAACATGGTGAAACCCTGTCTCTACTAAAAATACAAAAAATTAGCTGAGCATGGTGGCCCATGCCTGTAGTCCCAGCTACCCGGGAGGCTGAAGCAGGAGAATCACTTGAATCCGGGAGGCGGAGGTTGCAGTGAACCGAGATTGCGCCACTATACTCCAGCCTGGGCAACAGAGCAAGACTCTGCCTCTAAATAAATAAATAAATAAATTAGTTAATTAAAAATAAAATAAAATAAAAATAATAAGATATAGAACATGACTTGCCCAGAAAGTTTCTTTTGCTCTTTCCTAGACAATTTTTCTTCCTCTCCCAAAGTTAACCACTGTGATTTTTTTCCCAGAGAGCTTGCTTCCCATAATGGGGAAACAAGTGAGCCAACACGACAGCTGCCTGGCCTTCTAGTCATGGGGGTGCTGAAGCATTATTGGGATTGTAACTGATGGACAAAATCTTAGCACTACTCTCAGAGAGAGTTCTGTAGGTGGTTGGAGGGTGTCTGCTTAGATAAGCACTCTGGATGGGAGGAACTGGCTTCTAGGAAGCATGCTTGATTTATAGTTAATGGGTCTCTGGTCCAGGGACAGTGCAGAAGAGGCTAAAAACTGTGACCCTGGTCCTCCTGGTGCAGCAGCACTCAGCCTTGTTTTTAAGTAAAGGTCACACATAGACCTATTAATATCTATTTGAAGGGACACAAGTGATTAGGCTACCTGTAGTATCAAATTACTGGCCTATAAAAGTCCCCAGATGTCTCTGGGCATGAAGTTGAAATCAAAACGTGTGCTGAATAAATGTGTGGCAATTTTGTTCATGTCACTTTAATTACTAACAGGGAGACAACACACCAGGTCTTATCCATTTGCTACAGAAGGCATAACTGAGAAGACTGGAAACTTAGCAAGAAAGGGTGGAGTTATAAATTCACAGATGGTAGACTTGGGACATTGGAAAGGGATGGGCTGGAATCTGGGGAAGACAGAATATCCTCCCCTTTCTCTGTTCCTTTTTTTCCAGGGAAGGTCCAGGAGGGTCTGTGGTTATCATGAATTGGTGAAATTTCAGATTCTGATGTTTTCAGTCTCTTTCTTTGCTACCATTTTCTGCCACAGGTCACAAGGTGACCAGACCACTTCACATAATTCTATTTTAAGCTTGCCCCCTGCAGATAGGCAGGCTCCTTAGGTTTTTCAAAGGGTGATCTTTACCTGGAAATAAAAATGTATGCAGTTGCTCAGTATTACAGCACTGCCCTTTTTCTTCTGCAGGTTTATCACTCATGTATCCCACAAGACTATTCTCTTTTTGGTATTCCTCCTCAAAAACGTTCACATGACTGAATCAACATGATACATAGGTCTCGGGATTCTGAGCTCTTTAGAAGCACCTGCTGGGAGGGCTGAAAATGGGACTCTGTGGTTACCTGGCTGCCACATATCCCTAATTACCTTGAGGATTTTAGTTTATGGCCCAAAAAACCATGGATGCAAACAGACTTCATCTATATTTTCACACATAATTTTTCTTATAAAAGTAACTTCACCCTACCAAAAAAAGTAGAAAAAAATTCGTAACCCGTCACCATAACAACTGTCATTAGCATTTTATGTTAGCTCTCCATATGTTTTATAAATTTGACATACGCTCATTACCTCTGTATATTTTACATTGTTTTTACATCTATTCAATCAAGAATTTTCCCAGGTTGCGTCTTTAAAATCATGATTTTCTAAGAGTTCTGAAATATGTTGCTGAGCTAAGGTGATGGGATGTTTAACTATTTCCTATTCCTGTGCATTTTAGGTTATCTGCATTTTCTGCTGGTATAAATTGCGCTGTGATGGACACTTTTTTTCACATAATATTTCCATGTGTTGACACTTATGTACAAGTATGAAAGGCAACTACTATTAGGGGCTATTACCGTTTGCTAAAGAAGATGGAAGCCTTACCCTCAACATACATAAGCATAATAGTGAAGAGTGCATAATAAAGAACAATCAATGAAGGCTAAGTAATAAAGAATAGATAGCGAAGATAGAGTGCCCCACTGGTGCAGTGGTTGACTCCTCTCCATTCTACCAGGAACTCTGAGCCATGGGAGCCTGTTTTGCAGAGAATATACTATTGTCCTCATGCTTTTTAATACTGTAAATTATTAAATACTTTTAATGGCTTAGAACATTATTGGCTATTTTGCACTCGTGTTGCTGCCTGTTTTACTCATCTCTTCAAGTTTTTATGTGATTCCAAAACTTTTATGCTGTGTTAATGGTTTAAATAACATGTTTTTTTCTTATTGCTATTAATCAGTGTTATTCCTATTAATACATTTTTATTCCAAAGTTTTAAGGCATTCTTGTTAACCCATATTTACTTTTTTCATGCTTTCCTCTATATTTTTTGTTATTTTAAAATGTTTCCATTAAGTAGAATTGGAAGAGTTAGTTACACAAATATTTTGTGGCTCTCTGTATATATTACTATATAAAAAGTTGCCACATTTGTTATACCTTCATCTATATTTAGCTTTTTCAAAAAAGTTATTAATGCATTTAGAAATAAAACTTGAAAACAGTAATCATAGACGGTGCAGCAGGAAGACACAAAAGCATCTGGAAAAGTAGATTCTGTCTCCTTGACTGCCTGTTACAAGAATTTATTGGTTTGTAATCCAGAGGTTCCTGGCTTCTACAGTTGTCAGAAGTGGCACTTCCCTTTAATTATAAATGAAAGGATCCGTGCCCTCATTATGTCTGACCACAGTCCCAAGGTCTCTGAGACTCCCTGGAGAATATACCCATGTCACCACATCAGTCCTGGTTTGTACTGTGTGCTTTGGCCAGCAGCCCCATTCTGGCCTGCATCTCTGATCTCTGGATAATAATGTATTATTTCTTCACTGGCTTCCTTAGGCCATGATTACTCTCCCTATACAATTTCATTCCAAATATGAATATAGGCCTATCAGTTAATACCCAGAGCTCAGCTAAGATCAGGTTATAACAATTAAGCAAACTCTACTAACAATACCAGAGAACAAAAGGAGATTCGCCATATAAAAGAAAATCCTGGATATTAAATATGAACATTTCCAGAGTTCACCAGCCAAAACCGATTCCTCATTCCTAGGATCCTCCAGAGAATCTATCTTTTTCCTCCCTGCTTGCAAGTTGCAGGAACTGGTTCACATCTCCAAATTAGTGTGTCTTTGACCTTGTGCCCTGCAAGGGAGTCCAGGCCCCTCTATTCTTCCAGGACCCAGCTAAGGGAAAAATCCATTGTCCCCTCACTAACTTTTAGCCCAGTATCCTAACTTGAAAACAAATAAACATCCTGCAATGTCTGTTTCTGTAAAAAGAAGAAAACAAACAAATATGTAGGTAAGCATCATTATCTATAACAAAGCCTCTGTAAATTTGAAAGAGCAGATACTAAAAGACATAAAAAGATTGATTATTAAAAATATATTAAGCAAAATACTTATCCTAAGGAAATTCTAAAAAATATGAAATTTCTTGATTCAAAGTACTATTTTGAGTCAAGTATTAATTCAAAATTGAAATGTAACTACTAAAAGTGAAAATGAGAATAATATGTAATCAAATATAACAAAGTATAAGTCACACATTGTGGTTGTGTAACCAGAAAACTCTAAAGAATAAATCAAAAAATTATCAGAATTAATAAAATAGTTAAGTAAAAGGCCTGAATTAAGGAAAACCTGTGCAGAATTAAGTGGTTTTTAATTATTTACCATCGTAGATAATCAGACATAAGGAGGAAATGGAAGTTTACAAAAATAAAATGATAAATCTGGGAATCCAATGAATAAAGTTATCAAATATACTAAGTTATTTAAAAATTAACATAAAGGTAGAATCCTATTATTTATGCATTTATCCTTTAATTCCACAATTATCTTTGCCATGTCTATGTTGCAGAGACATTTACCACTGAGAATATATCAGTGAACAAGACAGATATAGTCCCTGCCTTTAAAATTCCCACCTATATGAGGAGGGATGCATGTTTTAAATCGGCATTTTAAATAATTATATGGCAAATTAAAACTGTGATTATTGCGATATATAATGTAGGGGGTTCCCTACACATGTGGAAAACATGAGGTGAGAGTGGCACATTTGAGGAATTCAAAGGCAGTTATAGTGACTCAGTGTCAAGAAGAAATGGGAAAAAATGAAGTGGACGGGTAGAGAGAGGAATGTCCTAAAAGATCTGGGGTCTTGTTGACTGTGTTAAAAATGTTGACCTTATTCTAAGAGCAATAGGAAGGCACTGAAAGTTTTTATGAGGGTTTGGAAAAATGTGAATGGCAGGAAACAATCTATACATCCAACAGAAGGGGGAAGACTTTAGAAATTATAGCCAGAGCTAGAATATTTTTCATTACTAAAAATGTTTCTTCAGAATTATTAATGATATGGATAAAATGAAGGTAACTAAGATTTAATATGAAGTGTGGCATCAACTATGTTAATATATGTATATATTATATATATTTTTATAATATATAATTTGTATATAACATGTTTTCTACATGTGTATATATGTATATATTTTCTATATTTGTGTGTATGTGTGTGTGTGTAAGTATATATATATACACACACACATGCATAGAAAAAGTTAACAATGGTAATCTATGATTTGGGGCTTTCAGTGAATCTTATTTCTTTGATACTTTTTCTGGGTTTTCCACATTTTCTATAATGAATGTGCATTAATTTGACAAGTCTAGGAAAGCATTGTAGTTTTGTGATCTCTTCTAAATTGGTAACTTATCAAACAATTTATTTCTGGGCTACAAAAAGTAAATGATTGGGTACAGTGGCTCACGCCTGTAATCCCAGCACTTTGGGAAGCAGAGGTGAGAGGATCACTTGAGCCCAGGAATTTAAAGCCAGCCTGGGCAACATAGTGAGACCTTGCCTCTATTTAAGAAAGAAAAAAATACAAAAAATAGCCAGGTATGGTGATAAGCTCCTGTAGTCCAAGCTACTCGGGAGGCTGCGGCAGGAGGATCACCTGAGTCAAAGAGGTCGAAGCTGAAGTGAGCCATGATTGTCCCACTGCAGTCCAGCCTGGGTGACAGAGCAAGACGCTGTCTCAAAAAAATAAAAATAAAAATAAAGTTTCGATTAAACTTTATTCATTTACTTTTTTGTTACTGTTGTTTAACTGAGTATGGACCAATCTAACACATTTTTGTACATGATTCCCATATCTGGTAATTTGGTAACTGTTCCTTAAGAGGGAACATGTATGTACAGAAAAGAGTTAGCACAACAGTTCTGAGACAGTTGTCATTAGAAAGACCTGCTCTCAAGGTAGGGCCTTGACTGGTGTCTGGAAACTTGGATTTTTGGAAGGTTCCCACCATTTGCAGAACTGGTAAGAGTGGCTTGTTATGCCTAGATGGTTTATACAACCTACGTGGTGTACACTGAACACCTACTTTTCTGCTGGAAGTCTGGAGTTTTGGAACATGCTAGGCAGAAGGTAACCACTGTGACCAGCCCCCAGTAAATATCTTGGGTGCTGAGTTTAATAAGCCTCCTTCATAGATAACATTTCACACATACTGTCACTGCTTGCTGCTGGAGGAATTAAGCACACCAGATGTGACTCTAATGGGAGATAATTCTTGAAAGCTTGGGCATGATTTCCTCTGGGTTTAGACTTGATTTTGCTTTGATATTTTTGCTATAGTAAATTGTGCCATGAGTATAGGTTTATGCTGAGTCCTGTGAGTCCTCCTAGCAAACCATTAAACCTTGGGGGTGGTCTTGGGGACCCCCTAACACAATAGCCACCTAAATTTTCATGTCGTTGGAGCTTTTATTCCAGAATTGCATTTTTAATTGACTATTAATAAACGTTTAAGTGTGGCTGGGTGTGGTGGTTCACAAATATAATCCTAACATTTTGGAAGGGTGAGGCAAGAGGATTGCTTGTGTCCAGGAATTTGAGACCACCCTGGCAATAAAGCAAGGCTATATCTCTACTAAATAATAATAACAATCATAAATCATTTAAACATAAGAGTTTAAGGAAACATGCTGAATCCATCATTTCAGTAAAAGATGGTATTTATTTATTTTTTGTTTTATATTTTAAATGTTGATTGGTTGAGACAGGGTCTTGCTGCCGCTCAAGCTGGAGTGCAGTGGCATGATCATGGCTCATTGTAGCCTTGACCTCCTGGGCTCAAGTGATCCTCTTGCCTCAGCCTCCTGAGTAGCTGCGACTACAGGTATGCACTGCCATGCCTGGCTGAATTCTTAATTTTTGTAGAGCCAGGGTCTTGCTCTATTACTCAGGCTGGTCTCAAACTCCTGGCCTCAAGTAATCCTTCTGCTTTGGCCTCTCGAACTATTAGGATTACAGGTGTGAGCCATTGTGCCCAGCCGTATTTGTATTTGCATATAATACAGAAGTAGTAGTTAAACCTGTGCTTGTAAGTAGCTATATTACTCACGTGATTGGGCATTGATGATTCACGATCATAGTCCCGTTGTGTTTGAAAATGAAAAATGTCTAAATAACTTCCAAATATTATGCAGTTCATCTAAAACCAAGTAATTCCCACTTTATACTTCACCATATTTTTCTATTTTGCTTGAAGTTGTTAGAATTCAACATAGTATATAGCTTTAGCTTTAATTTTCATGTGTTTTGTGTTAAAACATGTTTACTGTCAAAAGTAAGCAACATATGAAAACATGCATTACCCCACTATACAGTGACAAACACTGCTAACATTTCTGCATACATCACAGCAACCTGTCTTGTCTCCCTTTCAATTTTTTGCCTTTTATGCACATACATACAATATTTTTAACAGAATTGAAATGTGTGTATGTATTTCTGCTTTGTTTCACTTAACATTAAATTGTGAATATTTTCATGTCAGAAAATATCTTTTAGAGCAAAATCTCATTTGCCACATAGAATTCTATCTTATGGATATTCTGTATAATTAACCAGTCTCATCTCATGATACATATAAGCAATTTCTCAGTTGTTAGTATTTCAACAATTACCATACTTGATTCAGATTTTCCAAAAATTGTATTTTAAAAGCATTCTAGAAATACATAAAATTCAAAAATTATAAAGATATCAAAGATATGAAAATACTGGAGGTTGTATTCTAAAGAAAATGTTACTGAATATTTACATAATCTTACAGAAAGAGTTTTTAGGCATGACTTCAAATAATGACAGAAATTACAAAAATTGTTAGATTTTTCTGTATAAGAAATATAAACAAACTTGTTATAGAAGAAAACAATATAAAAGGTTAAAATACAAACGACAAACTGAGAACAGATAAATTGAGAAAACCATTTGTAATCCTTATAATGCATGAAAAATATCAGCGATGGCTTACATATTTATTAGGGAAAAATAACAGCAATTGATAAATGGAAAAAAATCAGCAGGGAATTTGCAATGTCCAAGAAAAATAGAAAAATGTCTTCAATTTCATTATAGAAGATAATAAAATGTAAATTAAGATAACACAAATATATTTATCCTGCCAAACTGTTAGTAAAAAATTATAAGACCTAATATGAATATGAATGTCTACACCTTCAGCAAGGTTTGTGACATGACTTCTCTGCCATGCTTATGACAAATGCAGACAAATAGTCTTACGTAAATCTAAAAGTGGGTGTTAGTTTTAACTGCCAATTGTTGGACACTATTCCAGACTATTGAATTTAAATCTCAAGAGGTGAGTCTAGGGAATTTACAAGCTGCCCAGGAGACCCTTAAACACACTGAGGTCTGCACACCTCTGGGCTAGATGTCAGAAGCATGAAGGGAACTGACAAGGTAGAAGGTGATTTTCATATTATGCTGCAGTCTGTGTTCCCCAAGATATCCCAATAATCATTTTAATCAGTGACTTAGATTATGATCTAAAGATTGTCCCTTTCAAATTTTCAGGTATCACAGAGCCAGTAGAGTTAATGAATATCTTGGACAATTGCACCAAATTCAACGGATTGAGACAACTAGATCAAGATGTAATTTGATAGAAATAAATGTAAGGCCACTTTATTCCAAGGATCAAGTGCCAAAGGGACACAATACTAGAGAAAGTTTGGGCTTGGCAGCACTGATGATGGAAAAAGTCATAGGGCTTTAGTTAGTAGTATCAGTCAACATTATGAATCAGGTACCCAAAAAGGTTAATATGATTTTAGGATGCATTAATATAAATGAAGTAACTAGAATAACAAGAAAATTGACCTTTATCTTATGCCCATCAGTCCACATCAAATGTATTCAGGTTAGGTGCCAAACTCTAGGAGGCTATTCATAAATTAACCTATATTCAGAGAAACCAACAAGTCTGAAAAAGTGACTTGAAATCATGTATATAAGGATACATTGAAACAAGAGATTTTCAGCCTCAAATAGAAGAAACTAGCATTGGAAAAGGAGAAGCATAATTGGAGTCTTTATTTTTTAATTTGCTTTTGCATGATTTACTGCTTTATAAAAGTCACATGGTTGTCCCTAGGTATCTGGGGTGGGGGTGGATTGGTTCTAGGACCATCATGAATACGAAAATCCATGGATGCTCAAGTACCTGATAGAAAATGGTGTAGTATTTGCATAAAACCTTTGCACATCCTCTTGTATACTCTAAGTCATGTTTAGATTAGTTATAATAATATAATATAAATGCTATGTAAATAGTTGCTAATACTGTATTGTTTAGGGAATAATGACAAGTAAAATAGGCCTGTATATGGTCAGTTCAAATGCAACCATCTCTTTTTTCCCCCTAACATTTGTTTATCTGTGGTTGGTTAGAATCTATGGATGTGGAACTAATGGATATAGAGGGCCAACTGTATACTTGCATTACTTTAAAAATTAAAAATTGAAAAATATCTCACTGAATGTGATTTAAACATGTTTTAAACATTTCAATATACACGTGTAATATAATATCCAGGAGAGCTAAGTCTATAACCTTACTACCCTAAATTTTATATTTTCCAGACTTTTAAATGATTCTTCCACATTTATTTTTCCATGGAAATTTTGAATCATTTTGTTAAGTCAAAAAAAAGTTCTATTAAGATTTTGATTGGATCTACATGGAATTTATGGGCTAATTTAGGGAAGGTTGACATCTTTTCAATATTGAATTTTTCTATCCCAAGCAAGAGCCCTTATGTCCTTCCATAGAGTTCTTCAGAAGTTTAAAAATGGAGATATAATTCAAATACCATTAAATTCACCCTTTTAAAGTGTAGGATTGGATCAATTTTAATATGTTTGAAGAGTTGTACAGTCATCATCATTATCTAATTAGTACTTAAATTCCTACAAAGAAACTCCGACTCATTAGCAATCACTGCTCATTCCTGCTTTTCCAAGCCCCTGTCAAACACTAATTGATCTTCTGTCTATATGGATTTGCCTATTCTGGACGTTTCATATAATGGGAAGCACACAATATGTGGCCTTTTTGTGTTTGGCTTCTCTCACATAGCATTATGTTTTTAAACCATGTTAAAGCATGTATCAGTGCTTCAATCCTTTCTATTGCTGAATAATATTCCATTGTTTGGACATACCACATTTCGTTTATCCATTCATCAGTTGATGGATTTTGGATGGTATCCACTTTTGGGCTATTATGAAAATTCTGCATGAACATTGTGTACAAGTTTTTTTTCGAACAAAAATTCCACTCAGAATATGTACAAATTTTTATGTGAACCTATGTTTTCAGTTTTCTAGGAGCAGAATTGCTGGGTCATATGATTACTCTGTGTTTAGAGAAGAACTGCCAAACTGTTTTCTAAAGTAACTGCACCATTTTACAATCCTACCAGCAATGTACAAGGGTTCCAATTTTCTACATCCTTATCAATACTTATTGTCTATTTTTAAAAATTTAGCTATTCTATTGGGTATGAAGTGGTATGTCATTTGTGTTTCCTGATAGCTAATGATTTATTTATTTATTTATTTATTTATTTTGAGATAGAGTGTCACTCTGTCACCCAGGCTGGAGGCTGGAGTACGGTAGCACGATCTTGACTCACTGCAACTTCCACCTCCCAGGTTCAAGCAATTCTTTTTCCTCGGCCACCTGAGTTGCTGGGATTACAGGCATACACGACCACACCCAGCTAACTTTTTTGTATTTTTAGTGGACACAGGGTTTCAGCATGTTGGTCAGGCTGGTCTTGAACACCTGACCTCAAGTGACCTGCCTGCCTTAGCTTCCCAAAGTGCTGGGATTACAGGCCTGAGCCACTGCACCTGGACAAATGTTGAACATGTTTTCATGTGCTCATTGCACATGACAGCACATTAATGTGTTTTCTCTGGAGAAATATCTGTTCAAATCCTTTGCCCATTTTCAGTTTAGTTACTTGTTGACTTTTAAGAATTCTGTATACATTCTGGGTGCAAATCCTTTATCAGATAAGTGATTTGCCAATATTTTCTCCCATTCTGTGGGTTGTCTTTTCACTTTCTTATAGTATTCTTTAAAGCACATGAGTTTTTAATTGCGAAGGAGTCCAATTTATCGTATTTTCTTTTGTTATTTGAGCTTTTGGTGTCATATCTAAGAAACCACTGCTTAATCCAAGCTGTAAAGATTTATACTATGATTTCTCCTAAGTTTTACAGTATTAGCTCTTACATTTAGGTCTTTATGGTAATCATTTTGAGTTAATTTTTGACATGGTGTGAGGTAAGTGTCCAATTTCATTCTTTTGCATGTGAGCATACAGTTCTCTCAACAATATTTGTTGAAAAGCCTATTCTTTTATATTAAATTGTCTCGGTGTTTTTTGCCAGATATCAATTGAACGTAAGTGTATGGGTTTATTTCTAGATTCTCAATTATATTTCATTGATTCGTATGTCTATCTGTATGAAAGTACCATCCTGTCTTGATTACTGTAGCTTTATAGAAAGTGTTAAAATTGATGTGTGTGTCCTTTAACTTTGTACTTTGTTTGTTCATTTTTTTAGGGATGGGTTCTCGCTCTGTTACCCAGGCTGGAGTAGAGTTGTGCAATCATAGCTCACTGCAACTTTGAACTCCTGCCCAGGCTCAAACGATCCTCCCACCTCAGTCTCCTGAGTAGCTGGGACTACAGGCATCTGTCATCATGCCTGACTTGTACTTCTTTTGTAAAATTGTTTCAGTTATTCTGGGTTCTTTATATCACATGAATTTTATGATCAGCATGGTAATTTTGGGGGGAAAGGCACCTGAGATTGATAAGAATTACATTGAACGTATAGATTAATTTATGGAGAATTTCTCTCTTAACAATATATATATTTTTTAATTTTTATTTTTAGTAGAGATGAGGTCTTGTTATGTTGCCCAGGCCTCTTAACAATATTAAGTCTTCCAATCCATTAATGCAGAATGCCTTTCCATTTATTCTATTTACTTAGGTCTTTTACTTTTTCAAGGATGTACTATAGTTTTCAGTTGTTACATTTTGAACTTTATTTCTTTCTTTTCTTTTTGAGATGGAGTTTCACTTTTGTTGCCCAGGCTGGAGTGCAATGGCACGATCTCGGTTCACTGCAACTACCGCCTCCCAAAGCCTTTCTCCTGTCTCAGCCTCCCGAGCAGCTGGGATTACAGGTACCAGCTACCATGTCTGGCTAATTTTTTGTATTTCTAGTATAGGTGGGGTTTCACTATGTTGGCCAGGCTGGTCTCGAACTCCTGACCTCAGTCAGTTCACCTGCCTCGGCCTCCCAAAGTGCTGGGATTACAGGCATGAGCCACTGCAACCTGCCTGAACTTTCTTTGTTAAATTTATTCCTGGGCCAGGCGTGGTGGCTCATGCCTGTAATCCCAGCACTTTTGGAGGCCAAGGTGGGCGGATCACGAGGTCAGGAGATCAAGACCATCCTGGCTAACA
>NW_012108252.1:6842514-6845425 GCF_000951045.1 Mandrillus leucophaeus | reverse complement strand
TGTCGCCCAGGCTGGAATGCAATGGAACAATCTCAGCTCACTGCAGCCTCCAGCTCGCCGGTTCAAGTGATTCTCCTGCCTCAGCTTCTCAAGTAGCTGGGATTACAGGCCATGTCACCATGTCTGGCTAATTTTTGTATTTTTTAGTAGAGACAAGGTTTCACCATGTTGACAAGGCTGATCTTGAACATCTGACCTCAAATGATTCACTTGCCTTGGCCTCCCAAAGTGCTGGGATACAGGCATGAGCCACCACGCCCGGCCTCCTATATTTAATGACTTTTTTTCCTATAGCTCCTTTAAAAATTTCTCTTTACTTTGACTGTAATATACCTAGGTTTGATTTTGATTTTCTTTTAATTTATGCTATTTGAGTTCTCTAGGCTTCTTGAAGCTGTAGGTTTGGTTTATCACCGATTTTAGGAATTTTCAGCCATTGTATCAAACCAAAAAAATATTTTTTTGCCCCTTGCTCCCCTTATTCTTAGGGTATGGCTTTTACTTACGGGAATGGTCCTCATTCCCTAGGGCATTTCTGGAATCTCAATGTCCAGGATTCTCAACAGGGCCTCTCAACACTGTCTCAACTAGAAACCCAATATCTCTCAACCCTCTGTGACTCTCTTATCTCCAGTCAGCTCAGTCCTGCATCAGCTACAGTTTGCTGGACCTGTGGAGATGCACCCTGTGTATGTACAGCTCAGTCTTTAGCCAATAACCCACTGGACTCCCCCATGCAGACTTCTTGACCCCTCCTCCTTTGTGCAGCTACATCATCTCCCAAGCCCTAATCCAGCTGCTTCAGCAGCTCCAAGCTCTGACTCCCACTTCATTAGCTCAGTGAGGCTACTATGTTCTGCTTGGGCTTTACTTTCCCTATCCAGTCATCTGGAAATTGCCCCCAGGCAGCAATCCAGGGAAAATGTGAAGTTCATCTTACATATGTTCCTTCTCTTGAGGATTATGATCCTGCATTTCTTGTGGTCCAGTACCTGAAAGCAATTGCCTTATATAATTTGTCCAGTTTTAGAGTTGTTAAGGGTGGTTACACTGTCATGGCAGAGATGAAACCTGACTTTTCTTGTTAAATGATTGATTTAGAATATGCAAAATATGCAATCAGATATATATAGCTTAAATGAGGCTAGCAAATTTAGATGTTCACAAGAATAATCCAGAGACATTAAAACCTAGTAAGATGGTTTAGATATAACTCTTCTAGAAGCTGAGCTACATGTATATCCTTTGAAAACAAGTTGGTCAAATAAAACTTTCATGAGTATTATAGCTCAAAATCCCTGGTGGCAACCTCTGGCTTCATAAACTTAGTCTATCTAAGTCTCGGTTTTCTCATTTGTAAAATTAGAATAATTACACTTACAAGGTTATTGTGAGGTTGAAATAAATGCTTACCAGGGAATATTCATTCCTTAAATAGCTGAGAGCTGGTTTCATCTACAGATCTTGGATTCACCATCAGCTCAGTCAAGGCAGTTGATTCTACTAGCTACTAGGACCCATGACTACCTTCCTCAAAAAGATCACTGAGGACTGGATGTGGTGGTTCACGCCTGTAACTCCAGCATTTTCGGAGGATGAGGCAGTGGATCACTTGAAGTCAAAAGTTTGAGACCAGCCCAGCCAACATGGCGAAACCCTATCTCCACTGAAAATACAAAAATTAGCCAGGTGTGGTGGAGCATGCCTACAATTCCAGCTACTCGGGAAGCTGAGGCATGAGAGTCACTTGAACCTGGGAGGCAGAGGTTGCAGTGAGCCGAGATTGTACCACTGCCTGGATGACAGAGGGAGACTCTGTCTCAAAACAAACAAACAAACAAACAAACAAACAAACAAACAAATGGGGGGCTTCTCATTGCCTTTAAACCAGTCAAAGCGTGAGTGAAGTCCCCATCATGGTTGCTGCTTCCCTACTCTTGAACTAACCTCTCTATATTCCTTCACATCTCAAACTGTCTACCATTCCCTCTAGAAGTACTGTTCTACAGCCAGTGACCACTATCCCTTTATTTTCAACTATTGCCTCCGTGTTCTCTCTCTCTCTACTTTCTTGCCTTTAAATTTGGCTCTTTCCTAAGAAAACTAGAAGTAGCTGTGGCTGTTTACCTTATTTCTTTTTTTGTTTTTCTTTTGCTTTTTTGGATCAGAGTTTTGCTCTGTTGCTCAGGCTGGAGTGCAGCGGTGTGACCATGGCTCACTGTAGCCTCTGTCTCCTGGGCTTAAGTGATCCTCTCACCCCTGCCTCCAAAAATGCAGGAATTATAGGCGTGACCCACCCTGGCTGGCCCATTTACTTTCACTAATCCTATTTACCATAGGACCAGAAAGTAGAGCCAATATCCTTTTGTAGCTCACCATTTCCACTTCATTTCTCCACCATCTCATAAAAACCTTCTCCACTGAGGCTTATTCCATTACACTTTATTCTACCCTATTGCTTGCTATTTCATATCAATACTCCCAATTATTTCCCTAGTATTCATTCTAAAATCTTGGTACCTGTCTAATCTCCACCTCAATTCCTGTCTTCTTTCCACATTACCTATGGGTGAAGATGACATTGATGACCCAGTCTATGCCATTAGCTCTGAGCTTCTTGATCTCCTAATCAGTCGTGGCCTCCTCATCTCCACTTCTGCCATGTACTCTCATGCTAATCACTAGCACTTCTAATCGATCCACTTATAAAATTACTAAATCATATATAGTTATTCGTGACCACAATCTCCTTTCCTTCCAGTTGCTTGTTCAATACTCCCATCAGAATTTTCAACAACCTCTTTATAACAGTAAAGTAATAACTCTTTTAGCATCTCTTTTCTTCATTTCCTTCTTTGTCTCCAGATTAATGTCTGGAGCTCAGGATTTCAAAAACACTCCTTCCTGTAGT
>NW_012108252.1:6817663-6842464 GCF_000951045.1 Mandrillus leucophaeus | reverse complement strand
GCCTCCAAAAATGCAGGAATTATAGGCGTGACCCACCCTGGCTGGCCCATTTACTTTCACTAATCCTATTTACCATAGGACCAGAAAGTAGAGCCAATATCCTTTTGTAGCTCACCATTTCCACTTCATTTCTCCACCATCTCATAAAAACCTTCTCCACTGAGGCTTATTCCATTACACTTTATTCTACCCTATTGCTTGCTATTTCATATCAATACTCCCAATTATTTCCCTAGTATTCATTCTAAAATCTTGGTACCTGTCTAATCTCCACCTCAATTCCTGTCTTCTTTCCACATTACCTATGGGTGAAGATGACATTGATGACCCAGTCTATGCCATTAGCTCTGAGCTTCTTGATCTCCTAATCAGTCGTGGCCTCCTCATCTCCACTTCTGCCATGTACTCTCATGCTAATCACTAGCACTTCTAATCGATCCACTTATAAAATTACTAAATCATATATAGTTATTCGTGACCACAATCTCCTTTCCTTCCAGTTGCTTGTTCAATACTCCCATCAGAATTTTCAACAACCTCTTTATAACAGTAAAGTAATAACTCTTTTAGCATCTCTTTTCTTCATTTCCTTCTTTGTCTCCAGATTAATGTCTGGAGCTCAGGATTTCAAAAACACTCCTTCCTGTAGTCAGAATTCTCTTTAACCTCTGTTTTGTTCATCACCTTGGTCTGGTCTGGCAAATCCCTGATTCCAAATGAATTCATCCATCTGTTCCTTCCCTATCTGTCCACACCAAGTGCTGCTGGCGGAAGTCACACAATAGGTCACAGGAGTTCAGCTATAAAACAGTAATTGACTCAGCCATTCTCCACAATGGCTATTTCAAACTTCCTACTTCCCTTCTTCCTACTCTGAAGTTTTGGTCAACTGGAGTAATGCAATCTGAGCCCCACATTATGTGAGGTATAGATAGAGGCTCAGGTCTAAAGCCAGGCACAAATGCCTAACTTTTATTCATAAACTTGGGCAAATATGTGGAGATTCTCAGTTCATCCATGAACAACACATTCCCAGTGTTCACTATTATAGAGTGAACCCAGTTCTGACACAGCACAGCATTTGAGTCTTATGGTTTCAACATAGGGTGCTAAAATCCCAGTCCCAAGGACTTGTATCTCATCTGGGTCCTCTATGGGCTTTGTACCTTAGCTCCCACTAAACACATTCCTTCTGTTTCTCATCTCTTGAGATGTCTTACTCTGTCTCTTTCTCTGTTTCTCTCTCTCTCAAGTTCTATATTTTCAAATAATATAATTTTATATAGCATTTATATTCATTTGAAATGAGAGGGAATTATTTTCACTGTGTGCATTTTTTCCATCCCAACCTAGAAATCTAAACCTCTTGTTTGCAGCAGATATAATTTTAGTTGTAGCCGATGTAATTTTATATTTGTGTGATTATTTACCATCAATATCCTCTACTGCACTCAAAGCTTCATTAAGGGCAGAAACCATGTCTACTTCTTGCCCACCATGTGTCTTCAGTGCAGATCATAATTCTCATGTTTTATAGGTATTCAATAGTTGATTAAGTGAACAAATTATTTTTATTACATATGTAGCAATGGCTTTTAGTATCCTGGACTATTGCTATTCCTAGATCATTCCTCTCCCCTCACCAATCCAAACTTCCTTCTCTTAAGGCTCATGCTGTTGGGATCAGGTCATTCTCATCCTCTGCTTGTCATCTTCAGATTTTACTCCATACTGCTTACAGTTATATGAATGTCTTCTCATTATCTGAAACCATCCTTGAATAATTTAGGATGACTTTGGCTGTGAACCAAAGTTTAATTTGCCTTAAAAGATAAGGGAGGCCAGGGGCAGTGGATCACCACCTGTAATCCTTACACTTTGGGAAGCTGAGGCAGGAGAGTTGCTTAAGCCCAGGAGTTTGAGATCAGTCGGGGCAACATGGCAATACCCTGTCTCTACAAAAAATACAAAAATTAGCTAGGCATGGTTGTGTGCACCTGTAGTCCCAGCTACTCAGGACATTTAGGTGAGAGGCTCACTAGAGCCCAGGAGGTTGAGGCTACAGTGGGCCATGATAGCACCACTGCACAATCTGCTTGGATGACACAGCAAGGGCCTGTCTCAAAAAAAAAAAAAAAAAAAAAAAAAAAAAGGTTTATTGTGGCACTGTTCACAATAGCAAAGACTTGGAACCAATCCAAATGCCCATCAATGATAGACTGGATAAAGAAAATGTGGCACATATACACCATGGAATACTATTCAGCCATAAAAAAGGATGCGTTCGTGTCCTTTGCAGGGACATGGATGAAGCTGGAAACCATCATTCTCAGCAAAGTAACACAAGAACAGAAAACAAAACATAGCATGTTCTCACTCATAAGTGGGAGGTGATCAATGAGAGCACATAGACACAGGGAGGGGAACATCACACACTGGGGCCTGAAGTGGTTGGGGGCTAGGGGAGGGATAGCATTAGGAGAAATATCTAATGTAGATGACGGGGTTGATGGGTGCAGCAAGCCACCATGGCATGTGTATACCTATGTAACAAGCCTGCACATTCTGTACATGTACCCCAGAACTTAAAGTACAATTATAAAAAGGAGTTTATAACTCACAAAATAAATTCAGACATAAAGCATTTCAGGTATACCCATATGAGCAAAGATATAAGCTAATATGAAAAAATAAAGCAATAGTAATATTAATATCAGATAAATTTGAACTAAATGCAAACAACATGAATTGGGCCTAAGAAGGCAATTCATATTAACAAGAGATCTATTACAAAATGAAGGAATAATATTCATGAGTATTTATATACATTTTAATGAAACATAAAAAGAAATAGACACTGACAATAGCACAACACTATCAAGAAATATTTGCATTGTTTTGGTTGAACTACTAAAAGCTTTTAAGAAGCTGTTACTCTTGATTGTAGACAATATATGGTGTTTGAGGTACTTTAGAGACACAATTTTCGTGTATATGTGAATGAAAGTTCCTGAAAAATGCTCAGATCAGTGGAAGGGGGGCCTAGAACAAGCCAACTCTTAAGAGTTCTGAGAGAAACAGTGACCAGGTGTTTTAAAAGCCTAAAGAATTATGCGATATCATAAATAGTTGTGCTGATCTAAAGCATATGCTACATCCTATAGGAAAACATCCTAATTGTGCAGGGTTTTTTCTCCCAGCTCCCTTTAACAAGTCACTCACTGCTTCTATGGTACATGGTACTATTAGTGAATTTCTTAGGCACATGCCCTTTAACATAGTTCTTTCACCATTTCTTGGTCAGAAATGTTGTGTGGAATACCATGACAATAAATAGAGCAGTCTATAAAGCCACAGGAATTTGTATGCATGTACTTGAGGATAAATTGTTACCCCTTCTAGATTGATGATGGCAGGTCACCTTGGGAAATGGTGCCTTATCAGGACCTTAGCACTAGTCTCATTTATTGGTAGAGTGGACAATCATCAGAGTAATAGCAAAATTAGCCTTGGTAAGGGGAAATCCACACTCCAAGCCCACGTATAACTTTCAACCCTGCCAACATGGTCACTTTGTGCATAAATTCATCAAACAAGTCATTGAAGGAAAGAGGCTATCTGATATCCACAGGATGGATCATCTTGTCAACCTACATTCTGAGATCTTCCTTTATAGTAGGTACCATGTGATGAGACACAAATATCTTCACCCACTTTGGTCATTCTGTAAGGTCCATCCACATATCTCATGTCATCAGTTCTGGACTTTTCATGTCTCATATATGCTGGCTGAACAGTCAGAGTTTATTTCCCATCATTTGGCATGCATATATCTTACTAAGGCATGTAGGCCACTTTTTACATCCTGCTTACCAAATCAAATTAGCATAAGGTCATGTATATAATAAACCAGCATGATATTCTATGATATATCAAGATCCCCAAGCTCCGCCAGACTGTAAGATAATAGATATCAAGAGAGTCAGCATAGCACAAAGTCAAGGCAGTGAAGGGATACTATTCTGCCTACCATTGGAAAGCTGAGGAGGGCGGATCACTTGAGGTCAGGAGTTCAAAACCAGCCTGGTCAACATGGGGAAACCCTATCTCCACTAAAAATACAAAAAAATTAGCCGGGCATGGTGGTGGACGCCACCAGCTACTCGGGAGGCTGACGAAGGATAATCACTTGAACCCGGGAGGTGTAGGTTGCAGTGAGCCGAGATTGTGTCATTGCACTCCAGCCTGGGCGACAGAGCAATACTCCGTCTCAAAAAAAAAAAAAAAAAAAAGCCAGGAAATGTGTTAATTTGCTCCAGTTGAACTATCACATTTGCTCTCTGATAGCAGCTGCAGTCAGAAATACCGCTGGCAATAACTTTAGTAATCATGATGCCACTGCATACAGCAGTTACCATATTTTCATCCTCCACCATAACCCCAAGCTGGGAGGTTATTTTTATTAAATAAGAGAATAATCTTGTTCAAGAATTCTTATCCACAGGGATTGATTATGGAACCACTTTTGGTTCCCGGTATCAGAGTTCTGATAATAGATGGAATCCATCTCAGTAGCTACAATTAAAAATTTCAATTAAAGCCGGGCGCGGTGGCTCAAGCCTGTAATCCCAGCACTTTGGGAGGCCGAGGCGGGCGGATCACGAGGTCAGGAGATCGAGACCATCCTGGCTAACACGGTGAAACCCCGTCTCTACTAAAAAATACAAAAAACTAGCCAGGCAAGGTGGCGGGCGCCTGTAGTCCCAGCTACTCGGGAGGCTGAGGCAGGAGAATGGCGTAAACCTGGGAGGCAGAGCTTGCAGTGAGCTGAGATCTGGCCACTGCACTCCAGCCTGGGCGACAGAGCGAGACTCCGTCTCAAAAAAAAAAAAAAAAATTCAATTAAAATACTACTTATAAATATATGGGCAGTATTAACAGATTTTGAGGTACCCAGAGTTAATATTAACAGGGAGCCATTAGGTCTGAGAGACAAATGGCGGAAATAGTGTTACTGGAGCCCAGTGAGAAGAGAGTTGCCAGTGGAGAGCTGTATTTATGGACAGTCACGGCTATTGCTAGAGATGTAGCACTGAAGTGAAAAGGATCAAGGAATAAATATTCTGAGCTTCCTCTCATCTCACCTTCTTATCTCCATCAGCCAAACCTAGTGGGAAGTTGGTAGCAAGGGAGCCTTGGTGATACATCGGGAAGAGGTTACTTTTCCAGAGTAAACAACAGTGCAGAGAAGGGTAAATAATGAATATGAGGGTGAGGAAGCAAACAGATTATAATCAGAACAAAAATGCATGTAGAAATAAGGTTTATGTGACCCTGATTTTAGATAACAAGAACTTAACCAGATGATCTATCCAAATACAGTCTTCATGAAGAGATTTTTACAAACGGTTTTCTTTTTTTTTTTTTCTTTTTTGAGATGGAGTCTCTGTCACTCAGGCTGGAGTACAACCAGGCGATCTCGGTTCACTGCAACCTCTGCCTCCCAGGTTCAAGAAATTCTCTTGCCTCAGCCTTCCGAGTAGCTGGGATTGCAGGCGCCCACCAGCACGCCTGGCTAATTTTTGTATTTTTACTATAGACGGGGTTTCGCCATGTTGGCCAGGCTGGTCTCAAATTCTTGATCTTAGGTGATCCACCTGCCTTGGCCTCTCAAAGTGCTGGGATTATAGGCATGAACCACTGTGCCCAGCCTGCAAATGATTTTCTACGATGATTTGCAATGGACAACTACTATTTGGTCAAGGCAACTCAATACCTTTTCTGAGAATTCCATCCTCCATTACTCATCCATCTATGCAGTCTGAAGAGCTAAGTCAGTAAACAGCAAGATAAAGAATAAAGCAGATGTGCAGTGAGCATGTGGGAAAAAATGGGGGAAGCACATGGATAGAGCAGTTCCTTCTCAGTCTGTGCCAGAAACAGTGTCATATTGCTCTCACATTCCTAGAATGAGATTTCCTAAAATCCTTCAAACAAATCCATCCCATTTTCTTAAACTTAATTAGTTTAGGATCTGTTATTTAGAATCCTAACTAATAGATCTTCATTATAAATGCATAGTTAGGGTCAACACAACTTTATTCATTGATATATCTTGTCAATTCAAATTTGTACTAATGTGTCCTTTCTTAATTTTAGGTGGTTCTTTCTGGAAAATGTGAGAAGCTAATGAAAACCGAAAGAAACATGACATATATAGAATATAGAAGAGCCAAAATAGAGCAGAGCCAAAAAAAAAAAAAAAAAAAGAAACAGTAGAAACCAAGGGGGCAAATTTTTCTACTCTAGCAGAATAACCCATTACATCTGTGTAGGCAGTTCTAGGAATATACTGACTGCAATATGTACATGAAATTCTCTATGGAAGGTAGATAATTTCTTGTAGATTTTTAAAATGGTAAAGCGTTTGACTCACAACCAGTTTGATTTTGCTTTGCCAATGTATTCACATTCCAGAAATTAATGGAGGTCTCTTCTCAAAACTCCACAAAGACCAGTGACTTAAAAAAAACTATATATTTACCACTGGTGGAACTGAAATTAAAATGCATATTCTTGGTGAGGCCAGGTGCAGTGGCTCACGCCTAAAATTCCAGCACTTTGGGAGGACAAGGCGGGTGAACCACTTGAGGTCAGGAGTTTAAGACCAGCCTGGCCAACGTGGTGAAACCCCCATCTCTATTAAAACTGCAAAAATTAGCCGGGCGTGGTGGCAGGCACCTGTAGTTCTAGCTACTTGGGAAGCTGAGGTGGAAGAATCGCTTGAACCCAAGAGATGGAGGTTGCAGTGAGCCAAGATCCTGCCACTATACTCCAGCCTGGCTGACAGAGTGAGACTCCAAAAAAAAAAAAAAAAAAAAAAAAAAGGAAAAAAAAGACACTTATTTATTAGAACAAATATCCTCAAGAAAGTAACATCATTCTAATGTTCTCTCCTAAACCCAAGCTTAGTGCAAGGAAATAAACTTAATTTAAGAATTGGCCGTAGAAATTCAGTTTGGATATATGCTAAGAAACGTATTTATTACATTCTGATCTTGCCCCAAGAAAGGTTAAAATGACTTTGCTTGGTTGGTTGTGTTTAGTTGGTGGGAGAATGTTTGTTTTTCTTCTATATTGCTCTCATAAAACATGCTGGTCATTGTGGCCATTTGGTTTTGCTGTTTATAGTTGAGAGATGTTGCAATATTAAGTAGGGAAATCTCTGTCATAGAAATTATTTGAACCATAAATGGTTATTTACAAACAAAGCCAGTTTATTCATCTGTGTTTTGTTTATGTTGCTAATTATCAGAGCTAAATGAGTCTTTTCCTTTAGACATCTCCTGAGTCCCAAGTTCCCTTCAGGCAGATTTTAAATACCAGAGACTTTATTTTTCACTAACCACCATGAGCGAATATTTAACCTAATTTCCAAACTATCACTTTGTGATTGTTGTTCCCTTATCATTCCCTAATCTCACAGAATCAACATTAAAAATAAGGAGATTTTGAATTCAATGGAATAAACACTGAATATTTTCATGGGCTAGACCCTGTGCTAGCCATTTAGGGTGCAAAAATGCATGTAGTTCCTGGTATATTTGGAGATGAAAGGAAACCAGGGGATCCATAAATGTTGGCCTTTTTCATAAAGTCAAGAAAGTGTTCAGAGTAGAAGGCAATGGGGAAGAAAAGCAGACTCAAGTTAAAGGAAAGGCTTAAGAAAAAGAACAAAGTTTAGGATTTGCCATTAAAATAAAGGCTAGCATTAATTGAGTACTATGTGCCGGGGAGTAGAAAAATTGCTTCACATACATTGTCTTTTTAATTTATAAAACAATCTTTTAATGTCAGTACTATTGTTCTCATTTTAGAGATGAAGTAGCTGAGGTTCAGAGTTTAAAGGGTCTGCCAAGGTCACACAAGCCTAGTGAATCATGTCTATGAAAGGAGTTGACTAGAAAGCAGTAAAGAATTGCTGCATGGCACTACGAATTATAGTCAGTTGAACATCTATGAATTTATAACAACACAAATCTGCAGAACTACACCAATTTTTCTAGCAAGGCTTAGCAACTCAAAAAAAAAAAAAAAAAAAAAGAATGAAGACAGCTCATTGCTGCTGCATTCATCTGAAATTGATTGGGCTGGTCTGGCGATTGTGGCTGAAGTCCCATGATAGCAAAAGAATTGCACGTGCTGAAGAGTCCTGTGAAAATGAATATTAGATTAGAAAAAGAAGATAGTTCCACCAGCTGAGTTCTGATTTATTAGAAAAATTGAGCTGGATTGATAGGATATAGGATTCAACAAAGACAAAAGCAGGACTGAACAGAGGTCAGGAAGTGAAAAAGATGAAAGAATAGCAATTGCTATTCTTGTGTAATTATGTTGTTCAAATTAGATTAAATTTTTTTTTATTCCATGACACAGTCTTAGGAGGTCCTGAGAACATGGGCCCCCCAAATTAGATTTTAAATGTAGAGTTATGGAAGTCAAAATAGTTGACTCCCACAACGTTCAACTCATCCCAAATGATTACACTAAGCTAAGCATGGTAATCTCAGTCTCACTACTATGGGCTGATTTAGGACTAGGCCAATAATCTGTAAGTCTTGGTGTTATGAGGGAAAGTTTGAAGAGCTTCTGGGAAATGTTTTCTTAACTATAGAAAGGAAACACTGGAAAAAATCAGCTCCAATTATTCATTTGGATAATACAGTGTCTTGCTGCTTTGCCTGAAACTACTGTAGCCATCTTACTACCAATCGAAAGATAAAGCCAGTGCAGAGAGGAAGACAGAGCCCAAGGGAGTACTAGAAAAACAAAATCAGAACCCTGATGGATATACTCCATTTCTGACAGGTAATTTGCCTGGAATTATTTGAAGGTAATCCCTGTTTGATTATCTGCTGACATTTTAGTGGGAGGTGAGCATATATAAAGTATCAGATAAGGCCAGGTACTTTGGGAGACCTAGGCATGAGGATCAGTGAGCTCAGGAGTTGTAGCTTGTTGTCCCAGCTACACAGGAGGCTGAGGTGGGAGGATCACTTGAACTCAGGAGTTCAAGGTTGCAGTGAGCCATGATTGCACTACTGTACTCCAGCCTTGGCAACAGAGTGAGACCCTGATATGGTTTGGCTGTGTCCTCAGCTAAGTCTCATCCTGAACTGTAGCTCCCATAATCCCCAGGTGTCATGGGAGGGACTTGGTGGGAGGCAATTGAATCATAGGGGCAGGTTTATTCCTGGGCTATTCTCTTAATAGTGAATAAGTCTCATGAGGTCTGATGGTTTCATAAAGGGCAGTTCCCCTGCACACACGATCTTGCCTGCTGCCGTGTAAGATATGCCTTTGCTCCTCCTTCACCTTCTGCCATGATTGTGGGGCCTCCCCAGCCATGTGGAGCTGTGAGTCCATTAAACCTCTTTTTCTTTATAAATTACCCAGTCTTGGGTATTTCTTCATAGCAGTATGAAAATGGACTAATATAGAAATTGGTATTAGTAGTGGGCTGCTGCTGTAAAGGTACCTGAAAATGTGGAAGCAACTTTGGAACTGGGTAACAGACAGAGGTTAGAACAGTCTGGAGTACTGAGAAGAAGATAGGAAAATCTGGGAAAGTTTGGAACTTCCTAGAGACTTGAAGGGCTCAGAAAACAGAAAGATGTGGGGAAGTTTGTAACTTCCTGGAGACTTGTTGAATGGCTTTGACCAAAATGCTGATAGTGACATGGACAATAAAGTCCAGGCTGTGGTGGTCTTAGATGGACATGAGGAACTTGTTGGGAACTGGAGTAAAGGTCTCTCTTGCTCTGCAAAGGAAGCGGTGGCATTTTGCCCCCACCCTAGAGATCTGTGGAACTTTGAACTTGAGAGACATGATTTAGGGTATCTGGCAGAAGAGATTTCTAAATGGCAAAGTGTTCAAGAGGAAGCAGAACATAAAAGTTTGAAAACTTTGTAGCCTGATGATACAATAGAAAAGAGAAACCCATTTTCTGAGGAGAAATTCAAGCCAGCTGCAGAAATTTGCGTAAGTTACAAGGAGCCAAATGTTAAATGCCAAGGCAATGGGGAAAATATCTCCAGGGCATGTCAGAGACCTTTGTGGCAGCTGCTCCCGTCACAGGCCTAGAGGCCTAGGAGGGAAAAATGGTTTCCTGGGCTCAGTCCAGGGCCACCCTGCTGTGTGCAACCTCGGGACTTGGTGCTCAGCATCCCAGCCACACCAGCTATGGCTAAAAAGGGCCAAGGTACAGTTCAGGCTGTGGCTTCAGAAGGTACAAGCCCCAAGCCTTGACAGCTTCCATGTGGTATTGAGCCTGTGGATGCACAGATGTCAAGAATTGAGGTTTGGGAACCTCTGCCTAGATTTCAGAGGATGTATGGAAACACCTGGATGTCCAGGTAGAGATGTGCTGCAAGGAAGGTAGCCCTCATGGAGAACTTCTGCTAGGGAAGTGCAGAAGGGAAATGTGGGGTGGGAGCTCCCACACAGAGTCCCCACTGGGGCACTGCCTAGTGGAGCTGTGAGAAGAGGGCTACTGTCTCCAGATCCCAGAATGGTAAAGCCACTGACAACTTGTACCCAGCACCTGGAAAAGCCACAGATACTCAATGCCAGCTGTGAAAGCAGCCAGGACTGGGGCTGTACCCTGTAAAGCCACAGGGGCAGAAATTCTCAAGACCATGAGAACCCATCTCTTGCATCAGCATGACCTGGATGTGAGACATGGAGTCAAAGAAGATTATTTTGGAGCTTTAAGATTTGACTGCCCTGCTAGATTTCAAACTTGCATGGGGCCTTTAGCCCCTTTGTTTTGGCCAATTTCTCCCATTGTGAATGGGTGTATTTACTCAGTGCCTGTGCCCCCATTATATCTAGGAAGTAACTAACTTGCTTTTGATTTTACAGGCTGATAGGAGAAAGGGACTTTTGAGATAATGCGAAAATGAACTAAGATTTTGGGGGAACTGTTGAGAAGGCATGATTGGTTTTGAAATGTGAGGACATGAGATTCAGGAGGAGCCAGGGGTAGAATTATATATTTTGGCTGTGTCCCCACCCAAATCTCATCTTGAATTGTAGCTCCCATAATCCTCACATGTTGTGGGAGAGACCCGGTGGGAGGTAATTTAGTCTTAGAGGTGGGTTTTTTCCATTCTGTTCTCATGATAGTAAATAAGTCTCATGAGATCTGATGGTTTTATAAATGGCAGTTCCCCACTACATGCTCTCTTGCCTGCCACCATGTAAGATGTGCCTTTGCTCCTCCTTCACCTTCTACCATGATTGTGAGGCCTCCCCAGCCATGTGGAACTGTGAGTCCATTAAACCTCTTTTTCTTTGTAAGTTACCCAGTCTCAGGTGTTTTTTCACAGCAGTATGAAAATGGACCAATACAAACCTTGTATGAAAAAAAAAGTAGCAGATAAAAATGGCTACGAGGAATCTAAAAACATGGTAATTAAAATTCACATTTGAGGAGAAAATTCAGACTGTGGGAAATCTCATCAATAAAGTAGAATACAAAATGGCTATGTTCCTGTAAAATGCTGAAGAAAAGGTTAATGATCAAAGAGAAAATGATAGCTGTAGAAGAGACTCACAGACTCCTCTGGTTTTATTGTAAACCAGTTATCCTACAGAAGAGACCCAGAACAAGTGGAAAAATTGAAACAATTAAAGCTGCAAGGTAGGAAAATATTCCTGAGCAAAATTAATGAAAAGAAATCCATAATTAAACATATCCTGGAAACAGTTTTAATTATAAGATTGAAGACAAAAATGCACATTTCTTGGCAAATAAAAGAGATCATTTAAAATAGAAGATACTTACTCGATTTAGTTTTAGTTTGTGATTTTTGTCTTTTTTTCCTTGTCTTCATAGTCTTTTTAGTAAGAAGCAGACAAGCTAAATGGGAAACTGCTAGCTAGATGTCATTATAATCTAAAAGTATTTTACAGAATTTTAGAAAAGCTAGGACAAAGTTTAGTTATTGTGAACTATGTTAACTGTCCAATATATAGCTATTATTCCTTGTAGTTGGAGGTTACTAACCAACAAATGACACTGGTGCCCTTTTGCTGTCTGAGTCTGTCCTGTGGCATGTATTTGTTTTACTATAGAGATTTCAATTCAAATTAGAAGTTTATGGCTCTACATTCCAATTGAATGAGATGCAAACTCCATTTACAACATAGAACAATCACAATCAGCTATGAACAAGAATGGGTGGGTGAGGAAGCATTTTCTTCCATGAGTTTTACATAATTTCTTAAATTCTTGTTTGCCCTTGAATACACTGGCCTGAACTGGTGTCATTTATATTGGCCCTCTGAAGTCAAATTGTTGCCACAAGGATTTTGTATGCAGCTTGGCATACTAGTCATAAATTATCAGTTTTAAAGTCTTTTCTTTACAGGGTCTAGATACTGAGTGTCTCATGGAATAGTCATGTTCTCCATGAATTTGAAATGTTTTTCACTGGATAGAGACTGTTGACCAGCAGAGTCTGGTTTGCAGTGATTCAGCTGAAATAGTTGCTCTCTGTCATCAGGGACTCAGAGGAGACAACCTGTGCTATGATTTTACTGTGTCCTGCATGGTTCGTGTGTTGGAAACTTGATTCCCAGGGTGGTATTGCTGGGAAACGGGGCCTAATAGGAGGTGTTTGGGTCATGGGGCTACTAGCTCATGAATGGATTAGTGTCTTTCTCTTTGGGGTTCATTATCAAGGGAGTGAGTTCCTTATAAAAGAACAAATTCAGCCATCTCCTTTCACCCTATTTTGCCCTTCCATCTTCCACCATGGGATGATGAAGAGCAAAGGCCCTCACCAGACACCAGCCCCTCAATTTTGGACTTCCTTGCTGCCAGAACTGTTTACCAAATAAATTTATGTTCATTGTAAATTACCCATCTGTAGTCTTCTGTTATAGCAGCACAAAATGGACTAAGATAAACCCCTTCTAACAAAAACAAGCAAATAAACAAAAGGCCATCTCAGTCTTCTGGACCACTTAAATCTCTGTGTACATTTTAGCTAACAAGTCATTGAGGGGCATGGAGAGCATAATGTTGGTAGGTGGAGATTCACACTTATCATCTCTTCCTACAATGTTTTAATACTAGAAAATGCTTTGAAGTGTCAAACAGTATAATATAATATAATAAATATAATATAATATAATATAATATAATATAATATAATATAATATAATATAATATAATATAATATAATATAATATAATATAATATAACCTAGGGTGATAGGAATCCTTTGCAAGCCCTGCTGAGATGCTGCCCTAGGAAAGGAATTATGGCTCAAAGGTACTAAGTTATTGAATGTATTCTGTCCTCAGAGCACTTGGGTGTAAATCTTATCCCAAAAAGCTGTATGTACTGATTGATTTCCTTTATGACTTCTGTTTCCTTATCTCTAAAACAAAATGGCTGAGCTTGGTTGTTATAAGGATTAATGTTAAGGGGCAAAACATATACAGTCACAGTCATATTGTGAGGGGATTGGTTCCAGGAATGCTGCAGATTCCAAAATCCATGGATGCTCAAGTCCTTGATATAAAAGGGCATAGTATTTGCATACAACCTCTGTACATCCCCTTGTGTACTTTATTATGTATTTATTTTTATTGTTTGAGACAGATTCTTGCTCTATCACCCAGGCTTGAGTGCAGTGGTGTGAACTCGGCTTACTGCAACCTTTGCCTCCCGGGTTCAAGAGATTCTCGTGCCTCAGCCTCCTGAACAGCTGGGACCATAGGTGTGAGCCACCACACCCAGCAAAATTTTTGTATTTTTAGTAGAGACGTGGTTTCACCATGTTGGCCAGGCTGGTCTTGGACTCCTCCTGACTGCAGGTGATCCTCCCGCCTCTGCCTCCCAAAGTGCTGGGATTACGGGCCTGAGTCACAGCACCTGGACCCTCTTGTGTGCCTTAAATGATCCCTAGATTACTTGTAATACCTAATAAAATGTAAATGCTATGTTAATAGTTGTTATACTATGTTGTTTTTTATTTGTATTATTTTTATTGTTGCACTGTTATTTATTTTTTAAAAACTGATTTCTATATATGGTCAGTTGAGTCCACAGATTCAAAATCTGACTATGGAGAGCCAACTGTACAATGTTTAGTTATAATAGATGCTCAATACATGTTACTAGAGCTCCCTCCTTGATTCAATCTCAAGAGAAATAGAATGAGGATCCTTCTAGGTATTTCTGGGAGCAGTTAGAAAATTGCTTTCTATGAGGCCGGGTGCAGTGGCTCACGCCTGTAATCCCAGCACTTTGGGAGGCCAAGGCGAGTGGATCACGAGGTCAGGAGATTGAGACTATGTTGGCTAACATGGTGAAACCCCGTCTCTGCTAAAAATACAAAAAATTAGCCGGGTGTGGTGGCATACTCCTGTAGTCCCAGCTACTCGGGAGGCTGAGGAAGAATCACTTGAACCTGGGAGGCGGAGGTTACAGTGAGCCAAGTTCGCGCCACTACACTCTAGCTTGGGTGACAGACTGAGACTCTGTTTCAAAAAAACAAAGAGAGAGAAAAAAATTGCTTTCTATGAATTAGACTTTATGATTTTTTTTTTTCTAAAAGTGAAAGTGGCTGTTTTGGTTCAACAGTTAATAGTTGGGCAATCTGAAGAAGAAAGATGTATGCCTGTAACTTATGTTGTTGGGGTGACCTTGAAGAGGGGAAGAATCCTTTGTATTGATCAGAATTAGGTCCAGAGAGGCAATACTTTTATAGAATAATGAAAAAGTACAGATTTAAGAATGAAATTAAACCTAGCTTTGAGGTTCTCCCACTTACTAGCTGTGTAATCTTAAATAACTTCTGTTTGAGCTTTAGTAAGAGATACCACTTGTGAAAGCAATGATTAATTTTCCTTTTTTTCTCCCCTCTGAGTTCTGTTGATTATCACAGTTCCATTGATTTCCTGTTTTTTCCTTCATAAAATGAATAATATTTAAAGGAAAGTTTTCCCCAATTACCCCATTTCAATATATAGCTTATCTCATTTTTCATCTTCTATTTGAACTCTTCTCTGTATTCAGACTCATTATTATATAATCTATATTCACACTAGCACCTCACTGCTTTGATTACTCTTATAGTGTTTTGCTTGCGAATATATTTGTTGGAACTTTAAAAATGTTTATTTCGATAGATCTAGAAGTCGATGTAAAGTGAATTTTATGTCTTTACCTATCTATTGATAATCATTGATGATGAATCTATATACAGTGTTGACCCTCATTCTATAAAGATTATGCAAGGGCAAGATAATCATTTTACATTCTACATGTATAATACATAATACTCGCCATAACCTGCAAAGTATGTGTTACTGAACTCCTTTTTACAAATTGGGAAATTGAGGGTCAGAGTGATTCAATAGCTTGTTCTAAGTCGTATCTAAAAAGTGACATAGCTAGGAATTTAAAGCTAGGTCTCTTCCCATTGTACCATGGTACCTTTTATTTTTGATCTTCATCTCTCTCATTTTTTATACCTTTACAGTTCACACGAAGTTAACATTGGCTTTATTCTTAAGGTTTTAGTGGCTGTTCTTGGGGCAGTTGCAAATGACCTCTACATCCTACACTAGATTTAATAGATGTTAATACCATGTCATAATTGCTTTAGATTTGTCTTTCTATTAAAGAAAGAAAATGTTACTCACACAGCCAAAGCCCATCTTTTCTTTTTCCTTCTTCCCAGGAGCTAGCCAGTATCCTGAAACTTTACCACAAAAGTATATATCTATAAATATAGTATTCTAAATATTAATAATATAATCATATATCATTTCCTCATATATTTTAAAAAGAATCAGACATCATTTTATCTGGAATGCAAGATGAACCAATAAGCAGATGTATTACTTTACAACAACTGGGGAGGAAAATATACCAAAAGCATTATATTTAAAACAGATGCTCTGTTGTCTGAAGTGATTCAAAGCAAAACAATTTTTTTGATCATAGAATGAAAGAGGAAAAATGGTCACTTTTAAAAAACGTTTTTGTGTTACTTTATATTTGAAGAGGGAGATATGTTGAAGTATTTTCTTTGGTTAAAACTAATCAAGTATGGAAAAATTAATAGTCAAAAAGGAAAGAGAATAAAAGGCAACCCAAGAAGGCTTTCATACATTTTGCATTGTGAGGACTATAAAATGTCCTGGCATAGAGTTAAAGACTCTTTGATTAAAGAAATTGTTCATGAACTAGATTAGTGCAGGGCATTTCTCCTTTGTCTAATTAAGCTTCCTGAATCAAGAAATGTAAATTATACCTGGTGATGCTCTGTCAAAATGGACTCCCCTGCTTCCTAAGCAATTAAAGGTAATCAATATTAGCCTGTGGCCCACAACATCTAGGAAACTTCCAATTTATTTTCAAGTTTAGACACATAAAACCAAATATCTTTAGTCTTCTAGATAGATTCCATATTTGCCCTTATTCAACATACTGTTGAATTTTACTATGTTTCTAATATTGTGTCATAGACATACCAAAATAAAACTAAGGTGGGAAAACATAATTTAAGCTTGTTTACAATTCTTCTCTATTCTTACCTGGGCCATATGTTTACCCTGGCCTCAGCTCTATTCAAAGGCACGGCATTTCAGAGTTACTCATGGGGATTTAGGATTCTTTTGTGGAATGCAGCCTCCGAATTATAGCCCCTGAGAGTCAGGAAAGATAAGGATGGAACTCAGGAAGTGGAAACATCCCTGGGCTATTAGCCTTCTGAAGCTTCCCAAACCCCTGTGACTGTCTCCCCAAGATGGCGCCCAGCCCTGACTTCCACTCTTCTTTTTAGTTTGTCAGTTCTTTCTTTTGAAGTGAAGTGGCAGCTATAACTACAATTCCAAGCTATTAGGGATATTAAAATTTACAAGACTGTAAATGTTTTGATTTTTCTTTAAAAATATCTGTAGAATTCATACTAGAAATAACTAACTCTCTATAAGCCATAAAGCACTAATTTTGTTTTGTTTTCTTTTTTGTTTTGTTTTGTTTTGTTTTTAAGAGATGGGGTCTCTCTCTTCCCCAGGCTGGAGTGCTGAAATGCACTGGCACGATCACAGCTCACTTCAACCTCAACCCTCTGGGCTCAATTGATCCTCTAACCTCAGCCTCCTAAGTAGTTGGGACTACAGGTGTGTACCATCACATTTGGCTTTTTTTTTTTTTTTTTTTTTTTTTTTGGTATTTTTTGTAGTGACAAGGTTTTGTCATGTTGTCCAGGCTGGTCTCGCACTCCTGGACTCAATTGATCCTCCTGCCTTTGCCTCCCAAAGTGCTGGGATTGCAGGTATGAGCCACCACACTTGGCCATGAAGCACTAATTTTCAAATACCTGATTGTGTTTGAAATAATTTAAAGCAATCTTATAACCATTTCAGAATACCTAAGCATAAAGGAAAGTAAATTAATAGCTAAATTCTTAGTAGTTAAATTGAGATATGTACAACAGATGTTTGAAATTACTGTTGATAAAATAGGACTTTAGGAATTGTTTCTAAAGTGATTGCTTTTTTAAAAAAATTGTATTAAACAACAGAAGAATCGTTTTTTAAAGCTTCTCCTTGTCCAATAACCCAAGTTTTGAAATCAAACATGAAAACTGAAAATATATTAGAAAAAGAATTACTGATTTTCAAGCGCCATATTATGAAAGACAAAGAAAAACATCAGAAGAAAAAATTGTCAACATAGTTGTAAAAACTCAAATTTTATATGCAATTTGTCTTTTTATAATGAATATTAATCCCTAAAGGAATATTTGCATGTTAGATGGATACAAATAGGTGTCCTCTACACAGATGAAATTTCCAAGGTCTCTCTCCGAAAATCGTCTCCTTCATTGGTCTATCATTGCCCAAACCACTGTCCCCAGTGCTATTAAAATTCTTGCCTGAAATTATCATCATTTAAAACCTCCTTGGTGAATTAGTCAATTGATGAGAGAACATTAAATTCAAAATACCTCATATTTGACTAAACTGTTAGTATTTTAAAAATTTTCACTGTAATCTCATGGTGAACTCTTGCCTCTCAGTCTTAAAATCCCAATTTGAGGTTCTATATTTTCCACAACAAGATTTTAATTGGGTATTACTTCATTTAAAAATAATTATACTAAACCTAGTACATCTTAACATGAATAACATTTTAATTTAAAATAAATATATTTTCCAAGACAAAAGAATTTGGTGAGAAGAAATGCATTGTGTTACGTTTTTGCAAATGTAATGTCTGGCTTTATAGACAGCTAGATTCTCACATCTACTTATGTATTCAATCTGCTGTAATACATTGTTTTGGCTGAGATTTATAAAAGCACTTGGAAAAGTGAGAGTGTTTTGTAGCCATTTCAGAAAATTTTAGATATTCTTCTTTGACACTATACCAAATGACAAGTGATAGTTTCTTAAACGTTAGTTGCAATGTGAAATCTGAAACTATATCAAGGAACTTTTATACTCAATTACGTGACCAACCTATTGGTCTATTTTGTACTTTGAATGGACCTTTTATCCACTCATGATGTTAGAGTATTGATTCACTGAGTTATGTAGATCTTACAAATGTTGATATATTTTATTATGTAACATTGAAACATCAAAAAGATTCATATCAACACCAATCTCAGAAAAAACAATTTAAGTAACTTAAAGGTAGAAATGTCTTTAAGTACAATGGTACAGGTACCATTTTTCCAAAGTTGTGATTTTTGCTTGAAAGCTCAAACATTGTAATTGGCAATAAACACTGTCAGTTGTTTCTCTTGAGGTGACAGTCTCACTTTTTTAATTTTCAAGAAAGATGCCTATCAAACAACCAAATCTGAATAAGAATATTTGTCTTTCAGCTGTTCAAGTTAAAAAAATCATGTTCCATGAAAAAAAAAAAGAGCTAGTTCAGCTTGCTACTCAAAATTACACAAGTGTTTTTCTTCAATGAATATGTTAATTTGGTATGTTTTTAAATGCATACTGCCAAGTTCGTTACACAGAATATTAAAAAGTAACAAGATTTAATAAAATTAATACTTTTTGCTGCTTCATCAAGGACATTTGAAAGTGAAACTGGCTTTCCCTTTGTGAATGTGTGGCAGTAAAGAATACAATGACTGCTAGTCCGTTAGTACATTTTGGTGTCCTGCCTTGATTTATACCAGCAGTTTCACCCAACATTGCTTTTGTACCATCAGTTCAAAAGTCAATGCAGTGAAAACGGCATGATATCTTAGTATTCTTATGAAAATCATTTTTTACCTATGGACCTTCTGAAAAATCAGGTCTCAGGGATTCCAGTTGGTATGTAGACCATGCAATGGATTCTTGTTGACTCTGCCTCATCTAAGGTGTTGGGGAAAGTAAAGGTCTTCACTTCTCTACTTCACTTCTTGAAAATTTTGCCAGTACTGATATGGAGCTGCAACAAGCTGTTAAATTCAATGCCATGACAGGGGCTGCCCACAGAACTTGGAATTACAATCTGCTGTTCGGGATATTCTTTATTCCTATAAGCTAAATTATCAGGAATAGGAAAATGAGATCCTTATAAAACCTTTCTTTCAGGTGCTAGGAGGATGGGAGGAGGAACAGCAGGAGGCATAGACTGATGTTTTCCCAAGTTCCTGCTGCCATAGGCTTCCTGGGAAGTATAATGGGCTCGTTGATCCAACACTTCTGAAAACCTGGATACCAAGGGTTGACAGAGGTTACTTTGCCTTGGAACTCTTCCACTCCAGAATTTGTAGCTTCTACAGCCCCATTTGCAGTTTACAAACCCATATCCTTCTTCTAGTCCTACGAAACAACCGTTACTCCATCCCACCTCTGCCCAAGGTATTAAAGGGAGAGAAATGCAGGACAGGCTTCCTATACCATCATAGTCAGCTCTAACAACCACAGAAATGGCTAGCAGAGTCCCTTCCAGGCTTCTGTTGGCCATACTTGGAGAACAATGCATTTACGCTCATGGGTGAAGCTTGCTTCAAAATAAAGAACATCCGAGAGAAATGGGACAGGATGCATCTGAGCATGGTATAATTCATGGTATAATTCTGGTGGCATTTTGGCTTTTCCCTGTTGCTGGTCTAAGATTCACCTTTCTTGAATCTGCTAAGTTGGTTACCATTCATCTTTCTGTAATTTTAGTTTCCCCAAATTTGTCGTTATTGTTTTGCTCTGGGATGACTGGGCTCTGGGATGATGACATTAGAGCTTTCTTTTTTCCCCAGGGTCACGATGCCCTACGATAGCCATGGCCCATACATGGAAAATTTGTCAGAATCACTACATGAGGACTCAGGGCTGCTTTACATGGTTGTAAAGTTTGTCCATTTGACAAAAGGTGTCTGGCACAGGGAATGAATGGTGGTTAGCATTCAGCCCTGCTCTGCTCACTAAGCCATGCCCCCACAGTGCCGGGTCTGTCCAGAGGGAGCATCTTTTTTATTGTCTCTACAGAGGGAGTACCTTTTACAAAGGGACTACATTTTTCTAGCTCATAAACGATGCTACTGTAGAAGGCAGCAGCTGCCTTATCAGGACTGGCCTTGGCCCATCTTGGGACTTGTGAGTGATATTTTCCTTTATGGACTGCCAATGTGTGTCCTACTTAGTAGGATTATCTTTAAGGCCTTCCACTTGTCCATTTACTTCTTGCCAAACAGACACCTGCAGAGGGCCCTGGAAAAGTGGGCCAAGAGCTATAATTCCTCCCTGTTGGCTAAGTGGACTAAATCCTCCCACCAAGTTCCAGCAACTAAGTTATCTCACCCACTAATCTCCTTCCTGTAACTACATCAAACACATACCCTGTTCCGTGCAGCAAACCATCATGGCACATGTATACCTATGTAACAAAACTGCACATTCTGCACATGTACCCCGGAACTTAAAGTATAGTAAAATAAGAAAGAAATGGCAAGAATGAGCTGGGTGTGGTGGCTCACACCTGTAATCCTAGCACTTTGGGAGGCTGAGGTGGGTGGATCACTTAGGTCAGGAGTTAGAGATCAGCCTGGCCGACATGGTGAAACCCCATCTCTACTAAAAATACAAAAATTAGCTGGGCATGGTGGCGGGCACCTATAACCCCAGCTACTCGGGAGGCTGAGGCAGGAGAATCGCTTGAACCTCAGAAGCAGAGGTTGCAGTGAGCCGAGATCGTGCCATTGCACTCCAGCCTGGACAACAAGAGTGAAACTGTCTCAAAAAGGCAAAAAACCAGAAATGCATACCCTGTTCCTCAGAAAAAAAAAAAAAAAAAGATTCTGTGAGAATCTAGGAGGGAAGAGGATCTGATAAGCCAGAGACCAATACACAGCTGGCAAGCACCAAGTTCTCCCTGGAGAAGATCACGTAAGTGAGGACATAAATATGATTTTGCTCTCACCACAACCACCACAACCAGATGATGTAGGCTATGACAAAGTTGTGCACAGTCCTGGCAGTGAGAACTGCTGCTGCTCAGTTCCCGTTGGGCAATCCATGATCCAGAGCAGCAGCTCACAACCAGTATCTGATATTTCTTTCCTCTGCACCTTCAGGTCAAAGGGTGCTGCTAGCTTCCTTTGGGTTCCTTTCATCGTGGTCTGTGTACATAGTTCTTTCATTAAAAAGTCTCCAGAAATTCCATTTAAGAGTATGGTTGGTTTCCTGTCAGGCCCTTGGCTGGTACATCATCATGAAATTACAACACCCTGGAGACAAACAGAAAAATCCTATAAGCTTGAAGATAGAGGTGGATGGTGGGGAGAAGATGTTAGCCGAGAACAATTTTGGATTTCTCAACAGCAGGATAGGAGGCTAGAAATCTATGGATGTTTTTTTTAAATTAAAAAAATGTTCAACCTAGAATTCTATTCCCAGTCAGAATATCAGTTAAGTATGAAATGGACTGAAGATGTTTTCAGACCTTTGGAGTCTCTAGGAATTTACCACCAAACATCCTTTGTCAGGAAGCTATGGGAGGAGATGTTCCACCACAATGAGAGAGTAAACAAATAAAACAGAAAACATGTGACCCATGAAACTAGGAGATACTCCCGAAGGCAGAGGCGAAGGGAATCCTCAGGGTGAGGCCAAGGAAGATCCCAGGGCGGCAGCCGCTTAGCAGGTGTAGGGAGCCACCAAACCAGTGAAGACAGGTCAGCAAGCTCCAGGAGACAGCTCCAAAAGAAGGAATTATTAGGGTGAAAGAATATATTGAAAGGAGATTTAGACAATGGGGAAGAACTTGATGCATTTGTGATAAATGTATAGAAAAGCAAATAAAAATGTAATTAGTAATACCATAGAAAGCAAAAGTGCTGGCCCAACTGGGTTCAGTGTAAATATTGACTATTGAGTTAAACAAAATTAATATCTAAACATGCCAGGAATATCAGGGGATAGGATGTATGTGTGCATGTATATGTGTGTGTGCATATATGTGTGTGAGTATATATGTGTATATGTATACATGTATATGAATATGTGTTTTTATGTATGTGTGAGCACATACATGTGCGTATGTGTATGGGTATGTGTGAGTGTACAGGGGCATGTGTGTGTGCACACATGCATGTATGTGTTTGGTGATGGTGGAAGCGGGGAAGAGGTAAAGAAGTAGTCTAGGCAGAGGAGCAAGCCAGCCAATAAATAATGTCTAAAACTGGCAAATCAAGAAATATCACTATAAACATGCTACTGAGATATATGGAAATAGAATTCACTGAAATAAGCAGTTGTCTTTGGGTAGCAAGAAACGGGAGAGAGCTATGGTATGAAAGATTGCCATTTTTTGTTTTGTAATTTATTTTTCTTTTTGTCACAAGCCTTATAAACTTTAAGTTATCTGCAGGTATAATTTTGAAAAAATGTAAAAACTACATTTAATATGTGTCAAGATAAAATATTTAAAGTGAGTATATTAATACAAAGGAAATAATTTTGAGTTTATGTTAAGAGAGAAGCAGGATACAAATTGTATATCCAGTGTTAAGTTCACCAACTAAAACAACAAAAAACCCAAAAAATCTAACCTAAATATAGGAAAAAAGATGTGAGAGCAATGAGATTGATGTGATTATTTTTTCTTTTCTATGATTTGTCTTACTAACCAATCTTTCATGGGACAAAAACCAACAAAAAACATTGCTGAGCGAATCTGAAACAAGAAAGCTGGCAGAAAACATTGCTCCCATGATACCCTGGGCTGGCTCAACGGCTGTTGCCAGGTATCACGCTCAGCACCCACACAGCTTTGATCTCTGAACTGTATCAAAGGATAACAAAAAACCCATTTCACAGCCAGGCACAGTGGCTCACGTCTGTAATTCTATCACTTTGGGAGGCCGAGGAGGGTAGATCATTTGTGCTCAGGACTTTGAGACCAGCCTGGTCAACATGGCGCAAACCCGACTCTACGAGAAATACAAAAATTAGCCGGACCTGGTACACACCTGCAGTCCCAACTACTCAGGAGGCTGAGGTGGGAGAATCACTTGAGCCCGGGAGGTTGAAGCTGTAGTGGGCTGTAATCGTGCCACTGCACTCCAGCCTGGGTGACAGAGTGAGACTCTGTCCCAAAAACAAAAACAAAAACACAACTATTTCAGCTATAGCAGGTTGAATTGTGTCACCCAGAAGATATAAACGAGTCTTAACCCCAGGTACCTGTGGATATAACTTTATTTGGAAATAGAGACTTTGCAGGTATAATTAAGGATCTTAAGATGAGATCATCTTGGTTTAGGGCGGGTCCTAAGTCCAATGGCTGGTGTTCTTATTATAAGGAAAAAGAAAGAGAAATTTGAGGTACACAGACACAGAAAAAACACAGGGAATGAGGCCAGGTGAAGATGCAGGCAGAGATTGGAGCTTTGCAGCCACAAGCCAAGGAACACCAGGAGCCACCAGGAGCTGGAAAGAAGGAAGGATCCTTCGCTAGAACTTTTGGAAGGAGCGAGGCCAACAGTTTGGTTTCAGATTTCTGGGCCTAGGTCTGTGAGAGAATTAATTTCTATTGTTTTCACCATCAAAACCGTGTGGTTCTTTGTTATAGCAGCCCTAGGAAAACTAACACAGCAGGCTTATGCTGATGGAGGAGATGCAAGCCTGCGAGCCAGCATGGATTTCCCAGGAACCTTGCTGTTTGCTAGGCCACGCGCTGGCCTCACAGCTGGTGATAAGAAGGCGAAGACAGAGTCAGCTTGACCAGGGCACTGTGGGCTCTGTGAAAGCCCTTGGCTTCAGCTTATGCACTAGAACAGGCCACTGAGGGCTCTTAAGGTGAGTTCTGTGCTTTAGAAAAAGAACTTGAGAGTGTGGGGGTTGTAGGAAGAACAGGTTGTAATGGGGGAACTGGAGAAATGTCAGTTACGACAGAGTTTCAACTGGGAAGTGTTTGGCCCCCTTACCAAATACCTTAAAATCTTGGCCAGAAGCCTGTGATGTCTGAAGAAGAAGATCCAACATGTCTATCGCTTTCATGATATAAATTATAAGAAAGGGAAGCATGAGAAAATCTTTGCTGGTAGAATTATGCAAAAGAGAGCATGGTAAAACATGGTAGAGTGATGGATTTTAAAAGGTTAATAACAATGCGCCTTGGCTGGCACGGTGGCTGACATGTATAATCCCAGAACTTTGGGAGGCTGACACTGGTGGATTGCTTGAGCCTAGGAGTTTTAGACCAGCCTGGGTAACATAGGGAAACCCAATCTCTAAATAAATAAGTAATTTGAACAAAA
>NW_012108252.1:6811107-6812264 GCF_000951045.1 Mandrillus leucophaeus | reverse complement strand
AGGTGAAGATGCAGGCAGAGATTGGAGCTTTGCAGCCACAAGCCAAGGAACACCAGGAGCCACCAGGAGCTGGAAAGAAGGAAGGATCCTTCGCTGCGTTCCCTCTGAGAGGTTTGTTACGTGGATAATAGAATGGGCCAGAAATTAAAAGAGTTTGAATGGGGGCAGTGACAATCAGTATTGGTGGAGGGAAACAGATGGGGGGCTATTTTAAAAGTCATATCTATGGGACTTGGTGGCAAATTAATTTGGAAAAGGAGAGTTTAAAATGACACAAGCAGAGACGTTATAATTTTTTTCTTTCTGCTTTCGAAATAGATGATATTTAGAATTTTGTGTTTGAAATATTAAAAGTTCTACAGAGTCAACTCAATACAATCTGCCTAAAACAGTTCACTGTATCTTGAGATACAATGGGAAAGGGCCAAATCTCATCTGGGTCACAGAATGAATATAATTCCATGGAAACCTATTCATCAGTAAATTCTGTAGCAAAGATGATATAAAATCAATTAACCATTCACCAGTTTCTCTCATGGACAGCTGGATTCCTAGAGAACTTGTAAACAAGTGAATTCATTTTACATGACACAATTGTCCATCATCCAATACCCTTCATTGCAAAACAAGACTGATTTTTTTTTTTTTGGCCAGGTGTGGTGGCTCATCAGTAATCTTAGCACTTTGGGAGGTCAAAGTGGGAGGATTGCTTAAGGCCAGGAGTTTGAGACCAGCTTGGGTAACAGAGTGAGACCCCCATCCCTACAAAACAATGCATATAAAGACTGATTTTGTTTTCATTTAACTTCATCTTGGGGACTTACTGGTGCATATTTTATACCACATTAAGAATTACCTATACAAGGTCAGGCATGGTAGCTCACGCCTGTAATCCCAGCACTTTGGGAGGCCGAGGTTGGCAGATCACTTGAGGTCAGGAGTTCGAGACCAGCCTGGCCAACATGGTGAAACCCCATCTCTGCTAAAAATACCAAAATTAGCCGAGTGTGGTGGGGCATGCCTCCAATACCAGCTACTCAGGTGGCTGAGGCATGATAACTGCTTGAACCAGGAGGCAGAGGTTGTAGTGAGCTGAGATTGCGCCACTGCACTCCAGCCTGGGCGACAGAGCAAGACTCTGTCTCTGGGAAAAAAAA
>NW_012108252.1:6800029-6810657 GCF_000951045.1 Mandrillus leucophaeus | reverse complement strand
AAAAAAAAAAAAAAAAAAAAGGAATTGCCTGTGTTAGTTTGTTAGGGTTGCCAAAACAAAGTATCATATCCTGGATAGCTAAAACAACAGAAATTTATTTTTTTCACAGTTCTGGATGCCGCAGATCCAAGATCAAGGTGTCCTCAAGTTTGCTTTCTTCTGAACCCTCTCTTCTTGGCTCGTACATGGCCAACTTCCAGCTGTGTTCTCCCATGATCTTTTCTCTGGGCATGCATGTCTGTGTCCAAATCTCCTTTTACAAATGGATTAGGGCCCACCCTAAAGAACTCATTTTAACTCAATTACCTCTTTAAAGATGTTCTTTCCCATGATTATTACATGCTGAGTTCCTGGGGGTTGGGACTTCAACATACGAATTTTAGGAGTGAGGAGAACACAATTCAACCCTTAACATTGCCCAGGGTCACAAAGGTCAGAAGAAGGGATGATAAGATCCAGTCACTCAGGCCATTTAAATCATCAGAACCAAGCCAAAAGTGACTTCACTGTGGGACGCTTAAGAAAGTTACCTCCCTCTTCCTTATTATGTGGCCTGTTTCCCGGGGCTAAATAGAGATTTCAGTCATACTTTGGCTTTACTGAGAGCCGTGGGGACATCTACATCTGATATTGGATGAGAATATGGGTGGGTGGAAGTTGAAACGATTGTTTGTTTAGATACGAGTAACGGAGAGGCTGAATGAAATGGTATGATCTCAGAGGGTGGGTTGGAACTGGCAGGATACTTTGAAGGTCAGTCCTATGGGGCTGCTGGAATTATGCCACCTGTCCCCTAGTGCAGCTCTTCCTATTAAAAGTCGTCACACATTCATCAGCTTCACCTCACAGAAGAAAGGTTTCCTCTAACCCTACATATGACTCAGTCTATTTCTTTGGGGAAAAAGTATTGGAGGGATGTGTATATTTCCCAATAAAACCAAATGAGGGGAAAGATTTTTGCTACATTTTATTCGATCAAAATACATATTTCCAACAAATTTGCTTTCTAATAAAAAAAACCCCACTATAATAACCTTCTATTGTTTGGAATCTTTTTCCCTTCCCTCCCCAGTCTGCTCCCCTGTTTGATGAATGGCCTTCTTTTTCTGCATCACCTGAGGCCTACATATGAATGGTTCCCAAATCTATCTACTGCTAGAATTTTCTGCTAAGCTTCAGGTGCCTATTGCCAGTTCCCTGTAGGTTTTGCCACCTGAATACTCTGCCATGTTGCTCAGGCTGGTTTTGAACTCCTGGCTTCAAGCAATCCTCCCACCTCCACCTCTCAAAGTGCTGGGATTATAAGCATGAGGCACCACACCTGGCTGGTTCATGAAACTCTTAATCACCAGTTACTCAAATGAAAAACCTGGAGTTGTACCTGCTTTCTTCCCACCTCTCATCTCCCCAATCCAGACACCAAATCCTGCTGACTCCGTGTCTTACACATTTTCTGTCTGTGCTTTTGTCTTCATTCTATTCAGTTTAGATCCCAACCATCTATCACTGAGCCTGTTGTATTTCCTTCTCCAGATGTCTCTGTCTATGCCACCCACTGCTGTTTTTATTTGTACCCCAAACCTACAGGATAAATTCAACCTCCTTAGCCCAAAAGTCCAGGCTTCCATCCTAGGCCCCACTCCTTAGCCTGCATCTTATCCTAAAACACATCCTTTGCTGCAACTATTCGGAAGCAACTTGCTGTTGCTTTAATGTAACCTGATGTTTCCTGACTCAAGGTCATGAGCTCATTTGCAGTTTGTCCTTCTGGCAAACTCTTGTTTCTTTTGCAAGCATCATATCCTTGGGATGCCTTCTTTGGTCCACACAGCCTGAACTTGATGCTTTTCTGTGGCTTGTGGCATGTTGTGTGTGTCCTTCACTCCCATTATCAACTCAACTAGACTGATTTCCTTGTCTGTCTCATACATTAGATTTTGGGTTCCTTATACCTAGGAAAAGTTTTATTCACCTTTTTACCACCAGCATCTAGTCTGTGGATGTCATACAGTGGTCTCTGTAGGTATATTGAATAAGTAAATGTGAAAATGCTTTGAAAAGTTTTAAATTTGATGGAAGTATTGGGTTATTTTTACTTTACAAATATTCCTTAAACATCTACAACAAGCTATTGTTTTACTGCAAGAAGAACAATAGAATCAGAGTTAAAAGTTTCAAGTGCAGGCGGGGCGTGGTGGCTCACGCTTGTAATTCCAGCACCGTGGGAGGCCGAGGCGGGTAGATCATCTGAGGTCAGGAGTTCAAGATGAGCCTGGCCAACATGGCGAAACCCTGTTTCTACTAAAAATACAAAAATTAGCCGGGCGTGTTGGTGTGCACCTGTAATCCCCGTTTCTCAGGAGCTGAGGCAGGAGAATCGCTTGAACCTGGGAGGTAGATGTTGCAGTGGCCAACATCACACCACTCCACTCCAGCCTGGGCAACGGAGCAAGACTCTGTCTCAACAACAACAACAACAACAACAACAACAACAACAACAACAAGAAGAAGCTTCAAGTCCCTGTTTATTGTCTAGCTGTAGTAAGTTTTCTCTACTGTAAAATAAGGATAGTAGAACTACTTAATCCAGTTGTAAGAATCAATTATGGTAATGTGGGCAGAATTTATTTCTAAACTATAAATACTGTTCTATGAATACATGGGTTAACCACTATGTTCAGTTCTTTCTAAAACTGGGGATACACACACATACACACACACACACAACTTTTTTGTACTTCATCTTGCTTGACTATCTTGTGTAATGTTCCCTTGAATAGAAAGAGGGTAGTTTTGTCATTTTCAAAGGAGAGCAATTTTTAAATTAAGACTAGGCCTCGTTATTCTACTCATCATATATCAGTGCAACTGAATATAAAAGTGCTGCTCAAAAATTCAACCTGTTCTCAAAAAAATATGAAGATGAAACTGGATCCTATTTAGAGAGAATTGTTGTAAGCCACAAAAGTCAGTGATTGAGTGACCCGAGCACATGTCTTTATTTCACCTGAAATAACCAGTAGGCTCACAAAGCCATTTGATCTTTTGAGAGCAGGTGGGAGTTAAACACTGATTTTGGACCTAGAAATGAAGAACAGCTTCTCTTCCCAGCCCCCACAGGCATTTTCTGTTTTTACACAATATAGTATATAGAAAGTGCTCAATAATAAGGTGGCCATACCTCTCGTTTTGTTCAGAGACATCCTGTTACGAGTCTGTGGTCTTGGTGGAATTAATACAGCACCCCTTATACTCTTTAAATTGTCTATGTTTGGATAATAAATTGTATGTTCATCTCAACCCCTGTACATATTGAATGAACGAATGAATTCTTAGCCTCATCCAACCTGAATAAAACAAACATCTTAGTGATAGCACTGTGTATCATGTCTAACAGAAATTTGACTCACAGTGTTTTACCCACAAGCATAATTCGACTATAGAAACAAAGATTCAGATTTCCTAATAGAGAAGTCAAAAGATTCTTCTCTCTCCCCACTTCTCTCTTAACTTTCCCCATTTTCTTCTTTAAAAGAATTAACATAGTGATCAGACCTGCCAGAGCCATCAAGCCACTCATGATGTTCAAGGGAGCAAAAGGCTGTTGTGATGGAAACAGAGACCTTATAATCACCAGATTTCAGTGTTATTTTCTTATGTGGGATTTTAAACTTGAACCTGGTGGTGAGATTTGTAAAATTTATCTCCAAATTTAACATTGGCTCCATTTGATCAGGAATCTGAATTGCCTAAATCTGAGTTTCAACAATGGGATTAATATTGTTGTGGGTTTATTTGGTTTGCCCTTTGACCCCTCCATTTCAGAACACCTAGAGATCGTGGGACAACAAGTCCTTTCACATGTGTAAAACAAACAACTGCTGGCCATCTGGGAGACTTGCTAAGAATAAATGCACATTTATAGAGGTTCTTTGAATACTCTAAAGGTAGGAGCCCCAGGCAGGCAAAGCAGCACTGCTAAAAACCTCTCCTCCAGGCAGAAAATGTGACACAAGCACTCCAATTAGCATTAGCAGAAGCTGGCAGGCCAGGGGCCCTGTAGTGGACTACAAAAAAAAAAAAAAAAAAAAAGCAAAAACCCTGTGAAGCTATGGGTAATTGCTCCCAGGTATTTACTTAACACCTGTGAGTCCGGGCAAAGGAAAGTTTATGGGGTAGGATCCTGCTAAGGAAACAAATGCCTAAGGGAATGGAGGAGGCTAATTGAGAAGGAAAATCGGAAGCCTGCAGGGATTTCATTTCCTTAAGTGCTCCAGACAATGGTGGGCTGATTTACCAGGCTCTGCTGATGTCATCTGGGGTTCCTACTTTGGATACAAACCCTCCCTAAATGTTAGCCCCCAGGCATTTGAAAACATCTGCTGCCCCTGGGACAGCATATGCAATCGGGCCTCCAATCTGAAGCCAGAAACTGTAGAGAATACAGATAGAGCACTAGGCTAAGCATGAAGGGAAAAAGTCGTATCCCAGATTGGCAGCTAGATCAGAGATAACCTAAGTGGTTGTGAACATAGGATAGCACACACAGGGAGGTGTCGCAGGGTGTCAGAGAGCATGCAGTAAAAGGTAGAGCCAAGAAGTACTACTAAATAGTATCTGAATGTCTCAGAAGTCATTACATGGGAGGGGGTGGAATTGGGACAGTCAGGACCAGAGTTAAGATGAGGAACAACAGGGCGCCTGTCCTGTGTGCCCTTCATAAAGGAAACATGGGGGTAAGGTCTGCAGAGTCCTGGTCAGCAGACAGGTGCACTGGGATAAGGGTGGAGAGAAAGGCAAGTTTTAAGCATGAGTTCAAGTTGGTTGAACAGGGGTGCAGATTCTTAATGGAGGCCTCCAGTTGGGAACTAACTATTATCTGGCTCTGCCTGACATCACGAATTATTAAAAATGGTACTTCTTAAATGAAGAGATAAATCAGACTCATGCGAATTGAGTCTCTTGAGCTCTTGAATGAATTTCCAATGGCCTCTCAACTTCTTGTTTGGAATTTGTCTCTTAAGAGAAGGAGCTTCACATTCTGTAATCCAAGATTGTTTCAAGAGTTTGAAGCCTTATTCTAACATGCCTGAGTGTCACCTTACAAATGACTTGTCTTTGCTTATTTTGATAAGGGGGCCAAGAGAACATTTGTTGGGGTAATAATTACTGAGGAACGGGAACATATAAAGTGTTTACAACCTGGGCTTTGGATATAGATGGGAACGGATTTAAGGAACTGCTTTAGATACTTTCTTGACCTTTTCTCATCCGTAAAGTGAAGCTAATGTCGAGGGGTTAAATGAGATTTAAGCTTGTGTCTTTATGCAGTAAACCCTCATTGAATGAGACCAGATGCTTTATAAATGGATTTATTAGGGAAAAAAATCACTGCTGCTCCTTACCAGTACCGGAGACTGAAATCTGGATTTCCCTGCTTTCCTTACTCCAATCGTCTTTAGGGAGTTACCATTTGGTCAATCGTTGATAGACTGTGGCTTTGCCTGACAATATTCCCCTCTGCCTGCAAGCTCTTTTATAATGGAGAGAAATCTCATTAAGTGTCTCAGAGCAGGTCTTGATCTCTGAGATGGGTAGGTAGAGATAGATAACCCTCCCTATCTTAAGTTTAGGTTGCACAATTTCTATTATCATAGTAAAAATAATATTGGAGCACAGGGGATTCGAGGGGCAGTGAAAACACCCTGTATGATACTGTGAGGGTAGATACATGCCATTACACATTTGTCTAAATCCACAGAATGAACACCATCAACCGTAAACTCTAATGTAAACTATGGACATTGGGGAATTATGATGTGTCAACACAGGTTCATCAATTACAACAAATGTACCACTCTGGTGGGGATTTTGATAATCAGGGACGTTATGCATGTGTGTGGGGCAGGGAGTATATGGGAAATCTCTGTACCTGCCTCTTAATTTTGCTGTGAACCTAAAGCTACTCTTTAAAAAATATCTTTTAAAAATCTAACTTTTTCGAATATTTACTGCATGCCAGGGATTATCTTAATGCTTTAAGTGCATTTTCTTGTTTAATCCAATAATGACTCCATGAATGGTCCACATTAAATGTGTGTTCTTTGTTAAGAAAAATCAGATATAGAGAAAAATAAAAATAAAACCTCAAAAACAAGAAAAAAAATTTTTCAGGGGATTGTCAGAGGATTATTTTAAATTGCAAGCTCCTTTCCTATTCTGTAGTCATTAAAAATATCATTTGATTTACCAAAATTCTATATACGATTTTTCTGCATACATCTTTTCCATAAGGCAAGGTGCAGTTAAGGATTTTAGGTTTTGGACAGTGTTCTTTCAAGTCAAGTTCTTCTAATTCTTTAATTCGACGGGTCAAGAAGGGAAAGGAGGCTGGTCTGATGGGCTATCAGAACTTATTAACATTAGTGTCACTAAAGTTGGAAGACAATCCCCCACTGCTAAATTTGACTGACTTAAGAAGAAGGAAGGAAAGAAAAAAAACTTCAGGAGCCTTGAGAAGAAGCAATTACAGTGCTCACTGAGGCACATTGCTGTTCCTTGGGCAACTTGGAGTTGATGAGACAAGGAGTCATCTGGTTTGTACAGAGCTTGAGCTTCTGCTCATTCCTAAGAATTGTGCCATGCAGTTTCTCCTTTCTCTCTTTCATCGACCTTTGGAGCGCCATGTTGTGTGCCACCTGCATCACTTCTTTCTGCTCCCTAACCCTTACTCTGAGACCTTACACGCTTTCGTTTTTCTCCCTGTGCCCATTAAACTCTACTCTCCTATTCTTTTGTCATGCTAAGGCAGTGTTTTTTAAAATGCGGTACAAGAACTATGCATGTTGGAATTCCAAATGGGACTTAAAAATGCCGATTCTGGGCCCCATTCCAGACTTATCAAAGAAAACTCTCTGAAGGGAAGGCACTCAGTTGTTGCTTTTACACTCTGAATTTTGATAACCAATGCAGAAAATTAGAATAGAGGGTTCTCTCCCAGGGAACCTAACTATTTAACAGAAATGGTCACTTATACCAAAGGCTATTAAAGTAAATGAAGAAAAAACATCTTTTTATAGCAGCGATTCTCAGCCTGGAGTTTATATTAAAACCCCCTGGAAAGACTTAAAACATTGTTTGAAAAACTGCCCAGGCCACACTCAAGACCAATTATATTAGAATCTATGGAGAGACGATCCACACTCAAGGGCAATCATATTAGAATCTCTGGAGAGAGGATCCAGGCATCAATATATTTGAAAGCCTTTCCAGGTGACTTTAATGTACAACCACTGTTAAGAGCTACATACTCTTTTGCAGAGCAGAAGGAGGCTACGGAAAAATACAGTAATGCTTCTCGAATTTAATGTGCATGTGAGTCACCTGGGGATCTTATTAAATTGGAGATCATGATTCTGTGGATCCGGATGTTGCCTGAGAATCTGTATTTCTAACAAGCTCCCAGGTCCTCAGACCACACTTTGAGTAACAAAGCACCGAGTGCTTGTTCTCAAACTTAGCTGTAGATTAGAATCCGCAGGTGGCTTCACAATAGGTTGGTGTCCCAGCTGCACTCTAGACCAATTAAATCAGAATTTCTAGGAGTGGGATCTAGCCATCAGTAGTTTTTTAAGCTTCTCAGGTGATTCCAATGTACAGCAAAGTCTGGGAACCAGTGCAGAAGAGGGGTAGTCAATTTTTACTAAGTCCCACAGAAGATGGGGTATTTTATATATACTGAAACCCAAAAGAGCAGAGGACGTTGATCCTCTGATAACTGCTGATGTCGAAATCTGGCATCATGGAATTTTTAAAATCTTAATTTGTTTCACTTGGTTTATGAAAAAATTATTGTGTTCCCCCTTAAGATTTCCACCTTCCCCACCCCTCCCTTGTTACACCCTCACGGTGGGTGAATACTCATGTGTTTCTTCAATTTCCTGGTCCCAAGCATGCCTGGGATGAACTTCATGCCCAGTTAGCCTGTCATATCACATTACTTTGCTCAGACGTGGGCTCAGCTGGCTTTCTAAATAAGACATCAAGTCCAGAAAATTTAAACACATGTGGGGGTCATAGGAAATCTGTTTAAAACAAACACTTTGGTGCTCATGGAAACAAGAAGTTTAATGACATTGTCTAAGAAAGCCGTCCAGAAGGACTCCTCAGAGCTCTCAAATGGTTCTTGGTTATCAGTTGCTGGGAACATCCCAACTGGCAGGAAGCACATCAGTTTGATGACATGTAGGGGCTGTTAGATGGAGGGATTTTAGAATTTCACTCCAGGTTTAACTCCATAGGGACAGATACTTCATGCTTCTCTCTGTGATCTAATCGAGAATCTTGTTTTTCAAAAAAGGAGTCCTAAAAATAAATTCATACCAGGGCCATTTGATTTGACCTTCATCTTTTCCCAGTTTGTGCTAGGATGGGTCTTGTTTAAGTTCTGTAAGTGAACCCCACTGCTCTTCTCCTAAAGTTATTCCAGCAAATGGTATAACCAGGCAAGCCTTACCTTGTGGTTTTTGTGCCTCCAGCAGGATATGACATGCAAGCTTCCTGACTTCTTCGTCTGTCTGAATCCTCTGGGTTCTGTCTTGTGATAAAGGTCTCAGCACGATATTCCACATATTTCATGCTCTCCTCTTCACAGAAACAGGCTGAAAAAGACAGCATGCTTTCAGGAGAGTCCCATTGAGAGAAGATGGACATAGGGTAGTACATAAAATGCTAATTGAAAGAATAATGGTACGATTCTTGAAACCTATAAGCAATGCTCTTTATGCCGAGAAGTGACAAGGGAAGATTTGCAAATTCAAAGAATCTGATTTTGTTGACTTTAGAAAATCTCACTGTATCCCTTTTGCTAAGATGCCGGAGAAAAGGGCCTTTTGCCGTGATTCCAATAAGTGTGATCTGCTCTAGTTAATAGTCCCATTTCCTGGTCCATGCTGAGTCACTGCTGAAGTTTTTAGTCATGGACAGTCAGAAGCCAGTCTGTGTAAACTCTCCTGGCCCCTCCTGGCTTCACCATCTCTTCCTCTTTCTCTAACTCTACTTCTCTGAAGACAGTGCTCTTTGGTTTCTAATTTTCTGGAATCCAGAATACACCCTCCCCTTTAGGGAAGTGATATAGAGACTCTGGAGATATTCCACCCCCTGACCATCAGAGACACAGGGAAGGGGTCATCGTGTGGCTAAAAGTCAGGGAGATCAGAACCAAGGCCAAGGTTGAATTTCTCTCTGAACTAACCCTCAACTCTGACCTAGAATGTCCCCCTTTTGAGGTTCTTTGTCATAGATGTAGCAACAGCAATGCAGGATCCCACAGAGAGGTCACAATGTTCCTGTTCTTCCAATTAATACAGGCCAGGATCAGGGACTTTAATTTTGAGATGAACCTCTTACACTTATCTTAGTAAACCTTGTTGCTGAAGTAGAAGGTCACCGATACATAAACTCTTGAGTTTAATCAAATATTAAAATGAGGCTGGGTACAATGGCTCACGCCTATAATCCCAGTACTTTGTGAGATGAAGATGGGAGGATTGCTTGAGCCCAGGAGTTCAAAACCAGCCTGGGCAACATAGTGAAATCCTGTCTCTACCAAAAAAAAAAAAAAAAAAAGATTAAAATGGCAATTATTCCTGTGTATCTTTCAGAACTAATCTCAGAAGATTCACTGAGTGTGGGGTAACATGCCCTTTAACTCTGTTTGGCTGAATATTAAGACAATGTTCTCTGTTTTTCTATGCAACCTATAAGTATTGTTAAATGTTGATTATATGAGAGCTTACAGAGGGAGATCTAAGCAAGTGGTGCTTGCCCTTAAATATAGATAACACCTTTTGGGAAAGAAGGCACACATATGTGAAAAAATGAGAGTGCAACAAGTATAAGCAGAGGGAGTCACCCCCGTGGGCTAAAGTGGTCATGGACAGCTTTGGAGAGAGGTTTTGGAGAAACCTTTGGGGACTTGGTGTTCAGGGGCAGCCCTATAGGGGTGTCGAAGGGTGATATATGCAATCCTGATAAAATCTCTGTAGATACAGAAGTGGATTATATATGACATGTATGATCATGTATGTGTATATGTATGTGCACACATGTATGTATGTGTCATAGATGATGGACTCTATAAAGGCTAAACAATGACTAACATCAGATTTTTAATTAGGAATTTAACTTTAATAAAGAGTTATTCAGATTTTCATTTTTTTGCATCAGTTTTGGGATTTTTTTGCATCATTTATTTCAGGTGAATTGTCAAAGTTATTGACATAAGCGATTTCTAATGTTTTCTTCATCATCATCATCATCATCATCAATTTTTGAGACAGAGTCTCACTCTGCCATCCAGAGTGCAGTGGCACAATCATGGCTCACTGCAGACTTGACTTCCTGGGCTCAGGTGATCCTCTCACCTCAGCCTCCCTAATAACTGAGACTATAGTCTCAAGTCACAACATCTGGCTAATTTTTGTATTTTTAGTAGAGATGGGGTATCACCATGTTGGTCAGGCTGGTCTCAAATTTCTGGAATCCAGAATACACCCTCCCCTTTAGGGAAGTGAAATAGAGACTCTGGAGATATTCCACCCCCTGACCATCAGAGACACAGGGAAGGG
>NW_012108252.1:6754328-6799979 GCF_000951045.1 Mandrillus leucophaeus | reverse complement strand
TAACTTTAATAAAGAGTTATTCAGATTTTCATTTTTTTGCATCAGTTTTGGGATTTTTTTGCATCATTTATTTCAGGTGAATTGTCAAAGTTATTGACATAAGCGATTTCTAATGTTTTCTTCATCATCATCATCATCATCATCAATTTTTGAGACAGAGTCTCACTCTGCCATCCAGAGTGCAGTGGCACAATCATGGCTTACTGCAGACTTGACTTCCTGGGCTCAAGTGATCCTCCCACCTCAGTGCCTCAAGTAGCTGGGACTACATGTGTGTGCCACCATGCCTAGTAAATGTTTTAAATTTTTCATAGAGACGGGGTTCTTACTATGTTGCACAGGCTGGTCTTGAACTCCTGGGCTCAATTGATCCCCAAATCTCTAGCTTCCTAAAGTGCTGTGATTACAGGCATGAGCCATCACACCTGGCCCTGAGGATTTCTTACTGTTTTTAATGTCAATAAGATTCACAGTGATATCCTTTTTTCAGTTCTTCTGATATTGGTTATTTGTATTTTCTTTTATTCTTGATCAGCCTGATGAAGCTCCTTAATTTTATTAAACTTTACAAAAAGTCAGCTATTAATTTCATTGATTTTCTCTATTTTTTTTGTTTTCTCTTTCATTGATTTTCATTGTTTTATATTTTTTTCTTCTACTTACTTTGGGCTTAGTTTTGCTCTTTGTTTTCTGATTTCTTAAGGTGGTCACTCACGATCAATTTTAGTTCTTTTTTTTTTTCCAATATAGGCATTTAAAGATACATTTTTTCCTCCAAATACTGCTTTATCTCATCCCATAAATTTTGGTATCTTGTATTTCCATTATCATTCAATTCAAAATATTTTATAATTCCTTTGTGATTTCTTCTTTCACTCATTGCTTTTTTCCCCCCACAGAGACAGGATCTTGCTTGCCCAGGCTTGAATGCAATGATATGGTCATAGTTCACTGTAAGCTCAATCTCCTGGGTTCAAGGCATCCTCCTGCATTAGCCTCCTGAGTGGCTAGGACTATAGGGATGCTCCACCATGCCCAGCTAATTAAAGAATTTTTTTTTTCTTTTCTGTAGAGATGATGATATGGTTTGACTGTGTCCTTACCCAAATCTTAACTTGAATTCTATCTCCCAGAATTCCCACGTGTTGTGGGAGGGACCTAGGGGGAGGTAGTTGAATCATGGGGGCCAGTCTTTCCCATGCTAGTCTCATGATAGTGAATAAAGTCTCATGAGATCTGATGGGTTTATCAGGGATTTCCACTTTTGCTTCTTCCTCATTTTTCTCTTGCTGCTACCATATAAGAAGTGCCTTTCACCTCTTCCCATGATTCTGAGGCCTCCGCAGCTATGTGGAACTGTAAGTCCAATTAAACCTCTTTTTCTTCCCAGTCTCGAGTATGTCTTTATCAGCTGCATGAAAATGGACTAATATAGTAAATTGGTACCAGAAGTGAGAAGTTGGGGGCGGCTCCTGAAGATAATCAGTATTATTTTGCCTGGCAACTGCCTCAGGGGAGTCCATCACTGTTGCCTCTGGCAGTGCAGGGTTCATCTCCTCAGACAAAGGTGGAAAGGCTGGTGGCAGCCCGAGTCAGGGAGCGGATGTTGCCACTACTGGAGATGGGGAAGCTGTTTCTTCTGGCAAAAAAGGTTCATCAGAATTTACAAACTCAGCATCCCCAGCTTCATCAGGGTCCTCCCACACATCCCCATTCCAAGTTGCAGGGTCCCATTCTTTTCTCATCATTGCCCTCACTTTAACTGTAGATACCTGGCAAGGCTGCGGATGCACCTTTCATTGCAGGTCAGCCACTTGCAGGATAGGAGCTGTGTCTGTTTTTCCAATTTCAGCTCTTTCTCTACAGGAGATAAGATTCTCACTCAGGGCAATTTTAGCAGATTTGAGGCTCAGCATCTGTTTCTGAAGCCAGGAGACGCAATCCCTGAGTTCATTGTTTTCTTTTATCATTTTGTCCACTGAACTTAGGAGCAGCCAACCAGCTTCATTACGTACCTTGGCTCTCCACATATGGTCAAAGGTATTACATATAGAGTCACTAAACTCCTTGTCTCTCATGAGTGGTGAACCAGGAGTGTCAAATGCATTTATTTTGCATAACTCTAAACAGTTCATGCCAAGGACTATCAGTGTTTTCCATACTATTGGAAGTAGAGTCCTTAGTATTTTTGGGTCTACTTATATTAAGCAGCCAACTCCAGAAACCCCAAAACCAACAAAAGAACTCCATCCTTAATATTCTGTTCCTCTAAAACCATTCCTGGTAACAAAATCTGTATTAGTCAAGATTCTCTAGAACGAAAGAACTAATAGGAGATATATATGTATAATATATATATGCACCTATACATATATACACATATATATACATATACAGAGAGAATATTTTTTATATATGTATATACAAATATATATATATGACTTTATTAAGTATTAACCTACACAATCACAAGTTCCCAAAATAGGCTGTCAGCAAGCTTGAGGAGCAAGGAGAACCAGCCCAAGTCTCAAAACTGAAGAACTTGGAGTCTGATGTTCGAGGGCAGGAAGAATTCAGCATGGGAGAAAGATGTAGGCTGGGAGGCTAGGCCAGTCTCACCTTTTCATGTTTTTCTGCCTGTTTATGTTTGCTAGCAGCTGATTAGATAGTGCCCACCAGATTAAGGGTGGGTTGCTTTCCCCCACCCACTGACTCTAATGTTAATCTCCTTTGGCAACACCCTCACAGAGGGTGTTGTGATTAATAAAGAAATTGGGCACTTTCTTTTGAAGGAGAATGATCAATACTTCACATCCTTCAATCAAGTTGACACTCAGTATTAACCACCACTGATGTGTTCTTGCTATGTTGCCCATACTGGTCTCGAACTCCTGAGCTCAAGTGATCCTCCTATCTTGGCCTCTCAAAGTGTTGGGATTACAGGCATGAGCCACCATGCATGGCCAGCTCATTTATTACTTATCGTTTATTTTAAAATTTTCATCTAGTTGGATGTCTTAGATATCTAATTCTTTTTTATTCCTAATTTAATGCCATTGTGGACAGAGAACATCCTCTTTGTGCTTTTAATATTGTTAAATGTATCAAAATTATTTTCATGGCTCCAAGTGTAGTCTATTCTAATGATTATGTACACTAAAAAGAATGTATATCCTACTGGTATTGATTGTATTGTTTTAGAAATATCAGTTGATAATGTTGATCAAATAATCTATGTCTTTGCTGATATCATGTCTAGTTCTATCAGTCGCTGAGACAGGTATTTCAGCAATTAAAATCTCTAACAATATCTCTAGCAATTAAAATCCATATTATGAAACTGTCTATTTATTCTTTATGTATTTTGAAGCCCTATTACTGGCTGATACTGAAAGTTCTGGTAGTTGTTCAACTTACAGTTACACATTAGTTTTCTTTCCCTAGTAGCTGCTCTTGTTTAGTCTCATCCTATAAATATACAGCTTATATATACAGCTTATTATTTGGTTAAACAGTCTAAGGTTTATGGAGCAATTTCTCTTAGAAACTTATTTTTTTCTGGTACTCCATACAAATTTAAGCCATTTTGGCCTCCCTGAATTCTGATCTCTGTGTCCTCAAGTTACTAAGACTTCTGGTCGGGTGCGGTAGCTCATTCCTGTAATCTCAGCACTTTGGGAAGCCAAGGTGGGTGGATCGCTTGCGGCCAGAAGTTTGAGACCAGCCTGGCCAACATGATGAAACCCCATTTCTACAAAAATAAAATAAAATGAAATAAAAAATAAAATTAAATAAAAAAGACTTCTGTGTTGTGCTTGGATTCCTCTTCCTTGATTCATCATGTAGAAAGCTGGGGTAATCACTGGACTCCTCATTTGTTTCTCTTCTTTCAGGCATCATAGTCTTGTGCTACCTATCATATAATATGTAAAAATAGTTGAGTCGTTTTATATATTTTGTCCAGTTTTCTAGTTGTTTATAGTGGAGGGCTAGTCTGGTACCAGATACCCCACCATGGCCAAGGATGTAAATATAAAGTTTATTTTTAGGTACCAAATCACAAGAGCTAGAAAGCTTCTTTTCTAAAGCTCCCATTCATCTGAAAACCTCCTTTCATTGGTCAGAGTGGGGTAATTAATATGCTTATATCCGAACCAATCTCTTTGGTGTTCAGACTACTAATTGTAAATCAATCACTCTGGCAAGGCAAACTATATTCCCTAATTTGTTTAATCCGATCAAGGCCCGCTCTTGAAACTGGAGGTGGAGTCAGGTGACCTAAAGTATTCGAACTCCATAATGAAAGAGTGAATACCTGAACTGAAATTATGAATAATGTTTAGTTGAAAGAAGGAGGGATTGTAGTTTGAAATAGGTAACAAATATTCACTACACTAATTTTATAAATGAAACCAGAAGGACAGAGAGGTTAAGTGAGCTGCCCAATATCTCAGAGTTGATAATGACTGAATTAGGGCTTAAACTCTCACCCATTTGACTCCAAAGACGATAAGGATGATGGAACAATATTTGAATAGAACTTTGCAATTTGTAAAATACTTTATGGAACCTTCTCTTATTTTAATGTTTTCATGAATTCAGTGGCTTAAGCCAGACATTGGCTCTATTTTATAGTTGAGGAAACTCTGCTGTAGAGAAGTAAAGAGACTGATTCAAGAATACATGGCTCATGCAGAACTGGGACTAGAACCCAAACCCTAGTTTTCTTTCCATTGAATACGATCATTCCAACATTCCTTTAGTTATTTAGCCCAATTTTTGGTCTTTTGCCCTTTCTCTTACCTGTTCAAAAGAATAGATTCCAGAACTTCCTTGTAATCCATTTTTTTGGTTGTTTTTAAATTTTGTAACTGAGTTCCTTTCACTGGGAGTTGCAAACCACATAATGAAAGATAAAATAATGTGTTTGTTTTATCCCTTTTATTGGGGAAATGTCTCGGTTCATGGGATAAGTTAGCTTCTCTTGGGAATTTGAGATAATTAGAAATTGATTACTTGAATCATTTTAATCTCTATCATTTTAATCTTTTCATGCAGAATTAAGGATGGTCATAAGTCATGAACTACAGACAAGAAGAGTTGCAATACATGTTTTTTTTTCCCTAAAAGTTAAAAATAAAAAATTACAAGATGGTATCTTAGAAAGAAGAAGGGTTTTGGAGTCTGAGAGCTCTCAATTAAACCTCAGCCCAGCTACTTAGTAACTTAACTGTTTTAAGCCTTAGTTTTCTCCATTGTAAAATGAAGACAAGAATAAGCTCTTGGCAGGGTTATCGTAAAAATGAAATGAAATAAAATTCCTGGTGTAGCATCATTAAGTAGTTGATGCTCAATAGTGCTAATAATTATTTTCTTAATACTGTGAAGAATTCTGGTGCTTTGGAGCTAGGGCGCTAACTCTTATCTCTGCCAGGTCCTTTCTCCCAGCCTCCTTAACATGCACCAGGAAGAACCTCAGGGTCCTCAAGTCTTAGAAAAGCTGGTTAGGTAAGATGGTTACCTTACCTTCTCTTAGCCTGGAAGCTGTAGTTAACCCTGACTTTTGAGAGTAGAGTAGAGGGTAGGTAACAGGTGCTAGAGCCAGATTGTCACTCCCTGGCTGTGTGACCTTGAGCATCTTTCTGAGCTTCAATTTCACCATCTGTAAAACAAGGATGTGATAATAAATGTATCTATTTCCAGAATTAGTTAAAAAGGAAATGAGATAATCTGTGTAAAATACTCAGTGGCTCACACATAGTAAGAACTCGAAAAGTCCTGCCATATATTGCTGAAATTATAGAAGAACTTGGAGTGGAGAATGAAGATGATTTCCTGGTTCTCCATGAACACTGCACTTAACTCCCAATATACAGGGTTTCCCGACTAGATTGAGCTACTTGTTGGTTTTGTCTAAACGCCTACATCATCTTTTTCTTTGTTTTTTGTTTCCCTAAGAACCACATTTCCCCCACCTCCTCTCTGGAAATTGAACTGCAGAAGTTGTAATAGGTACATGCAATAGGAAATGCTACGTAGGGCAGATTGACTCTGGCTAAAGCCAGTAATTCCCCAAAAGAGGATGAGAAATGTTACTGAGTTAGAAAATGTGGCAAGCAGAGGATGTTGAGGGGCATGGAATAGTGGCCACAAGGAACTTGTGGAAATGATGTTAATGCAGTAGTGAGAGCAAAAGTTTGAAGACATTGGGAGGGTAACTATGGGCTTGAGGGGCAGAGTAAAAATACATTTCTAGATCTGAGAATGAATAAATGAGTAAAGAGATTTAAGGAAGTCAGATAATAAATTCAACTAGTGGCAGCCCAGTGGGATGCCCAGTGGGAAACAGAGGAGTCACAGAAGGTTTCACCACCCAAAGATCTTGAAAAGAAACTTTATTTATTATTATTATTGTTATTATTATTATTTTGAGATGGTGTCTCGCTTTGTTGCCCAGGCTGGAGTGCAGTGATGTGATCGCAGCTCACTGCAACCTCGACCTCCCAGGTTCAAGCAATTCTCCCACCTCAGCCTACCGAGTAGCTGGGATTACAGGTGTCCACCACCATGCCTGGCTAATTTTTGTATTTTTAGTAGAGATGGGGTATCACCATGTTGGTCAGGCTGGTCTCAAACTCCTGACCTCAGGTGATTCACCTGCCTCGGCCTCCCAAAGTGCTGAGTAGGAAACTATATTTATTGAGCAGCTGTTATATGCTAGTTAATGCCACCTCATGTAATCCTCACAGCAACACTGTGGGGTAGGTACTCTTATCACATCCATTTTGAATGAATGGAAGTGCATTTTGAATAATAATTTTTCAAGATCACATAACTAGTCAATGTTAGAATTAGCCATGTTATTTCATTCACTTTGACATAGTTACTTGCCTTCTGAAAAACCTGTGAAATAATTCATTTTATTTTATTTCGATTGATACATAATGTACGTATTTTCAGGGTGTATGTAATATTTTAATATATTCATATAATATATAACAATCAAATCAGGGTAATTGTGATATCCTTCACCTGAAACATTTCTCTTTTCCTAATGTTGAGAACATTTTAATTATTTTCTACTGGCTGTTTTGAAATACACAAAATTAATTATTGTTTACTGTAGTCACTCTACTGATTCATCAAACAGTAGGCTTATTTCTTCTATCTAACTGAATTTTTGTACCCAATAATCAATCTGTCTTTATCTCACCCTCCCCAATCGCCTTCCTAGCTTGTGAAATCTATTAGAGATGACAACAATTTTATATAAACAAAAATCAAGTAGATACATTATTGCTAAAAACCGGTCACTAAGAGAAACAGCAGTAAGTGGAAAATAAATTTGTCACAGTGAGGACAATTATTGATAAGCTAGGAATTATATGCACTGTAAATGCCAACTTAGAAATAATCTAAAATTATTTGAGTGTTCAAATGAGGACTATGTGCATTAGAATAGTTTTAATATAAAATTTACCCTCTTCCCACAACACAGGAGTACTCCCTACTATATCTGGCATCTGAAACTGAAAGTATTCAGAGAATTCGCTGCCCCACCAAAGTCTCCTAGTAGTGGGATTTTGATGTGTTCTGATCTTCTACCCTAGAGCAAAGGAAGACTGTCTTTAATATTTCCCCATGATCTGTCTTTGAGAGAATAGGATTGTGGATGAGAAAGTTGGGTTCTTATTCTCTGCAGCAAAAGAGCTTTGTAGAAGCAAGTTGAGGATTATTTGTTTGTTTGTTTGTTTGAGACAGGGTCTCACTACATTGCCCAGGCTGCTCTCAAATTCTTGGACTCAAGTGATCCTCCTGCCCCAGCCCCCAACAGTGCTGGGATTACAAGAATGAGCCACCACTGCACCCGGCCTGGGGAAGTATGTAGGACTGAGTTCACTCTCAGGTATGATTTAGCATTTTTTGTTTTCAGGAAATAGAGAGATGCCTTTACACTAAGAAGAGGAACTCACTCTAATGATTCTTTTGTTTTTTTGGGATGGAGTCACTCTTGTTGCCCAGGCTGGAGTGCAGTGGTGCAATCTCGACTCACTGAAACCTCCGCCTCCCGGGTTCAAGCAATTCTCCTGCCTCAGCCTCCTGAGTAGCTGGGATTACTGTTGCCCACCACCACGCCCAGCTAATTTTTACACTTTTTTAGTAGAGACGGGGTTTTGCCATGTTGGCCAAGCTGGTCTCAAACTCCTGACCTACCCACCTTGGGTTCCCAAAGTGCTGGGATTACAGGTGTGAGCCACTGCCGTGAGCCACTGTGCCCTGCCAAATCTAATGATTCTTTAGTGTTGTGATGATGAATGTGCATAGTGCAGGGCTGTCTCTTGTAGTCAATGACCAGTCCCCGTGGGCAGGGCTTGGACTGTAATCCCCAGTAAGGAAGAAGAGGAAGTGAGTAAGAGAAAAAGTTGATGGAGAAAGAAAAATACTGACAGGTTCCAGATTTCCTTTGTTTTCTTTCTTTTCCTTTCTTCAGTTTAGGGTGGGAGGTAAATCACAATTTTCAGAAAGTCAATATAAATGTAATTCCCTTAGGGCAATAGAGATAGAATCCTTAAAAATAAGTAAAAATAACCAAAAGTAGACATCTTTTGGAGAATTTCAGTTCATGGACAGTCCAGAGAGAGTTGTAGAATTTCCTTTCTATCCTACCAGAAGCATACTTTTACTGTCTTCCCCACTAACAAATTATAATAACTGCTAAGTAAAATAGTGGAAGTACAAAAACAAAAATAGCATAGCAGCACAGGTCAAATTTGAGAAAGTTACTTTTCTTACACATTCTATGGCTATGGGAGGAAATAGGGATATAGACCTGTGGGGAAATAAATATCTTGGTATGAGAATATATTTAACAAGAGGGAAAAAACGACAACCTGTGAGATTTGCTACCTAAGGAGAAAAAAAATCATCTGCTGTCTTCATACCAGGCTTTTGTTCTCTTTTCCAGGCCAAGAATATGGCTAAAAGTTATTTCTTGCTGAAAGGCTGCTGAGGGAAGGGGAATCCCATAGTTACAGGGCTTGATTCCTGACTAAAACATTGTCAGTTCAAAAATTCCAGCAGTTCTTTGGTTGTGTGTGTGTGTATGGTGGAAGGGAGGCAAACATGTTATGGGAAGACCACCACAAATACCCTATTCTGGATTGGAGAGGAGGGAGACCACGTAGTTTCAAGGAACTAAAATACTCTGCTATTCCTTTTTTTTTTTTTTTTTTTTTTTTTTTTTTTGAGACAGAGTCTCGTTCTGTCGCCCAGGCTGGAGTGCAGTGGTGCTCTATTGGCTCACTGCAACCTCCACCTCCTGGGTTCAAGTGATTCTCGTGCCTCAGTCTCCCAAGTAGCTGGAATTACAGGTGTGCACAACCATGGCAAGGTAATTTTTGTCATTTTTAGTAGAGACAGGGTTTTGTCATGTTGGCCAGAATGGTCTGGAACTCCTGGCCTCAAGTGATCCACCTGCCTTGGCTTCCCAAAGTGTTTGGATTACAGGTGTGAGACACTGTGCCTGGCCAGTACTCTGCTATTCCTTTTGACTTCATTGAGGATAGAGTTGGATCTTTGTAGATTTTGTAACCTTTAAGAAAATGTTACTTTTCCAAATGTGATTTAGTCTGTACTGTTACTTAAAATTATTTATTATTCATATGAAATATGTGTATGTGTGCTTTCACAGTTATCCACAGGCCACTGGGAGTTGGGTATAAGGCTAGGAAAGACCAAAAACACTGATAATGATCAAAGTCTCCCAAAGATCATACTTAGAAACTCATGGTGCTAATTCAGTCAGAATAACCTGGAGTTTTGGAAATATCTTCAAGTCCGACTATTTTATTCTGAAGCTAATAGGCTTTAAATATGTATTTCCTCTGAACCTCAAGTTGAAATGCAGTCCCCAGTGTTGCAGGTGACTGGAGCGTGAGGGTGGATTTCTCATGAGTGATTTAGCACCATCCCTTTGGTGCTGGCCTTGCAGTAGTGAGTGAGTGCTTGCGGGATCTAGTTGTTGTAAAGTGTGCAGCACCTTCCTCTCACTCTCTCTTTTGGTTCTGCTCCTGCCATGTGAGATGGCTGATCCCTCTTCAACTTCTGCCATGATTAGAAGCTTCCCGAAGCTAAAACTGGCACTGTGCTTCCTATACAGCCTGCAGAACCATGAGTCAATTAAACTTCTTATAAATTACCCAGTCTCAGGTATCTCTTTATATCAATGCAAGAATGACATAATACAGATGCCTTTGGTATAGAAGAGAAATTTCTATTGAGGAGACTTTCTGCTGTCAAGCAGGAAAAGAATTTAGACAGTTTTAACTTGATCATATCAGGAGATGTGATTTTTACATGTTAACAATATCTAGAAAATGTAGGTTACATGAGCTACTTGTTAGATATTGAAATTGGAAAATATTAAATGAATTCACATTATAATGTTACACGCTTGAACTTTACTCAAAAACAATCTGAATTCTAGAAATGCTTCTTCTTTTATTAGATAGAGCAGTAACTCTGAACTTGTTTTTTCTTTCCCTTCCTTTTGTAATAATTTGTTTTACAATATCATAGCAGATGTTTGCAATTTTTGGTTGCCCAGTTTGAACTCTCAACCTATATTGGGAAACTGCTTTATATTTGAGTCTGGGTAGCAGGCAGAACCTGAGAATGTTTCTCAGCAGAAGAGGAAATTCTTGCCACCTATACTCACTGTGCATCTGTGTTTTAAATGAAAATGGAGCATTTTATTGGTGTGTGGCCATTGAGAAAATAATTGTTAGTCAAAAAGTCCCTTTCCAGGTTTTCATATTGATCAAATAAAGTCCCTGAAGATACATTTTATTGGTTAGTTAAAATCTGGAATATATGCAATTAGAAGATGATTCTTCAACTTTTCTTTATTAGTGAGCTAAAAAATATTTAGAATAATGATTCTCCCTGCCTACATATTGGAATCACTTGGACAATTATAAAAATGCTGATGTCTACATACTATCCTAGAACAAATTAAATCAGTATCTCTGTGGTTGGGATCTAGATGCTAGTATTATTCCAAAGCTTCTCAAGGGATTTTAATGAACAATCAGGTTTATGAATAATTGATTTAGAGCAGGGGTTAGCAAACTTTTTGTAAAGACCAGACAGTAAATATTTTAGGCTTTGCTGGCCTTATAGTGTATGTTGCAGCTACTCAACTCTGCCATTGTAGTGCAAAAATGGCCACAGACAATATATAAATAAGTGGGAGTAGCTGTGTTTTAGTAAAACTGTTTACAAAAACAATCCACAGACCAGAATTGGCCTACCAGCCATGGCTTGTCAACCCTTGATTTAGACTAGAGAGAAGGACAAGAGGATTTTTTAAAGAAAGAGAAGCATTTTAGCAATGCTGCAGTAGTACCTTCTGTCTTTTATACTACCCTCAAGATGTTGTTGGTTCACACCCAGAATGCTTTGAAATAAATAAAACCTAAATAACAGCAGAAATTACCCATGTTGGAACTTAAACATATGAAAAAAAGTTCAACGTCACTGATAATTAGAGAAATGCGTATCAAAACCACAATGAGATGCCATTCAGAATGGAGGTTATTAAAAAGTCAAGAGACAACAGATGCTGGTGAGGCTGTGGAGAAATAGGAACACTTTTACACTGTTGGTGGGAATGTAAATTAGTCCAACCATTGTGGAAGACAGTGTGGTGATTCCTCAAGGATCTAGAACCAGAAATACCATTTGACCCAGCAATCCCATCACTGGTTATATACCCAAAGGAATATAAATCACTCTATTATAAGGACACATGCATGCGTATGTTTATTGCAACACTATTCACAATAGCTAATACATGGAATCAACCTAAATGCCCATCAATGATACACTATATAAAGAAAACGTGGCACATATACACCATGGAATACTATGCAGCTATGAAAAGGAATGAGATCATGTCCTTTGTAGCGACATGGATGGAGCTGGAAGCCATTATCCTCAGCAAACTAATGCAGGAACAGAAAACCAAACACCGCATGTTCTTACTCATAAGTGGAAGCTGAACAATGAGAACACATGGATGCAAGGAGAGGAACAACACACACTGGGGGCTGCTGGTGGGGGTGGGGGTAGGGAGGGCATCAGGATAAATAACTAATGCATGTGGGGCTTAACACCTAGGTGATGTGTTGATCCGTGCAGCAAACCACCATGGCACATGTTTACCTATGTAACAAACCTGCACATCCTGTGCATGTATCCCGGAACTTAAAATTAAAAAGGAATTACCCCTGTCCCCTTGTCCTTGAAAAGTTACATACAATCTAAGAATCTCAACTCATGGCCCATATCCCAAGGACTTGGGAAATACAGATTTTAGCGCATGGTTTCACTTATATTCTCAAGATTACTTCTTGATCTAAAATTGACTGCGTTACTTTTTCTATGGCTGATCTCTTCTCTCTCTTCCATGACAACCTTGCTTTCTCCCCTTAATATATGCATAGCAGACTCTCCTGAAGTTCTGAGGCAAAGAAAGATATTTATCTTACAGCAATACAAACAACTTAAGTTTGATTATTAATATCTCTCTTCTAAAAAGTCTATTGGCCACCTAAGGAGTTTCCCCAAACATTGTTTGACATTAAATTATTATAATCACACTATCTCTCTTATTAAAATGATAATTTTTATTCTATGACATGTAGAAGAATATAGTGCTATATTATGACAACATATGTCCAAATTGGGGTACTATTTCAGTTTTAACAGTAACTGTTTAGATTCATAAACATTCATGAACCATCAGCCTGAGAGAACAGCATTATCATAGACACATGCAAACACGGAAGTCCAAACCAAGTAGCTCACAAAGTATATATATAATATATATAAATCAAATTATATAGTGTATACATCTTATATAAATTATATTTAAATAAAATAGAATATTCCATATTCTATATGGAATAATATACTATGACGGTATATATGTCTATCTTATAATATTAATGGTATATATTACACTACATATATATTGTATATACTCCATACATTATAGTATATATAGCATATCACAAGATTTCATTTGAATATATTTTCTTTTTTTTTTTCTTTGGAGACAGAGTCTCACTGTGTTGCCCAGGCTGGAGTGTGGTGGTGCCATCTCAGTTCACTGCAACCTCTGCCTCCTGAGTTCAAGTGATTTTTGGGCCTCAGCCTCCCAGGTAGCTGAGATTACAGGCGTGCATTACCATGCCCGGCTAATTTTTGTATTTTCAGTAGAGACGGGGTTTCACCATGATGGCAAGGCTGGTCTTGAACTCCTGGCCTCAAGTGATCCACCCGCCTCAGCCTCCCAAAGTGCTGGGATTACAGGCGTGAGCTACCACTCCCAACCTGAATAGAGTTTGCTTAATGAAAATAAATTGTTAACTAGGTGGTAAGGCATCAAGGAATTACTATCCTTATTTTAACTTTTTCTGAAAATACCTCTAACAGAAGCTGAAATTTCAAGAGCTCTTAGCATACAAAAAATGGGTCAGAATCTTGCAAATGGTACTAAAGGGTAGAGCATAACCTTACTAAAGCTAAAAATGGAAATGTGGGAACAATGGAATATGAGGGTAGCAAGAAATTTAGCCTGAGAGAAATGATGATGTTGAAAGAGGGAGTAGCATGGTGAGAATTAAAAGTGGAATTCAGCAGATAGTGCCAAGCTATATGTGCACAGTGAACTTCATGATCTGCATTAATGAATAGGTCTGAAACTTAGAATTTTTAATAGAATCTGTATTTCAAAGCTCGACAGGACTTCGGAAGGAAAAAGCACATTTACCAAGCACTAACTATGCACCAAGCATAACATTTTCGTACAGGTATTTTCAGGGAGGTAATACCCTTGAAGTCAGTTAATATAGATGCAAATCTTGGCCCTGCCACCTTTTGTGGCCCTGGAGAAATTAATTAACCTATTTAGTTATTTGGTTCCTTCCTTCCTTTCTCCTTTCCCTTTTTCTTTGCTTAGAACTTAATGGAACACACTGGGTTTACTTTGTTGGAGTTTCTTTTCCTCTCTTCTTTCTTATCTCCTTCTTCTCCCTCTCTTCTTCTTCTTGTTTTTTTTTTTTTTTTTTTTTTTTTTTTTTTTCTCCTTCCCCTCCCTCTCTTCTTCTTCTTCTTCCTTTTTTTTTTTTTTTTTTTTTTTTTTTTTTGAGACGGAGTCTTGCTCTGTCGCCCAGGCTGGAGTGCAGCCATATGATCTCCGCTCACTGCAAGCTCCACCTCCTGGGTTCAGGCCATTCTCCTGCCTCAGCCTCCTAAGTAGGTGGGACTACAGGCACCTGCCACCACACCTGGCTAATTTTTTTGTATTTTCAGTAGAGATTGAGTTTCATCGTGTCAGCCAGGATGGTCTCGATCTCCTGACCTCGTGATCCACCCACCTTGGCCTCCCAAAGTGCTGGGATTACAGCTGGGAGCCACCGCGCTCGACCCAGAAAGTCTTCTTCCTTGCAAGAATTTTGTGTGAATAAAATTGAAGTGGTTCTCTGAAGTGTATGGAACATTGTAGCTACTCAGTGGATGTTAATTTTCTGCTATTCCTTTAATAGTTTAGAACACTGAGGCTTACAGGTTTGTTGTCATCTTCGATGAAGAGATTTGGCCAAATTTAGGTTTTTTTGTTTTGTTTTTTCCTGGTTTGATACCCACCTCCCCCCACCTCAATTATACTTTGTCACCACTCAAGTTTGAATGATGTCTACTAGGTAACCTGAACACATCTGGTAATGCCACATCACTAGGCAGTTTCTAAAAAGGCAACTATTCCTTTCTGTTTCCTAGAAATGCGTAAAAAGTAGCCCTAACATGGAGACAGCAAGGTAGATGACCAATCAACTGTCCCTGAAGTTACATAATTTAATCCAGTGGTTGAATTAGATGGAAAAGAACTGCAAGATATTGTATAGTAGGAAAGGACAGGCACTTAGATGATCTGAGTGGAACAGTGAAAGTATTTATTAATGAAAAAGTGTTTATTGATGGGCCACTGGGATGGTGGAGCTAAGCTTTTGGGATCCTGTGGCTATAATATGAAAGCTATTTTTTTTTTCCAACTTTGAGATAATATTTCATCTGTCATTTTCTGGAATAATTGGACATTAACAGGACATTAAACATTGAGCTCACTGATTCAGATTCACACAGAATAGAAGCTTCAACAAGTCTCTTTTCTTGGGAGAGGTCAAGCTTATCTAAGCACTCTGAGACTCGTGTGGTATTATTCACGCTGGACAGATGCAAAAGGGCACTGGCTTAAACTCCTTCTCTTTCTCCATTTGTTTTTTATAGCAAAATATACAAGGATGATCATGCCTGTGTATTGTACAAGTCAAAAGCCATGTGACTTGTGGTTTTATGAACTTAACTGGTAGCTCTTTCCAATGGGTAGTAGCCACCCCGCTCCTAGGAACATACCCTAGGGGCAGATATGTAGATTTGTTGATGGCAGACATGAGACATCATACCCTTTACTGGGGCTGTGGTCCCAGTGGTCAGACAAGAAACAGACATGCTGAGTGGTGTGCTCTCAGACAGTAAATGGAAGGATTGATGTCACTTGATAGTCCATATTTCACAATAAGGCACGAAGTCTAGCTCTCTATCCCTTCAGAACTGAATCATGCGCACAAGCCTAAAAAAGGAAAACTAAAAGCAGAACATGAAGAATATGTTCCATTATAAGCTCAGGAGGGAGGTGAAAAGTTTAAGCAAATGAAAAACAGAATCATTGTCAACGGTTGGATATTGTGATTCACATACAAATGCACCAACTCATTAACCAACTGCCAATAGTCTTTTGGGGGCAGAAGAAAATATTACAAGATACAAGATGGATATTTAGCTAGTTTTCCTTAGCATAATAAAATGCAGGCTTTCGATCTTTTCCAACTCTTATGTGCTATGGAGAAAGGGTTTTAGTAGAGAGTGAAAGAACAGATCCCTGCCACAGGGACACAAAGCTGGTATAATCAGAGGAGGGAAAAGACCGTATTATTTAGGATAAACAAGAAAGGGAGAGCAATTTAATTGGTTCCTGATGTTCCATATAACACAGGCCAGGGCTTTTAAAATCCAGTGGCTTATTTTTATTTGTGAATATATTTGAGTTTTTTAAAAAACGGGTTTTCTGGCTGGGCACGGTGGGTCATGCCTGAAATCCCAGCACTTTGGGAGGCCGAGGCAGGCAGATCATGAGGTCAGAAGTTTGAGACCAGCCTGACCAACATGGTGAAACCCTGTCTCTACTAAAAATACAAAAATTAGTCGTGCGAGGTGGCACAGGACTGTAATCCCAGCTACTCACGAGGCTGAGGCAGGAGAATCGCTTGAACCCGGGAGGCCGAGGTTGCAGAGAGCCGAAATTGCGCCACTGCACTCAGGCCTGGGTGACAGAGTGAGACTCCATCTCAAAAACAAAAAACAAAAAACAAGAAACAAAACCAAAAAAGCGACACAACAACCGGTTTTCCATCTGTGTTGGTGGAATTCCAGTCAAGGAACTTCGATCCTGGCCGCTTTGATCTTGTGTTCACCTTTCAAAATCATAAAAAGATCTTCTCTTTTCCTTTATGTAAAAGTACTTCCAGCCAATATTTAATATGAAAGGGATGTTTATCAGATTTGGGATGAGCATATTGAAGCTATTCAGAAGTTGATGCTTTCTTTCCCTGTCTCTTCTTTTTCTCACATACACTTTTTTCCCCCTTACCAGTCTCAATGCCTTAACTATATTTCCTGTTGTGGATTTGTATAGCTGAGAGAAGTATAGGTAGAAATGAAGTTCTTTTAAAAGCAAGTGAGAAGACTAAGAATTAAAGGGGAATTGCTACGTAAGAGAGAAATGTGCATTAATTCAATTGCAAAACCTCTGACTGACAGTGAGCTGTGATTATTTCAGAGAACTGACAATTTCAGTACTGTGTGTTTGCCAGATCTTGATCTGAAGTCCAGACTTAGAGGCGGTATTTGGAAGATAATTCTCAGTGGGTGCTGTTGTTACATTTTTTTCCCTCCTATCTCTAGGAAAGCTATCTGTCTATAAATTATTTAAATTCAGTAAATCAAATGGGTTTCTTTGTGAACTTTTGCAAATAAAAATGGAATTCGTTATTTTAAAAACAAACTGAGGATGATTAAACAGTTTTTTTTTTCCACGTGAAAGAAGTATCTAGTTTCTGAATCATGAAGCCTCATGACCTGAGACAACTCTAAAGCAAACTAACATGTTTCAATCCACTTTCCCCATAATATTTTTTATAAGCTGTGATACTCATAAGTTAACTTACATATAATTAGCATGTTTCTGATACAAGGTAAACATACTTGCAGCGTTTGTGTTTACCTCAACCTTTAAAACAAAACACTCAGTGAAAGACATGCCTCTATTTTAAGAAAAATAATTTTTTGATCAACCTTAATTTACAAAATAAGACACAATAGGATGAATATTTTCATGTCAAAAAGAATTAATTACTTGACCAAAAAATTACTACACAATTCCTTTAAATTACAGACGCTGGCAATACTATTTAAGTATATTTTTACTAACCCTAATTTCATCAACATGTAACTTTTCAGTAACAGATTGCAATAAAGGACCACAACCTTCTAATTAGTTGCGTTTTAACTGTTTTTAATAAAACAACCACAGTCTTTGCCTGTATTACACTTCTGCAGGCAACAGTTTTTGAAAAGATTTTTTTTTCATACTCTTCTAACACAGAACTCTAGTGGAAAATTTAAGCCTTTTTTCATAAGGTCTATAGGATGGAAGCTTTCTTGAAAGATAATGAGCTAGTAAAATTATGGTGAAGGATAAAGGTGCCAGGACAATGTCAGCTTTTAAATATCTATTTATCATACATTCCAGATGATAGAAAGAAATGCTGGAGCAAGAGGTCAGCTGTTTTAATGTTTCTCTCTGAATCAAAGAGGGGAGGGGACTTTATGGATCCCAGCTGTGCTTACTTTCGGGTTTCCTGGCTCGTTACCATTCCGTATTCTGTAGCCTACATGTCCAAAGCTCAAGGGAGATTTTGATCCAGCAGCTCTTGCACAAGTTAGTTTTCTTTTCTTTTTTAAAATAAAGAATATCAGATACTTGTAATGCTTAGCATGCTGCCATGATGCACTTAAATGCCAGGCCAAGGCAGGGCAGGGGTGGTGGTGCAAGGATTTGGGGGAGACCAGGAAAGGAGGAGACGGGGAGAGGCTGAGAAAAGAGAGATGAAGAAAGAGGGGAAAAGAGGAAGAAAGACTCCCAGAAAGTGAGCCCAGTATGTTCCATTAGGTGCCAAGGATAGAAAAAAGGGAACAAAGAAGGAAGGAACAAAACAACCAAGAATTGAGAGGATTAAAGGACCTTATGTATTTTTTTTAACCTCTTTTCTAGGTGAGTAGTTCTTTTTTAAAAAAGTTTTTTTGAAACAGTCTTGCTCTGTTGCTCAGGCTGGAGTGCAGAGGAGTGATCTCGGCTCACTGCAGCCTCAACCTCCCAGGCTCAAGGGATCCTCCCACCTTAGCCTCTCTAGTAGCTGAGAATGCAGATATGCACCACCATGTCTGGCTAATATACATTTTTAAAAATTTCTTGTGGAGACAGGGTTTCACCATGATGCCCAGGCTTGTAGGTCAGTAGTTCTTGAGTGTTAGTATGCATCATCATCATCTGGAAAGCTTACAAAATACAGACTCCTAGGACCTGCCCAGAGTTTCTGATTTGTTGGGATGGGGCTGGGGTCCGGGAATCCTCATCTGAACAAGGAAATACTTAATAGTAATACTAGTGTTGAAAAGCAGTTCATCCAGGTATTGGGGCCTTGGAGAGGTTGCTTGAAGATGGGCTACATGCACTGGATGAAGTCACATACACAGAAAGAATGAACATTTCAGATGGAACTGGAGGACATGGGGAGAGAAGTGTCTAATGAGCAAAACAAAAGTAACAATAATGAGATGTGGGAGAAGGGGGGTTGAAAGAGGAAGTGAGTAGCTACAGAGATCCATTTTAGATTATAGCATCTAGATTTGCCTACCAAAATGAAATAGACGACCATGTTGCTGTTAAGACATTCATTAAATTAGAACTTACGGCTAAATTTCTTGATCCTGTAGTCACATATCCCAACATTTCTCTTTGAGATACTTACTGCACAACAGAGAAATCATAAGAAAGTACCCTCAGAAGTAAATGACTGACTGAAATAATTGCCCTTATTCCCAGAGAGGAAGATGGTATTTCAAAGTAGCTGAAGCAAACCTGTTGCAGAAGAGACAGGATCAAAAAATTCACCGACAGAAGAATGGAAGCCTGTTATTCTCTGCCTCAAAAAAGAAAACTTCAAAGTTCAAGTGCCTGTTTTAAGGGTTTAGAGTTGAAAATGGTACCTGGTTAGCCACTGATGATTACAAAATTTATATGTATAAAAAACTTGGAGGCAGCAATAGGGTTGGAAGGAAGCCTAAAGTTGGATTCACACAACACTTTACCTAAGTTTGAGAAAGTCAGCTGTTCCTTTCAAGGAATAAGGGGTGACAGAGATTACTGGTATTGGAGTAGGGCTGGGTAAAGCTATCCTAGTCTCTTTTTTGGTGTGCCAACAAGGATACTATTTCCTGAAGCAGATTTACATGTCTCACTAAAATGTCCATAAAACCACAGAAAAAAAATGAAAACATGAGTCTTCAAAAAGACAAACTATCGTCTGCATTCTGGAGGGAACTCTACTTAGACTATCAAGACCTCGGAATAACCTATACACATGTCATCACTGCAGCCTCGTTGTCTCAACAACATTCACGTGCACTGGTCTACCAATCTCTTTGGTGTCCTATGTCCTCCCAGGAAGGCATGTGCTAATGTCAGGTGCCTCTGCATGGCTCACACAAACGTGGGAAGCCATCTATCCAGTCACTCTCTCGGCCAGTGCTGCATTATAGCTCTCATACATTGTTGGACATCACATTGCACAAGTGTAGTTAGGGGTTCTCCTAGTCCCAAGAAAGCACTCCATGAGCTCCAGTGTTCTCAGTTTCCCTGACACCTTTTCTGGGTGTTTTCCTCTAAGAGGAGGAAAGTGAGGACACTGGTTTCTGATTTCGTCCTCTCCTTTCTCTCAAAACTCTGCTAGAAAAAGAAAGGATGGACTTTCACTCTTTCCCATGTGGCAGGGACTTTGTTGAGTGCTGTCTACTTTATACTTGTAATGAAACTCTATGATCAAGCTAGTAATTGTGTAAGTGAGAACTCAGATAATTGAGGAAATCCCCTTCCTGTCGGTCAAAGCCATTTGACAGTCAGAAGCTGAACATTGACTGCTTTCTTTCTCTTGCGCTCCTGCTGTTAACAGTCCTAATCATCCCTGACTATCACCCAAACTAGATGGATAATCGAAAAAGGAAAATCACATTAAAATACTTCAAAAATAATTTTCATATTGCATAAATATTTTCCCCAGTTTATCATTTTTTAAAAAATCCCTTGTTTTTATTTATAGGCATTTTAAATTATTATTTAATTTAAACCTATCAGTCTTTTTCTTTATGCTTTCTTCCAGTGGTGTCATGCCAAGCCATTCCCAAGTCAAAAGATTTTTTAAAAAATCAATCATATATTTTTCTAATGCCTTTGTATGTATTGTAGGTATTTATTTCATGAACAACCACTGCAGTACCCCCTTAGTAAATAATACTTCCTTTCTTCCCGTTGTTCAGGGCAAAACTTTGGCATCATGTTTACTCTGTCTTCCTCTTATGTTAACATATTAAATCCCTCAGCAAACCCTCTTAGCTTTTCCTTTGAAATATATTCAGAATCCAACCATCTCTTGTCTGGTCAATTGCAGTAGCCTCCTAAATGGTCTCCTTTCCCCTGTCCCCGGTAGTCTCTTAACACGGCAGGCAGATTGTTCTTTTAATACTTGTTATTTTTCCGCCTAAAACCTACCAGATTGCCATCTCATTCAGAGGAAAATCCAAAGTCCTTCCCATGGGCTGCAAGGCCCTCTGTGGTCTCTACCACAATATACACACCAACTCCCACCACACCCAACTTTCTCTGACTTTCTCTCCCAGCCTTCTTTCCCTTACTCCTTTCTCTCCAGCTATGACCTTGACCTCATTGCTGTTCATTGAATAAGGGAAGCAAACTGCCATCTCAGGACTATTGCACTTGCCTTCCTTTCTACCTGGAATGTGCACTCCTGTCCCTTCCTCACCTCCTTATCTGCTTTCCTCAGGTCTCTCTTCAAAGGCCATCTTTACAAAAGCTCATTCCCGATCATTTTATCTAAAATAAGCACTCACAACACTTATTGCTACCTGACATATCACTTATTAGTCAATTTTCTGTCTCCTCCCATTAAAACAGAAGCTTGAGGGAGAACTGTGTTTTGTATATTATCGTATCCCCAAGGTCTAAAATGGGACTCTACTATCTTTATTAAGATGTCTTTTTTTTTTTTTTTTTTAACATATTGACCACATTTTGGTACGATTGATGAAGAAAATTACAAGTCACTTTTAAACACCTAAAATTAATTGTATGTACTTATTTTTAAATTTCATAATAATGGAATCTATAATGTTGCCTTTCAAACATTTTAATCTATACTTATGTCATATTGGTTTGTACTTTGTTTTACTGTATTAAAATCTCCTTGTATTTCTAATAATTTTTGCTTTAGATAGTTTAAGGCAATATTGCTTGAAGCTCAAAGGTTCACTACTGTAGCTTTTTGATAAATTATGTTGTGTATTCCTATGAACTGTCCATGTTTACCTCATTTAATTTTTTCCTTGAATATTACTTAATCTGATCTTAATAATGCCACCCATGAGTTTTTAAATTAGCATTTGGCTTAGTACTTTCCCATCCTGTTTATTCTCAAACTTCTGTTTTCTTTTCATTCTAGGCATGCTTCTTAAAAACAGCAGACTTTTTAAATTCACTCAACCTTTAAAAAAATGTTCAAACTTGTTTTTATTGCTACCATCCATGTGTCCTTCAATTATTTAGAAAGAAATCTCAGACATCATATCATTTTACATTTAAATATTTCAGTGAATATCTCAAAGAGAATTCTTTTAAAACATAATAGTGTTATCACACCTAAAAATTCATAATAGTTTCTTAAAATCACGAAGTACTCAATTACAATTCAAATATTCCAATTGTCTCTCTTTTTTCTTTTTCTTTTTTTGAGATAGGGCCTCGCTCTGTTGCCCAGGCTGCAGTGCAATGGCACGATCTCAGTTCACTGCAACCTGTGCCTCCTGAGCTCAAGCCAACCTCCCACCTCAGGCTCCCGAGTAGCTGGGACTACAGGTGCATGCCACCATGCCCAGCTGATTTTTACATTTTTCACAGAGATGGGGTTTCACCATGTTTCCCAGGGTAGTCTGAAATTCCTAAGCTCAAGTGATCCACCAGCCGCGGTCTCCCAATGTGCTAAGATTACAGATGTGAGCCATCATGTCTGGTTCATTTTTCAAAATATAATTTATTTGTATGAGAATCCAACTAATATCTAAGCATTGAAACTGGCCAATATGTCCCTTAAATTCTATTTATTCTAAAGATCCACCTCTATCTCTGATTTTTTTTTTTTTCTTACTCCACTCTTCAGTCAAATTCCTCACCTAAAACTGTCCCAGAGCGAGTTGTCAAGAGAGAGCCTTGGACTTTACAATGAATGGTGCATTTCACTGGTAGCCTCACTTTTATTTTATATTTTCCAGGTCTCATCAACATCTTGGACCAGAGTCAGGTGGAACAGGAGTTAGTTACAAACATTATCTTTCCCTGATATGTCTGCTATGTCCATGGCTTAGTAGTGGTTTCATGAGGTAATATGTACAATCAATGAGAAGCACATGTAGTCATTTACATGAACTTTCTGAAAACTCTTACCTTTCTGCTTTCTCTTATTATAAACTGGGGTTGGGGAAAAAAGTGTTGTTAATAGCTAGGACATATTACGCCATCTCTTATTACAGCTTGTAAGTCTGCCCCCACTTTTTAGCATCTCTCTTTAGAAAGTGTATACTTGGAAGCTCTTTATTTTCAGTTGTCAACCTTAATTACTCACTTTTGTAAAATTTGAAAACTTATACTCAGCATCATATCAGTTGCCATAAAGCAGTTGATCTCCCATATCTTTGCTTTATATTAATAACAATAGCTAACATTTATTAAGTATTTTACGTCAGACATTTAGAATTTTGCATAGATTACCTTATTTAATCCTCATGGCAATTCAATAACAGAGGTACTACTAGCTCAATATAATAGGTGAGAAAATTGACACCTAGAAAGGTTAACTAAAGCAGAATGAGGCTAAATAGCTAAAAAGGAGTGGAGCTATGATTTGAACTCAAGTCTTCTAACTAAATGTTCATGATGCCATCACAATGCTGCCATGGTTATACTCTGTTCTAGAAGAACAATGTATGCCAGTGACTCTAACTCATTAATTTGATTTCCAGACTTCTGCTGCTTAATTGGTTTTGCTTTTCTTTGTTGGCAGTTATGTTTTTAAATCTATTAGAATTCATTCTTCTTTTCCAATTACTACTTTCTAATACATTCTAATGGAAACATGGTTTTTATTGTATTTATGCATTATCCAAAAGATCTTATTGGAAATGCCACTTAAAAATTTTTAAAGGCCTTATTTAGTTTTCTTCATTACCATTGTTCCCACTGAGGCCATTTTTTCTGATTTTAAAAAAATTTCCTTTTCTCTTCTTGTGGCTTATTCTTTTCCTTCATCTGGTGATTTTTCACTGAACTTTTACTTATGAATGAGGATTAGAATGATCAGCACCAGTGGGCTTCCCTAACAATCTGGTTGGATTGTGTTTAATATTCTTTGGTGGGGACCTATCCCTCCTTCCCTTTCTTCCTTCCCTCCCTTCTTCTCCCCTCCTTTCTTCCCTCCTCTTGCCTTCCCTTCATGGGCTTCCCTAACAATCTGGTTGGATTGTGTTTAATATTCTTTGGGGAGACCTATCCCTCCTTCCCTTTCTTCCTTCCCTCCCTTCTTCTCCCCTCCTTTCTTCCCTCCTCTTGCCTTCCCTTCATGGGCTTCCCTAACAATCTGGTTGGATTGTGTTTAATATTTTTTGGTGGGGCCCTTCCCTCCTTTCTTTCCTTCCCTTCCCTCCCCTCTTCTCTCCTCCTTTCTTCTCTTCTCTTGCCTTCCCTTCATGGGCTTCCTTAACAATCTGGTTGGATTGTGTTTAATATTCTTTGGTGGGGCTCTTCCCTCCTTTCCTTCCTTCCCTTCCCTTCCTTCCTCTCCCCTCCTTTCTTCCCTTCTCTTCCCTTCCCTTCATGGGCTTCCTTAACAGTCTTGTTGGATTATGTTTAATACTCTTTTGTGGGACTCTTCCCTTCTTTCCTCCCCTTTTTATGAGAAAGGAGAGAAGGCTGTGGTGAAAGATTCAGAAAATGGGAGTATTAGAATAGATGTCAAGTTGCTATAAAAAAAAAAAGTACCTCAAAATACCGGCACTTAAATAGTATACCAATTTATTTCTCTGTCAAGTATCAGTCTAGTGGTGAGTAGTCCAGGTTGGTGGGGCAGCTCTCCTATCTTCAATTAGTCATTTAAGGACACCGTTTCTTCCATCTTGTTGCTTCTTCAATCCCTATGGTGTTATCTTAACTGGGTGAAATTAGATCAAGCTAGAAGGAGAAAGTACAGTGATGAAGGGCAAGCAATTTCCTTTCATGCAAATGATATAGAAGCTGCTGCAGACATCTCTTCTACTCACATTCTTTCACACACCTGTTCCATTTCCATTGATGAGAACTAATCACATGACCATAACTGGTTGCAAAGTAGGTTGGGAAATGGAGGCTAGAGCTGAATATCTATGTGCCTAGCTAAAATTCCACTACTAGGCAAGAGGAGAAGGAAAGATTTCTGGTGACCACTAGCAGTTGATAGGAAACAGATCTCTTTAAAAGTATGTAAAGCCTGGTCAATAATGTTTCTCTAAGAACCCAAAGTCATCTGTGTGGCTCACAAGCCAAAAGGTGAGTCTCTGAAGTCTGGTGCAGGAGCACAAATGGAACCTCTTTTTTACCACCATAAAACTGGTTTTTAAATTGTTGAAATAATTTTTTTTCCCCTTCATCCCCAAAGATTCTGTGTGAAAGTGCAGAATACTTTTTCTCATGTTCTAAAAGGTAGCAATCCAGGCTATTTATTTAAATACACTGAATGAAGAAAGTCTATTCAGGGATATCCTCAAATCCCAACTCTTGTTCTCTCCAGAGCCTTCTTCAAGTGCTCCATTGTTTCCCTTAACAAAGGAAAATGGAGAAATTCTCCCCAAAGGGGCCAGGGAGTCTTGGTTCTCTTCCTTCTGTTGGAACTCCTTAGACAGCAAGGGAAAATTTAAAACTCTGAAATAAAAATGGGAATGTATTCGCTATGCAATGTAAAAGTTCAAGGAACAGACAAGAGATACAGCTTGATCCAGGGGTTCAAAATAGGTCATCGGGATATGTCTTCTAAAGCTACTTTTCTGAGTGTTGGCTTACCCCTTTGGCAAGGTCTGTCATGGCAGTCTCCAACATTTGAAGTTTTTGGTTTCACAGCTCCAATTCTATTTTATTTTATCATTAGTTTTTGAGACAGGGTCTCACTCTGTTGCCCAGGCTAGAACAGTGGCATGATCATGGCTCACTGCAGCTTCAACCTCCTGGGCTTGAGTGATCTTTCCACTTCAGCCTCCTAAGTAGCTGGGACTACAGGCACATGCCACCACACCTGTCTATTTTTTTTTTTTTTTTTGCCTCAGCCTCCCAAAGTGCTGGGATTACAGGCATGAGCCACTGCATCTGACCTCAACAGCCCTAATTCTAGCAAGAAAAGAGCATATACCACTTTCTCATCAGCTCAAGTGAAAGTACCCAAGATCATTAGCATAGATCAATGACTCTTGACTGGATCACTGGTACATGTTAGAACTTTTCAATTCCATGATCACATGAATGTTCTGAATGGTCAGTACCACATCATCCACATTATAGGCACCCATAAAGAGCAAAAGGTTAAGACCACACAAAGTAGTAGAAAGGAAGATCAAGATACTGTCAGCAGAAGGGAACTTGGATTGTAGGCAACAAAATAACAACAAATGTCCACCACTCATCCATTTGCCTATGGAGTTGACACATCTGGCTAATCTTAGGATGACTCTTAAATACTTGCCTTTGAGTAAGGATGTTCTTGAAATCCCTTTAAACTACTGAGTTTCTCTGAGTCTTCCTCTTGCAGTGTCTTATTCCAAGTGTTTGTGGTTATCATGTCCCCATGTTCTTTCACTTTCGGGGCAGGCATATGTCTTCCCACTAGGACCTACTGATCCCTGAATAATATCACAATAATGACCATGTTGCAAAACTCCTTGTAGTGTTGATTTTATAGGTCACTTCCATTTTCTGTAACTTCATGCCACACTTTAGTTCTTCTGCAGATGGATATTTTTTAAAATTTCATGTTTCACTTTAAGAAAATGGGGAACACCAAGAGTCATAGCAAAATCGGTTGTAAAGAATTTTAGGGATAAAAAACCCTTCATTTAATAAACAGAATAATGGATCTCTCCAAGATTTTTTTTTTCTTTTTTTTTTTTGAGACAGAGTCTCGCTCTGTCACCCAGGCTGGAGTGCAGTGGTACCATCTCGACTCACTGCAAGCTCCGCCTCCCAGGTTCATGCTATTCTCCTGCCTCAGCCTTCCGAGTAGCTGGGACCACAGGTGCCTGACACCACGCTCGGCTAATTTTTTGCGTTTTTAGTAGAGACGGGGTTTCACTGTGTTAGCCAGGATGGTCTCGATCTCCTGACCTCGTGATCTGCCCACCTTGGTCTCTCAAAGTGTTGGGATTACAGGCGTGAGCCACCGTGCCTGACCGGCTCTCCAAGATTCTTTAAAGACTGGACCTATCGATACGTGGCTGTATACCATAGGGTTTTCTCTAAGGCTTGGAATAGACAAGCCATTTGTTACAATAATACCAAGGCTCCGTTCATATTGATGAGTACTAAGAGGGGAGCAGAGAATTTTGTTTTACCATTGTTCTTTTGAACAAGATAGATCAGTTGGGACTTCGACAATGTGGTGTGTGGTGGGGTGGCTAAGAACACAGACTGTATCAAAATCCTAGTTCTGCCACTTACTGCCTACTTGATCTTAGGTAAGTTACTTGACTTCAGTATTCCTTATTCTTCAATGAAATGGAAATAATAACAGTACTCACTTCGCAGAGTTGTGATGCTTATAAGAGTTAATGTGTATAAAATGTTTAGAGTAGTGTAAGAACTTGAAAGTAATATAAGAGCCAGGTAAGGACATAGTAAGAACTTTGTTTGTGATTATTATATTATTTTTCATGAAAATTCCTACATAAATATTCAATGAACAAAGTGAAAGAAGTGGTTGGGTGAAGTGTAATCTCAACCTCATGCCTGTAATCTCAACACTTTGGGAGGCTGAGGCAGGAGGCTTGCTTGAGGCCAGGAGTTTGAGGCCAGGAGTTTGAGGCCAAGAGTTTGAGACTACCCTAGACAACGTAGAGAGAATCTATCTCTACAAAACAACAACAACAAAATAAAATAAATAAAAAGTTTAAAGTGAGAGAAATATGCAGTAGTAAGTTCCTTGAAGAAACAACCAAAGCACAAAACCCACATTTTCTTTTTATGAATTCTGCCTAAATTATCCGCTTCTGAGTAAGAAGGTGGAAGTAGCATACTAATGGAAAAACAGGCTAATGAGCCTACCCTAGTTTCACATTCAAGAGGTGGAATAATTTATGGGAAAGCTTTCAAAGCTTCCAAATGCTGCAATCAAATCACTATATGGAGAAAGCTACAAAATCAAATTCCAAACAATGAAGACATCAGTTTCTTAATGGAACAGTTCCAACCATCTGGCATTCATATGTTGTTTGTAGGGGTGGTTATTGTACAGATATAATGACCCAGTTCCACCTCTAGGCAAGAAGCTTTCATGAAGGAAGTTTACCCTGGCCACTTGTGGCTGGTTAAAATGACCAGAAGAGTTTTTTTTTTTTTTTTTTTTTTTTAACTGTGCTATTGTTAAAGTTTCAAATTCGGACCTTTTCCCAGCAAAACACAAAAAGAAGTAGCTTCAAATATATTCATAGAGTGCAAGAAAGTGAGCAGGAGATTTCAATGTTTCAGAGAGAAATTTTTTCTTCAAGATAATTTTTTTAAAAAGAAGTGCTTTATTACATAAGCTGGATCCAGGATTAATGATACTCAGTTATTACTACTAAACAGGTTTAAATTTGGGATACTTTTTTTAAACTACACGTTAAAAACAGACTTTGAATAAAACTTGGAACACAAAAAGTAAAGACATTTCATTTTCCTTTGGATGCACTGCCAATTTTGTTAGCATAGCATCTTTTCCATTTACTATGGAACTTGACCTACAGTCTAAGGTTCAATTGTTCATTTAAAATTAATTAATTCAACAAGTATTTACTGTGTAACTAGAAAGTGCTAGATATTGAGGTAGGTATATTCAACGGAGTGCAAAAAAGTGGTTTTAAATAAATTGGACAGGCAGGTTGTGAAAAGGGCAGGTTGATACAAAATGTTAACAGCATGAGAGATTTTTTTTAAAAGATAACCAGATAAGATGAAAAAGAAAATGGAAGACAAAAGGGAGACATGCAAGAAAAATTAAAATGCATTCTGAATAATCTATATTGGAGTAATTAAAGATAAAAATGTTCTGGATAATAGTTAGTAATGTGAATTTTACAGTTTATAAGCTCTCCTAGGATGCAATGGGGAAAGGCAAAGAGATAAAAATGACAAGTGAGTGACTGAATGGGGAACAGAGATCTCAGAGCCAATATGTGGATAAGGCTATTCTCGAAGAAGACTGAAATGAGCAAAAGCAACAATTAAGTGTATGGTAGAAGAAAACTTTCCTGAACCTATTTTATGAAGGTTTATATATTTATTTATAATCCTATTACACAAAGACCTATTTGTGTAGATTTGAAGGGGTTTCTTAGTTCCAACATAGTTTTTTAAGGGAAAAAAACATTTAAAGATGTGCCGAGACTAAAATATAGATCATTGCTGGAGTGCATTTGGGCTGCTATAATAAAATACACTAAAATGGGTAGCTTTTAAACAAAAGACATTTATTTAAAACAGTTCTGGAGGTTGGGAAGTTCAAGATGAAGGCAACAGCAGATTTGGTGTCTGATGAGGGCCCATTTCCTGGTTCACAGATGGTACCGTCTTGCTGTGTCTTCACATGTGAAAGGGGTCAGGGCACCTCTCTGAGGCCTCTTTTCCAAAGGCACTAATCCCATTCATAAGCACAGAGACCTCATGACTTAATCATCTCTCAAATGCTCTACCTTCTGATATCATCACCCTGGTGATTAGAATTCAACATATAAATTTGTGGGCAACACAAATGTAGCAACACCCAGGAGGCCTTGTTGAAAAATGTAAAGATTAGCCCAAGCAACTGAGTTGTATACCAAGTTGAGAGCATTTAAAAAGTATTATTAAGGGCTGGGTGCAGCAGCTCATGCCTGTAATTCCAGTGCTTTTTGAGGCCCAGGAGGAAGAATCGCTTCAAGGCTGGAGTTTAAGACCAGCAATGTAGTGAGACCCCATCTCTATAAAAAATTAAAAAGTAAATTTAGCTAGGTGTGGTGACATGTGTCTGTAGTCCTAGCCACTCATGAGGCTGAGATGGAAGGATTGCTTGAGTCTAGTTTGAGGTTACAGTAAGCTATGATTGTGCCACTGCACTCCAGCTTGGGTAACAGAGTGAGACTCTATCCCAATAAATAAATAATAAAAAAATTATTAAAAAGGAAGAAAAAAAATTAACTGAGTGTTCAGCACCAGAAAAGAAAGAGGATAACAACATAAACCCAAGGAAGTCAGTAGTTAAACCCAAAGATTTGACTCTAAGCAAAATAATTAATGAGATACACAAGAGTAAAATGAACTGCATTGATAAATACATCCTGGATCTGATTTTGCAATTTTTTTTTTAAAGTGTCTACAGTACTAGGGGAAACAAAGGGGTAAAGTACAGTAAGCAAATACCATAACAATTTCAGTTCAGGCAATTTGAAATCTCAACAAAAAGATTATTACATGAAAATTATTTTAAGATAAATATAAGATCAATAGGATAGTAGCTATGGAAAAGACTTGTTATAGGGTGAGTTCTCAGGAAGTAGATGGGGGAGATTTAGGAGTGCAGAGGGTTCACTGGTGAGTAACATCTGTGAATGGAAAAGGTAGAGAAGCAGGATAGGGCAGGGGATGCCATCAGATCGTGATACAGACCCTACAAAGTCTTTGCTATCCCAACGTGGATCTTGGGAGCAAGGTGGTCCATCAGAGAAACTTCTCACTGGGCCCTTGCTCAGTCATTGGGCATGGTACACCATGAGAAGAACATAACCTCGGCTATCACCTCTTTGCTCATTTATTGACTGAAAGGATGCCCCAAGAGGAATATGAACCCACTTCCGAAGCTACACAGGACCCTGAAGGCGCTAAATACCATGGGCTATTAGCTAACTACATTATTTGCAGCTGGTCAGTGTGCTTTCTTGAAAGGGATCTGAATGGCACATTTCCATGTCTTCTATAGCCCACCCCTTGCTCTGTGTGGAGCTATTTCTCCAAACTTGTTGAGGTAGCAGCACCTCCAAGTGTCTGACGGGCCTCTTTTCCTGAGGGAAAACTTAGAAGAGGAAGACTAGCAGGATGGATATCAGGCTTCATCACAATAGTTGGTCTCAGGATCAAAAATAGTACTCACCCTCTTCTTCCCTTATTATACATGCTAATTCTCTAAACCCTCAGTGAACACCTCTGCCGGTCTTGCTAATGTACCTCCTGGTGTGACCCAAACCCTCATTCCTCACAGGTCTGTGTTTTCGTAACCGTACTCTTCTTTAGTTGTGATATTTGTCCATTCATAGCCATAGTTGGACAAGGGAGTACCAAGAGGCACCCAAGTGGGCCCTGTGAGTTTCATACATCTTCCTTCCTACCCCCATTTAATTACAGCAGCCCTATCTCCTCCTGTTAAATATCAGGATGGATTATTCTTGAAAGGATGGTGATTGCACTTGTCTGCTGATTTCTAGGCATAAGGACGCCAATTTGCCCAGGCAACAACCATGGCTTGTAGTTCAATGGGAACTTTGCAAGAGCGCAGAACCTCTAACCCTGAAGAGCCCAAAGTTGTGTGAAGGGAAGCACGAGATGCTGCAGGGAGTCACTGACAGTGATGATAAGTGGGGTCACTTCTGCTTCCATCTTCTTGGTCCATGGACCCATGTATTTTTCCTGTTAGTGGCAAAGCACTGCATAAACATCCCTGATCCAATGCATATACTGCATCCTGAAAAATAGTTCTGTATTCTTGCCAGGTACTGTCCCAAGTTGGTGCCTTAGCTGCATCTTCATTGCAACATTCCATCCGTTAGTAGGAAACTTCTGGATGGTGCAGTATGTGATAAGCCCACATACACTTTCTTCATTGTAAACTAAATGCCCGGGTTGAATGTTGCATGGTATTCCATGCCTGTAGGTCAGACATTCCATAAGCCCTGGATAGCGATACTGGCTGAGGCCCCAAGGGCAGGAAAGGAAATGACATATCCAGACTAGGTGTCTATTCCTAAGGAAATGAACTACTAATCTGTCCAGAAAGAAGAGGCCCAACCTAGCAATCTTGCTACCAAGTTACTAGTTGGTCTCATCAAAGAATCTAGGGGCTGAGCTGGTCTCTGTTGTTGGCAGTTTGAAGGTTCAGAAGTAGCTCTAGCTAGATTAGCTTCGGTAAGTGGAAACCCATGCTCTTGGGCCCATGCAGCCTCCCTCTTTGCCATGGTGGCCACTTCATTCATTTGTTCATTGTGTTAGCACTGGCAGCGCTGCTAACAAAGGCTGACTCAGTGTTCCTGCTTGAGAAGATAAGCAGTAATTCTACCTCTTCCCTCTCCTTTGCCTGTTGGAAGAATTATGGAAGGGGGGGCCAGGCACGGTGGCTCCTGCCTGTAATCCCAGCACTGTAGGAGACTGAGGCAGGTGGATCACTTGAGGCCAGGAGTTCGAGGCTAGCCTGGCCAACATGGTGAAAACCTGTCTCTACTAAAAACACAAAAATTAGCCACACATGGTGGCACACACCTGTAGTCCCAGCTACTGGGGAGGCTGAGGCGGGGGAATCACTTGAACCTGGAAGGTGGAGGTTGTAGTGAACCTAGATTGTGCCACTGCACTCCATCCTAGCCAACAAAGCGAGAATCTGTCCTAAAAAAAAAAAAAAAAAGAAATTATAGAAGGGGAGGATTGTGTTCATTCAAGTTCATCTTGGAAATGATTGTGGTACTCAGTTTAATACACTTGCCAAAACTTGTCCCTAATGGTCAGATTCATGCTCTCTCAATCTAAATTTCTACAAGTCAGGGCAGACCTCTCTCTGGGAAGAAGTCCAGTAATTTCTACTGTTAATTTTTCAGAAACCTGAAGTCTCAGAAAAAGTTTTCAAAGATAACTTTTCATACTCCTTCCTTTCTAGATGTTTTCTTAGAGATTGGAAATAAAGTATCCTTGTCAGCAAATCCTAGTAATGCTCAAGTGCTATCACTTTCTTTCTTCTGATCACACTGCGTCTTCCCAAGGGGTTTAAAGTGTCCTCTGCTACTGTTTCAAACTCATTACAGTCAATTTGTATTCTGCAAATTAGCAGTGATTTCTGCAAGGTCACCTCTTGTCTGCATAGTAATCCTCTCCAGGTTGTGACTATGTCTTATACCAAAGTGGTTCTTACTCTGGGATTTGTAATCTTTCCATGGTGTAGACATGAGGTGCCCAAGAATTCCTGGCAATCATGGATGAGGACTCCACACTTAGTGGGTATTATAGGCTGAAACGTTTCCCCTTCTAAATTCCTAACTTGAAGTTCTAAACCCCAGTACCTTAGAATGTGTCTGTTTGGAGATAGGTCCTTAAAAACAGTAATTAAGGTAAATGAGGTCATGTGGATGGGTCCTAATTCAATACGACTCATATCCCTATAAGAAGAGGAGATTAGGACATAGATACACACAGACCTAGGGAAGATGAAGAGAAGATACGAGGAGACAAGCCAAGGAGAATGGCCTGAGAAGAAACAACCCTGCCAACACCGGGACCTTGGACTGCCAGACTCCAGAACTTTGAGCAAATAAATTTCTGTTGCTTAAGCCAGCCAGTCTGCAATATTTCATTATACTAGCCTTATCAGACTAATACAGTGGGCTTATTCCTTTTCTTTTCTTTATTTAAATTATTTTTAAAAAAGGGACAGGATCTTTCCATGTTGCCCAAGCTGGTCTTGAACTCCTGGGCTCAAGCAATCCTCTTGCCTCGGCCTCCCAAAGTGCCAGGATTATAGGTGTGAGCCACTGAACCTGGCCAGTACAGTAGATTTGAATCATCCCATCAATAAATTTAGATATGCAAGAGTATTTTTCTTTATTTCGGATTAAATTCCTGCTCTGGTACCCTTATTCTTCAGAGTTAGTGGGAAAACAGGAGCTCAGCTTTTTGGAGTTTTCTTTCGTTCTTAGGGAATTACACATAGCTACCCAAGTCAGTCAACATTCCAGGGTTTTCTGTAGTTGCAACATGTTGGAGAAGGTCCAGCTAGTTTTGGTCATTAGAGGTTAACTTTGCTACTTCATTTGCCCAAGTCCATTGCCACTATGCCACTGACGGGACATAGGCATCTGTGACTAAGCTATTCTAGGGCCCATCTACCTAAGAATTCCCATCCCTTGAAGTCTTTTATTCTCCAGGGTCTTGCTGTCTCCCCAGCCTCACTGCTGGGAAGCAGGGCAGATGACCTCTCTGCTCTCAGGATACACAGACCTCTGTTTATCACTCTTTCACTTACAGAGTATCTGTTTTTAGTCTATGGAACTAAGGTCTATTCACATCACTTTTTAAATCCCTTTCTCCTAATCTTTCTGTAAAGATTTTTGGCTCTTCTGTTTCCTGTCCTGTCATATGCTTTCTTGAGCAATAAGCACAGAGTATATTACTATGCAGCAATGAGAGAGGGAAAAGTGGAAATACAGGGAGAAGACAATACAGAATAAGAATCTCAAAATAGAGTCCTGTCAATTAATTCTTCTATCCCACTACAGACAGAAAAACCATACACACTGATTATCAAAGTATATTTTATGGTTACATGGAATTAGGATGCTATCTCTAAGAAACCACAAGCTTTATGCATAGGAACAAACTATTAACTTATTTCTTATAATTTGTCTTAGGACATGTTTATCGTGTGTCTTGGTTTTACCTAGGAGTACTTTCTGCTGTTAGGTGTTACAGTGATAATATGTGGTTAATCACAACAGTAGCTCCCAAAGGATATAATGGCTGAACATTATTCCATAATAGTTTTAGAAATATTATTGTATGGATAGACCCCAATAATTTCATTTGCTTTTTTTTTTTTTATTTTTTGAGACAGAGTCTCGCTCTGTCACCCAGGCTGGAGTGCAATGCGTGATCTTGGCCCACTGCAACCTCTACCTCCTAGGCTCCAGCGATGCTGCCTCAGCCTCCTCAGTAGCTGGGACTACAGGTGCATGCCACCACACCCAGCTAATTTTCAGTATTTCTAGTAGAGACAGCATTTTGCTATGTTGGCCAGGCTGGTCTGGAACTTCTGGCCTAAAGTGATCTGCCGCCTTGGCCTCCCAAAGTGCTGGGATTACAGGCATGAGTCACCACAACCTGCCTCATTTGCATTAAAAAGTATATTATTGAGGTGTAATTTATAAATGATAAATTCTACCAATCTTAAATGTTCGGTGCAATGTCCTGCATCTTGCTTTGTGTGGTGGTTACATATACCCATGTAAATATTATTTACATATTTACATATACCCATGTAACCACCACACAAAGCAAGATATACAGGACATTTCCCTAACTGCAGTTTCCTTGTGTGCCTTTTCAGTCAATCCCCACCCCAAAGGCAATCAATGCTCATAGATTAGTTTTTTCTATTCTAGAGCTTTATAAACATGAAATCATGTAGTATGTACTGTTTTGCGTCAGTTTTTGCTCATCATGTTTTGAGATTCACCCATGTTGTGTATATCAGTAGTTTGTTCCTGATATTGCTAACTAGTCTTCCATTTGTGTCCTTTAAAAAAAAATCACTGGAATGTACTCTGTCTCTGTATCTGGCAGAGTATATATTGGCCTCTGAGAAATGCAGGGGTTTGGCAGAGTCATTCAGTTCAATATAATCAGTGCCCAATCAAGCAGAGTTTCTGCAAAGGTGTCACATCTCTAACTTGTCCACTTATAGTGAGTGCTCACTCTAGGGGCAGTACATTCGAGTCTCTCCTTTTCTCGGCTCCATCCACGATCTAGGCTACAGGGTGTCATTGAACCCCTGAGATTACGTTCAAAAGGTGTGTGAATATATGCATTAGTTAAGCTAAGATTCTCGCAATTTAATGGATCAAGGAAATTTCTTTTTCACACAAGAATCCATAGTGGCTATTTATGTTAGCAGAGAGGTGCTACTCCATATGGATGCTTAGGTGTCAGGACTATGGCTGCTTATTATCTTCAACTCATGGCTTCCAAAGTTGGTGCGAGCAACACCATCTTAGCCAGAAGGGACACACAGCACAGAGGAGCACCCATGGGAGGATTTCATAGGTAGTCTCAGAACTGGCAGAAGTCACTTATGCTCACATTCTACTGGAGAGAACTGTTACATGTCCTCAACTGTCTCCAAAAGAAACTGATGTCCAAGATGGCAACAATGGATATTGTCACTAGGGGCCTCTCCTACAATATGTATATTCTACATTTATCTATAGCTTTGATTAGGTTCTCAAAGGGACAGGTCTATACCCAGAAATATTTCAGAGCCTGCTGTAAGGGCACATGGGCACTGCTGCTTCCACCTTGCCCTAGAAGGTATACTACGCCATCAAGGCAAAACACAGAAATGACATAAAATACACATAATGTAGGAAAAACTCTTTCCTGCTGTTGCACAGGGTGACATAATACTGTTCATATTCCCTGGAATACTCATTGCGGAACTTGAGCCAACATCCTGTGAGCTACTAGATCTCACAAAAATCCAGCATATCAGAACAAGCCATATTTTATTTGAAAGAAAGGAGCAATTCTTTGTGGTTTGTATTATTGTGTCTTTTGTAAGAGATTCTTTTCTACCTTGAAGTGATGAAGATATTCCAAAAATATGGAAGTTCCACTTTGCATATTTAGGTTTTTAATTCATTAAGAAGTTTTTTTAAAAAAATACTTATTTAATACTCATTTTATATACAACAAAGTAACTTTTTAATTAATTAATTAATTTATAAAAATTATACTTTAAGTTCTGGGATACATGTACAGAACGTGCAGATTTGTTACATAGGTATACATGTGCCATGATACTAAGATAATTGGCACTTTATATAGAGGAAAAGATATCAGATCCCTACGTCACACTACTTTTTAAAAGGTTCTTATAGAGGAAAAAATATCAGATCCCTATGTCACACTATTTTTTAAAGGTTCTTATAGAGGAAAAAATATCAGTTCTCTACATCACACTATTTTTTAAAAGGTTAAGAACCTTTTAAAATGGCCTCCAGCTCCATCCATGTTCCTGCAAGGGACATGATCTTATTCCTCATTATTGCTGCATAGTATTCCATGGCATATATGTACCACATTTTCTTTATTCACATTTTCTTCAGCCCATCTGTCACTGATGGGCATTTAGGTTGATTGCATGTCTTTGCTATTGTGAATAGTGCTTCAATGAACATATGTGTGCCTGTGTCCTTATAATAGAATGATTTCTATATTCCTTTGGGTATATATCCAGTAATGGGATTGCTGGGTTGAATGGCATTTCTGTCTTTAGGTCTTTGAGGACTTGCCACCCTGTCTTCCAGAATGGTTGAACTAATTTACACTCCCACCAACAGTGTATAAGCTTTTTTTTTTTTTCCTCCACAACCTCACTAGCATCTGTTATTCTTTGAGTTTTTAATAATAACCATTCTGACTGGTGTGAGATGGTATGGTATCTCATTGTGGTTTTGATTTGCATTTTTCCAATGATCAGTGATGTTGAGTTTTTTTTTCATATGATTGTTGGCTGCATGTATATTTTCTTTTGAAAAATGTCTGTTTGTGTTCTTTGAGCACTTTTTAATGGGGTTGCTTGTTTTTTCTTGTAAATTTGTTTAAGTTCCTTACAGAGGCTGGATATTAGACCTTTGTCAGATGCAAAGTTTGCAAAAATGTTCTCTCATTTGGTAGGTTGTTTACTGTGTTGATAGTTTCTTTTGCTCTGCAGAAGCTCTTTAGTTTAATTAGATCCCATTTGTCAATTTTTGCACTTGGTGTCTTCATTATGAAATCTTTACCTGTGCCTATGTCCTGAATGATATTGCCTAGGCTGTCTTCAAGAGGTTTTTATAGTTTGGGGTTTTACATTTAAGTCTTTAATCCATATTGAGTTAATTTTTGTATATAGCGTAAGGAAAGGGTCCAGTTTCAATCTTCTGCATATGGCTAGCTAGTTATCCCAGCAACATTTATTGAAAAGGGAATCCTTTACCCATTGCTTGTTTTTGTCAGGTTAGTCAAAGATCATATAGTTGTAGGTGTGCAGTCTTATTTCTTGGTTCTTTATTCTGTTCCATTGGTCTATGTGTCAGTTTTTGTACCAGTATCATGCTGTTTTGGTTACCATAGCACTGTGGTATAGTTGGAAGTTGGATAGCGTGATGCCTTCAGCTTTGTTCTTTTAAGCAAATCATCCTTGATGTATGAATTTGCATGGACTTGGACATTCACATGTAGTTGTTTCTGAATTCTCTTTCATTACGTTATTTATCAGCCACTGCACCAATACCACATTTTTTTTTTTTTTTTTAAATTTGACAAAGAAGCCTTAGACTATCTTGATAGCTGGATGGAAAATTTTTCCTCGTTAAGCTTCTCCAGAATTCTTTTGATTATTCTTGGCTTCTTAGGCTCACCCCTGAATTTTAGAATCAAGTTGTCAGGGTCTGTGAAAAACCCTATTGCAATTTTGAGTGATTGTATTATGTATACTGGAGGTTTTGCATCCACAAACATGGTGCATATTCAGGCCTTTTTATGTATTTTAATAAAGTTTTATAATTTTCCATACAGGCACTGTACTTTTCTATTAGTTTTGATTAAAGTTACAATAAAGACTTGTTGCTAATATGGGCCAGACACAGTGGCTCATGCCTGTAATCCCAGCACTCTGTGAGGCCAAGGTGGGCAGATCACTGGAGCCCAGGAGTTCAAAACCAGCCTGGCCAAAATGGTGAAACCCCATCTCTACTAAACATACAAAATTAGCTGGGCATGGTGGTGCATGACTGTAATGTCAGCTACTCAGGAGGCTGAGGCAGGAGAATGGCTTGAACCCAGAAGGCAGAAGTTGCAGTGAGCCGAGATAGTGCCACTGCACTCCAGCCTGGACAACAGAGCTAAACTCCACCTCAAGAAAAAAAAAATTTTTTTTTTTTTAAAAGACTTGTTGCTAATATTGAGATGGTATTTGTTACCTTGACCTTGACCCCTTTCGTGGACAGGAATAGAGTGGCTGATTTCACTCAGCCAGCAGTCTGTGGATGGCTAAGGGTTAACAGCTCAGTGAAGAGTCAGGGTGACAGCCTCTTGCACCTGCCTTTTTTGACACTCAGTTCTTGTTTGGTGTCCAGGGAGAATCAGGTCACATGAACTGTTTAAAACATGAATGCAGAAGGCTTTATTGAGCAGTGGAAGTGGCTCTTAGTGAAAGGGGAGCTGGAAAGGGGATGGTGCAGGAAAAAGGTGACCTTTCCCTGAAGCCCAGCTGTCTCTGGCTGGGCTCCCTTCTGAAACTGCACCTTCTGAAGTTAGCCACATTTATCCATAGCCTCTGATGCTTAGTTGCTTCTCTGCTTGCTGCTTGGCTGCTTGTATCCCCTCCAGTCTGCTGCTTGTGCTTCTCTTTTCCTTTTATTTTCTGCCAGCTGGTCTGGTTTTTATGGGCACAGGATAGGGGACAGGGTGGGCCAAAAGGCAATTATTTCGGCGGAAAAATGGGGTCAGCTGTTTTCCCTTAGGGTCGAGGTTCCAGGCTTGAGGGTGGGGTTTAGCCAGAAGCCCAGCCCTTCAGGATCAGCTGTTTTTACTTAGGTCAGGGGTTCCAGGGTGGAGGGTGGGGTTTAGCCAGGAGCTCAGCAGTTCTGTATCAATATGTGTGAGAGGTCTTTAAAAAATTATTTTTTCTAAGGGGGTGTGGCTTTTTTGCATATTGATCTCATATTCAACAATGTTGCTAAGCTCTCTCTATTAGATACTTTATTGGATTTGCTTGAATTTCTTAAGCCGACAACTATATAACCTATAAATCATACTTTTCTTGTTTTCTAACTTTTATACCTTCTAATTTGTTTTTCTTGTCTTATTATATTGACAGGTGGCTTCAGTATGATGTTGAATGGAGATGGTAAAAGCTATCTTTGTTGCCAATTTTGAAAGAAAAATGTTGAATGAATTAACATTAAAAATAATGCTTCTAGAGTTGGGTTATTGGTAGCAACTCTTTATCATGTTCAGGAAATTCCTCCCTATTCCTACTTTGCTAAGATAAAAAAGATGAGTTGTGAATTACTTTACATTTTCACATTTTCATAAATGTATATATACATACATATATATATTTTATGTATTTATTTATTGTTTTCCCCTGTAGTCTCACTCTGTCACCCAGGCTGGAGTGCAGGGGTGCGATCTTGGCTCATTGCAACCTCCACCTCCCAGGTTCAAATGATTCTCTTGCCTCAGCCTCCTTAATAGCTGGGACTACAGGCATGCGCCACTACGCCTGGCTAATTTTTATATTTTTAGTAGAGATGGGGTTTCACTATGTTGGTCAGGCTGCTCTTGAACTCCTGACCTCGTGATCTGCCCACGTCAGCCTCCCAAAGTGCTGGGATTACAGGCGTTAGCCACTGCATCCAGCCACATTTTCTAATATTAAGCCATCTTTACATTTATGGTCTCAATCCAACATGTTTGTTATGCATATTGTGAAAACACATTGGCCGGGCGCAGTGGCTCACGCCTGTAATCCCAGCACTTTGGAAGGCTGAGGCGGGTGGATCATGAGGTCAGGAGATCGACACCATCCTGACTAACACAGTGAAACCCCATCTCTACTAAAAATACAAAAAAATTAGCCAGGTGTGGTGGCGGGCGCCTGTAGTCCCAGTTACTCGGGAGGCTGAAGCAGGAGAATAGCACGAACCCGGGAGGTTGAGCTTGCAGTGAGCCGAGATCACGCCACTGCACTCCAGCCTGGGCCACAGAGTAAGACTCTGTCTCAAAAAAAAAAAAAAAAAAAAAAAGAAAGAAAGAAAAAACCCAAAAAACCACAAAAAACAAAACACATTGAACATGGTTTAATAACACTATATGTAGAATTTATCATTTTTTATTCCTTATTGGATTGGTCTAGTATTTTCTTTTCTATGGGTTTGTCAGGTTTTGGTATCAAAATTTTATTAGCTCATAATGGACTGGGGTGTTTTTTTTCTTTTTCTATGCTTTGCAACCATTTGAATAGAGGTTATTTGTCTACGAAGATTTGGTAAGTCTTATCAACCAAAACTTTGAACTTTTTTGCATATTTATTTAGAAATAAGAATTTAAATTCTTTAAAGGTTTTAAATACATTCATATTATTTTTGAATACAATTTTATAATTTATTAAAAGTATTTCAGCTCTGTAATTTTGCTGTTTTTCAAGTTTTAAAAATATTGAGCTTTATATTACTTTAAAATTTTGCACATAAAGTAAAATTTTCTTGATATGTTTATCATACATTTAAAAGTACTCTGGCCAGGCACGATGGCTCATGCCTATAATCCCAGCATTTTGGGAGGCTGAGGCAGGCAGATCACCTGAGGTCAGGAGTTCGAGACCAGCCTGACTAACATGGAGAAACCCCGTCTCTACTAAAAATACAAAATTAGCTGGGCATGGTGGCACACACCTGTAATGCCAGCTATTCGGGAGGCTGAGGCAGGAGAATCACTTGAACACAGGAGGCAGAGTTTGTGGTAAGCCAAGATTGTGCCATTGCAGCCTGGGCAACGAGAATGAAACTCCATCTTAAATAAATAAATAAATAAATGTACTTCAATTAAAATCATACAAAATGTAACTATACTGTCTTGCTAAATTACACTACAGAGAGTTTGCATGAGTTTATATCTATATTGCAAATATCATTATTTTAAAAAAATATTTGTTAACAAAGGAAAATGTAAAATCATATATTATTTTAATTTTCATCTTTTATTGAATTAAAAATCAATTTATTGAAGAAAGTGTTTCAGCCAAGTTTTTTAATGTTCATAGTTTTCTTAGATTTAAAAAGTTCTACTAAAACTGTAATCATAATCTCCATATTCATAGCCTTGTTTCTTTTCTTTTTCATTGTCAATTTTACCAGAAATTTATCTATTTTACTATTGTTCTATAGAACTAGGTTTTTGTTTTGTTGACCCTTTCTATGATTTCTTTGTATCCAGATCCATTTTCAGCTTTATAGTTGTATATATAACACCCATATATTTTTTTCCTGTTCCTTTTCTGTCTTCACTCTGTTTTAGATCTAAGCCTTTTTTGCTTTGGATGAGGGAGCCTACAGAGAAAGGATTTGCTAGCCTTGACCTACTTCTGATATTACCCAGATTATTCATGCAGATGTATGTGATAAGAAAAAGGTGTACACAGAGTTACTCTGTTTGGGGCTTTCATTGCAGCCTAGTCCTTGCAGGAGGCTGCTGCACGCAAACCCAAATTCTCTCCATTTTTGGAGTCTCCTTATGCCACCTGTACTCTAAAGAGTGTTATTATTATTATTTTTTTACTAAATTGGGCTGCCCCACCCACTTTTGCCACTGGCCTTTTAAAATAGAAAGGTGTCCTAAGGAGAATGCTTTTTTTCCCCCCCTAGCCAAGGGGAAAAATACTGGAGAGGCACAAATACCCAGTTCAAGGAGGAAGAAAACAATGCCTGTAGGCATCTGCAAAACTTTCCCGAAAAGGCTGAGTTCTCTCAGGGTATTGTTTCACCAAAACACAGTCTTTGAATCAGTCTCTACCTTAATAGACTGGAGGGAAAGTTTCCAACAGATCGTTTTGCTGATAGTTTTGATTACTCTCTAATAGAAAATTTCAAAAGCTTTTTGCCAGAGGGAAGTAAACAGAGGGAGGAAGAGAGAACTCTTCCATGAGTGTGCCATGACTGGGGAAGCTTTTGAGCAAATAATAGTGCCAAAGGCAGTGACAGCCAATTTTTCCACCCTAAATGCTTCTTAAATTATAGTCCTTGGATCACTAGCTTATATCAATAGTCTGACAAGGTCTACGGTGTCCTTCCAGATACTAATGTAAAACCCAAACTTGAAATATCCATCACAGTGTTTCATTTTGCTGAACTTTTTCTTTTTTTGAGACAGAGTCTTGTTCTGTTGTCCAGGCTGGAGTGCAGTGGTTCAATCTTGGCTCACTGCAATCTCTGCCTCCCAAGTTCAAGAGATTCTCATGCCTCAGCCTCCCGATAGCTGGGACTACAGGCATGCGCCACTATACCAGCTAATTTTTGTATTTTTAGTAGAGACAGACATGTTGGCCAGGCTGGTCTCAAACTCTTGGCCTCCAGTGATCTGCCCACCTCGGCCTCCCCCAAGATGCTGGGATTACAGGCGGGAGCCACTATGCCTGACTTCATTTTGCTGAACATATATATATATTTAAAAATGTAAAAACTTTTTAAAAAGACAGGGTTTGGCTCTGTTGCCCAAGCTAGAGTGCAGTGGCACAATCACAGCTCACTGCAGCTTCGGACTCCTGGGCTCAAGTGCTCCTCTTGCCTCAGCCTCCCAAAGTGCTGGGATTACAAGCATGAGCCACTGTGGCTAAGTATATTTTTTGTCATGTTTGACAGGTCCAGGTGTCTTTTGGTTCTTTGCCTCTGCTGAAGTCATTCGAAGAAACAAATCTAAAGAAATCCTGCTTGGCAGAGGGTAGGAGAGAAACGTTAGGACAGAAAGCATCAGGATGACTCTTCAAGAAAGGGAATGTCTGAATGTTAAGAGGACTACAGACAGGAGAAAACATTCAAGAAAATTTATCAAAGTATTCTTTGTTCCTGTTGAAACCTCATCATCAATGTTAGTGTCTTTAGAAGCCCACTCAAATATATTATTTTACTTTGATAGAAGACAACTTGGAACCATATAAAAGACTGCACTGGTACTATCATTCCATTTTACAGATGAGAAAAGTAGCTCATTTGGAACATAATGAGCTAGGTTTTACGGATTAATCTAGAAGATGAACTGAATTCTGTATTGTATTTCATTTTCTCTGTCCTTTTCCACTGGATGTACATACCTACATTTAATTTTAAAGTTATCGATCTAAAGCTGGCTGCAGAAGCTGTCTCATTCAGACAGGTCCACGCTTGTCAGGAAGACAGGTCTGTCCAGGCAGACCTTTTAATTTGTTCTATATTTCATTTCAGGCCACAGCAGGCCAAATAAAGAGGAAATGAAGTGTTTTATAGCAAATAACTTACTTTTGAATACACATGTCTTGTACGGACAGGCCTCCCAATTTGATGTTAGAAGGGGCCACAGAGTAGTTAAGATAGTTAATATGTAGTCAAAACAGAAGCAACTGTGTTCCTTAAGAAGGTAAGCGAAAAAAATCAACATATTAAAAATATTCAAGTTGAGTGGTAAGAAACTCCTTTTACCCAACCTTTGATTTATGGGGAAAGGCTAAACATGGAAATAATTAATTTTAAAATCTTCTTTATATTAGATATAGAAGTATTGGTGTTAAGAAATCTGACAGTAAGTAGAGTGTATAGGAAGAAAGACAGGAAAATTAGCTAACAAGTGATTTTTCTGAATTGAGTAGAGCTATGGTTAAAAACATACGGAAACCTCTTTCGAGTATATTTTTTTCTTACCAATATATATGATACTTAGATTTTATAGTGAACATTTGCCTATTCAACCCAATATAATATTTCTTATAGTTTAGTATCAACCCCTATCATTATCTGTGAGATAAAGGAGTGGTCTGTATTCATGGGTATACGTATTTATACACATTTCTGCATGCTGTACACAAACATGGTAGCATTGTGCATGAACATATTAGCACTGTGCATGTACTAAAATTTCAATTTTTTCACATAGTAAATTGTTATAAAACAAATCATATATTGGTAGGAAAGGTATAGAAAGCAAAGTTATTTAAAGTGGATTTTTAAAAAAGATTCAATTTTTTTTTTTTTTTTTTTTTAAGAGTAGAACCATTGTTTTAAAAAGGAAACAGCTTTAGATAGTAAATTATTTACAGCCAGGGCTCAGTCCTGAGCATCCTGCGAAAACCACACGAGCTTGGTCAAGGTTCTAAGCAGTCACCGGTGGGAGATGGTCATGGTCCCGTCACAGCATAACTCACTTGAGGCTTGAAAAGCTTCCGTCCAACTGCGGTTTGCAGTGACCTTTCTCTTCTGCAAAGCCCACGGTTACCGGGTGGCCACCACCAACATAGCCCTGCCTCGCTGTTCTGCGTTTCTCTCAATGGGATCAGTCCTGCTGAGTTCCCATGCCTTACTGCTGTCGTGCTGTGTCCTCTGTGCCATTTCAAGGCGAGGGCTTATGAAACTTTTACTCGCACGCTATTTTTGATATGCGGTGGCCTCAGCTGTGCAGCGAGAGGTTGATAATTCTGATTACTCCGGAAATCCTGGGAAGCCAGAAGTGGGAGATAGGTGTGGTGAGGTGGCGTGGCTAGGGAGACCCCATCTAGTGGGTGTTGTTATAAGACCTGGGCGAATCCCTGTGGCTGCCACTCTCCTGAGAATGATCCCTGGGCCTTAGTCCCGCGCCGCGCCCACCTACACCTCCAGGTGTGCAGTCCCCGCCCTTAATTACTCTCACTAAAATTGATAGTTTACACTTGCAAAGCTACACTGGGAAAGCGGAAGAGAAATTTATAATCATGGATATGGAGAACTAGGGGAGCAGACACACTTGCTTTGGTTTACAGATCCAGTGAAGTGAAAAATCAGAACTAGAAACGTATGCACCTTCCTAGCAGCAAAGCCGCCTCTGCGTTCTTTTCAGCCTCCAGTGTAGGGCGGCGCTGGGAGAAACTTTGCGCCTTCTGGAAAGTTTAGAAAATGAACCACGAAAGAGAGGCCACATTTCGGGGGTTTGTGGGCCCCGCGATGTTTTCCAGAGCTTTTCGAGTGGCAAGAGGAGAGCGACAACGTGAAAATGCCCCGTGCCGTGCCGGGGCGTCCACCGGAGTTCTGCCAGCTGTCCCGCGCTGGGGTGAGCTCAGGAGGGGCGGGGGTGGGACCCGAGCTGGC
>NW_012108252.1:6749305-6753432 GCF_000951045.1 Mandrillus leucophaeus | reverse complement strand
TCCTGTCTCGCTCCAGGTCAGTGCGCCCCGGGGCCCGCCCAAGTGACACGTAGGTGGCCTCCGGTTACCTGGGTCGGGGTGGGTGCGCGGGAGGGCTTATGAGGGGCCCTCGAAATTCTCCCAAAACCTCGTCCTGCTGGACGTGCACCTCCGAGGGGTCCCTGCGCCACTGGGGCTCCCACACCTCTCGTTTCCCACTGACGACTCGGTTGTCCCCTCACACCGGGCTGAGGACTTTTAACTAAGTTTCTGTCCAGCCGCCTAACAAACGTGCTTAGCAAGTAACTGGAGGTTGTAAGGCAAGGGAGGGACCTGGCTTTGAGTTGATGGTTTTGAAATCGACGGCTCCTTTGGCTTGCGTAGGACTGCTTTGTGGTGAATGGATTTAAAGTTTATTCTTGTTTTTCTTTGCTGCCATTTGGCCTTTGAAATGTTACGAGTGAAGGCATTCAGGACTTGCTGCTGCCTGCTGTCTGGGGCCTGAGGTTGTGGCTCTCCGCTTCTGCTCCCCCCTCTTCATTTTTGTTGAAATCCGTGGATTTTTTCATAAAGTGGGTGCTGACTTGTTTCACTATGGACGCATCGTTTCCTATGGGGTTAGATAGATATTGGTAAACATCAATATTGAAAACGTAAATAATGATCACAGCGAAATCCTCTATTCCTTCAGGCTCTAACAGTTTGTTTTTCACGTATTTGCATAAGTGTGTTTGCTCAGCTAAGCATAACTGGTAAGCCAGAGGTCTGTGATTCAGAGTCTGCAGTTCTGGTTAAGGGAAGACTGTGCACTTGGAAAATGCGAAGTTTTTAAAGAAGTTATTCCCTTGCCAGATAGAAGAGTGAGTCCAAGGAAAAAGAGGGAATGTTAAAGGTATGGTTATTGAACCAAACTAAATAGCATTAAAATACACAGGGAGGTAGAATGTCACCTAGTTGTTTCTGCCCTTGATTTCCATATCCCAGTAGGAGCGAGTATAATTGCCCCAATGCAAAATTATGAATAATAATCAGCATTGTAAGTATATTAAGGTTGCATTTTTTTTCTTGATACTTGTCTAATTTGAGGATAAAAACACCAAGTGGCAAGAGAAGGAGGTAGCTTGAGGCAGGAAGGCACGGGCGACGAGCGAGGAGGGAAGGCTGGGTTGTCATCATCCGAGCCCGCAAGGCACACCACGTCCCCTAGCGGCGCGACCTCAGCCGGTCGGGTCAGCTCAGCTCCTGGTCTCCGTCTCCCCATCCGGAAAATGGAAGGGGTTGGTGATCCTTGCTGTTCCTTCCAGCTTCCCAAATAGCTAGAAACCGGTGGGAGGTTATTTTATGTTCGAGCAGTAGGAAAAGGTAGGGGGGAAGTGAGAGGTCCAGAGAGCCAGGAAGATGGAAGAAAACCAGCAACAGAGGATGCCTGGAGGAGACAAATCCTTGAGCTGGGAGCTCATTTCCCCTGTTTTTTTTTTTTTTTTTTTTTCCTCAAGGGAATCAATAATACTTCCCCCCTCAGATCAGTCTCTTGTTACCTTTTATTATTTAAAGCTTGTGAGTTTGCTTAGCTAATGAACTAAGGTGAGGTCAAGGTGATTCTTGCGGTCTGACTTCTAGGCATCACTTGACCCATTTGCATCATTGTCTCTCAGGGGAACAGCTCCTACTCAGGTCTGTGGGCACACAGCACTCTCCCTGTGAGTGATGGGAAAGAAATAACAGGTAAGAATGTAAGTGGCAGCCTTTTCGAAACTTCTATTTTTGTTCAAAGCTAATACTTTCCAGAAAGTAATTTGATTTTTTTGTTGTTGTTGTTTCAAATTATACCGTATAGACTCTGCAAGGTTTTACTGAATCTATTCCATTAGTGACCTACTGGAACATTCAAAGAATAAAAATTTCACTTGCTCAGTGTTTTTGATACACAGTGACATTCAGTCTGAAGTAAGTGATATTTAGGGCCAAGAATAATTTCAAATGCTTAGTATGGAAAGTTGCAATTTGGGCAGAATACACTGTATCATTTTCACTGGGAAACTCCAAGTATTCAGCAGATAACAGAACTTTTAGAATTTAGTTTGAGGGCAAGATTTTAATGTCTGTGCTTGATGTGTGGCCTGTCTTCCTCTTCTTTTATGTTTTGGTATCAATATTCCTACACCCTTGAGGAATGTTATTTATTTTAAAAGCCGAACTGTGATGTAATAAAAACTTAAACATAAGCTCTTGGTTTAAAGTCCAATAGTCTTCTCTGGCCTTAAGTCAGCATCATACTACTGTTTGGTTTCTTATTTTTACATGTCATGTTACCCTCTTATTTAAATATCCTTGGCCAGGTGTGGTGGCTCATGCCTGTAATCCCAACAGTTTGGGAGGCTGAGGCAGGAGGATCACTTGAAGCCAGGAGTTTGAGACCAGCCTGGGCAACATAGTGAGACTCTGTCTCTACAAAAAAATAAATACATTAGCTGGGTATGGTGGCATGTGCGTGTAGTCTCAGCTACTTGGGAGGCGGAGGAGGGAGGATGGCTTCAGCCCAGGATTCAAGGCTGCAGTGAGCTGTGATTGTGCCATTGCACTACAGCCTGGGTGACAGAGAGAGACTGTCTCTTAAAAAAAAAAAAAAAAACTTAGGGAAAACTATTATGGATGTCTTAGAAAGTTGAGAGAAAAGGAGGTGATTTTATTTCAGCAAACAGTTACTGAATTCTTTCCATGTGGTAGATGCAAGGATGGTGAAAAGGAAGATCCAGAAAGAACTGCAGCGCAGGGGGGAAAGACGCAGCGAGCCTCACGGTTTATATTGAATAGTATGTGCAATGTTGTGTAGCTGGGTGGTAGCTGTAGAGTCCAAGAACTTTGTCATGCCAGGGAATGGAGAATTACGTTTTGATTCAGGGGACGACTTTATAAATGTGGCTTGAAGAATAACATATCTTTTAAAAGACGAATGGTGGGGTAATGAAGACGAAGTGAGAGTGTGGGGTGATGAAGGCTGGAAAGTTACAAAGGGACAAATTGTGGGGGAGTTGTGCTACATGGGGATAGGGAGGCGAGGAGGAAGTATTACGTAACCTCAAGATGTGGAAAGACACTGAATAACACATATTGGGGCAGAGTGAGGGGTGCAGTAATGGACGGAGGACTGGGCTTTTATTCCACTACAATCCGTGTAACTTATGGCTGCTAGGTTTTAAGACACTATTGCCAGTTTACTCAAATTATATAAAGGTTGTAGAATAAACTAATAAGTGGTTTCTTCCTCCCCACTCCCCGCAAATTGATAGTGCTTTGTACTTTTGAGAAATTTAATTTAGTAAAAATTAGTGATGCTATTGTGTTACAGCTGGACCTTGTGGAGCCTTTTGAACATGTGGGATTGAAGTCATTCTGCAAGCACAGAGCTGTCCAAGAAAACATTTTTTTTTCCCCTCTCTCTTTTTTGTTTAGGGAAGGGCTTGCTGGTTAATGCTAATTTAAACATGACTCTTCTGGCAACTGGCATTCTTGACCCTGTTTATGTTATACATGGTATTTAACCACAGTGGTTGGGTATTTGCAGCACAGAAGAAAAAAAATTATTATTAGTTTGAAACTGGCATTAATGCCTCTGTAAATGATAGGGCAAGGCGGTAGAGGGAAGGAGAGAGAGGGGGAAACCAAGTAGCACCCTGGGTACTGCAGTGAGAGATGACATAACAATGAGAATTCTTTAAGTTTAACTTCCAGTAGAAGTAACTTGCTTTCTATATATTTTAAATCCCTAGAGCTAAAGCATTTAACTTATTATCTTCACTCTGTGGGATCCATTTGGAAGAGGTATTCAGGAGCTCTGTAGGTTCACATGTGCTCCCCAGTACCTCTGTGTCACAGGAGGATATACATCGGTTTTCAGTTGCATGTCAGAGGTGGAACTGACTTGGATGTCTCTGAATTGCTCTTAAATCTGGAGATGCTAGGGTACCCAGGAGACAGACAGGAAAAAGAAGAGGCTGGGCACAGTGACTAACGCCTGTAATCCCAGCACTTTGGAGGCTGAGGCGCGTGGACCTCACTTGAGATCAATAGTTTGAGACCAGCCTGGCCAATATGGTGAAACCTTGTGTCTACTAAAAATACAAAAAATTAGCCGGGTGTGGTGCTGG
>NW_012108252.1:6745484-6749135 GCF_000951045.1 Mandrillus leucophaeus | reverse complement strand
AATTTCTTTCAATTACCTTGTGAATTCAGTTTGAATGAATGATCTTCCCAGAAGTTTGTTTTATCTTCTGCAAGGGAACTTGAGTTTGGCATGTTTAATAAATTAAGTTAATTAAGTTGGAGAAGCCCAAGGTTAGTACACTTCATTTTAGGACACACTTTTGGTGGGGGAAGTGGAGGGGTGGTGTGGCGATGGTGATGATTTTATTTAAACTCCTTGGCATTTTTTAGCAGGTTAGTATGATTTCAAAGCAGTGTTGTTGTTGTATTATTAACTTGTGGGACTGGGCCAAAGAAAATTGTCTTAATACTTGCATGTCCCTGTCATCTAATCAGTGCTATAGAAACTTTAACACTGAAGTCCATGTAAAATTCTAATTATTTTTTTTTCCAGAAATGAAAGAGAACTATTTTACTGCATTCATGGATTTAGGTTATAATTTATTTTATTTTTGTGTTACTGTTTAAAAAAAGTGATATAATGACAGGGCAGACCCTTAATTTTAGTCAAGTGCTAAAACAAACATGCAATAAGCTTGCATGAGGCAGGGCAAGCTGTGTTTGTTGTATTATGAAAATAAAGGAAAATGTTTTCAAAACCAGCCTTTTTCTCTAAAAGCAAAAGACTTTGACTAATACCTGGCCATGGGTGGGATTTCCAACTGTTGGTTGAAGGAAATTTTGTTCATTATGGCCATTACATGTGCTATGTTTCTCATAGTTTAGGATTTGCTATGCTGAGATTGCTACTGTGAACCATTTCTTTATAGCAAGTTTCCCTGTATTCATTACCTTATGTGTCTAAACAATGCTCTAGATTAGACTTTATGTCGATCTGCTATACTAAATTTTCTTCCCCTATGTCTAGGTGTTCTCTTTGACCAACCTTTAACTGCCCCGGTTCTGAAATTCTGCCCTAATTGAAGGATATTCCTGGGTCTTTGGAGGGAGAAATGGTTCAGGGGCAGAGGCAGAGGAAACAGGTTTTTTTTTTGTTTGTTTGTTTTGTTTTGTTTTGTTTTGTTTTGTTTTGTTTTTTTAAGCCCCATCTCAGGAGCACTTAACTGACTGCCTACTATATACCAGACTTTGTGCTAGTTACTAGGGGTGAGTGTGAATAAGGCAGGAATCCCACCCTCCAGGAGGAGCTTACACACGATTAACAGATAATTACAATTCAGTGTAACAAGTTTTATGAGAGAGATAACTTTGCGGGAGCACCAAGCGAAGCACTTGACCCTTAGCGGTGAGGTGGTGGAGGTCAGGGAATGCTCCTGGAAGGTTAGGATCTGGAAGGACCCTGGGAGATAAACCAAGCCTAGAAGAGGTAAAAAAGGGATCAAGAGGCTTTCTATCTCCAGTTTTGCTACTCCTGGGTAGGTCAAAGTGCCTGTCGTTTTACATCTGGAAAATAAGAATAAGAACTGATATCTGGTTGATAATTCTAGTTTTCATTTACTACGTGTTCCTTAATCCTTTATATTACTCTTTCTTCCATATTCAGTAGACATTTGTACCCACCCTGTACTGGGAAGATAGCACTGCAGGAAACAAGATGTGAATGGACCCCTTCTGTCATGGAACTTACCTTCTATCATATGACATTAGTAGGAGAAGTTCTTTTAAAATGCCTTCAAACTCAGGCATATGTATCTTGTTATTCTTCCATTTTAAGAACATTTTCTGCAAGATAATCTCAATACTTTGAGGTGAGCTGGCCTTTCCCTCTGAGGGAAGGAGACCACAGAGCCTGGTAATCTGATTTTCATTTTATATGCTTGAAATATTTTGCTAGGATTTATCTGTTTTGAAGTCTAGAGATAGACATAGCTGTGTTTTATCTATAGCCCTGCCTTGCTTCCATCTCATTTTCTCTATTCTTACTTTTAACCCAACTTGTGTTTGAGGTTCTTTGCTCAGTGTATAGTTTGCTTTGTAGAATAATTCAAATCTAGTGCTGTGGAAAGTCAGACTTTTTTATTTATTTGAGATAGGGTCTTGGAGTGCAATGGCATAATCCTGGCTCACTGCAGCCTTGACCTCCTGGGCTCAAACTATTCTCCCACTACAGCCTTCCAAGTGGCTAGGACTGCAGGTGTGTGCCACTATGCCTGGTATTTTTTTCTTTTTCTTTTTCTTTTTTAAGAAATGGGCTCTCACTACATTAGCCAGGCTAGTCTCAAACTCCTGGGCTCAAGGGATCCTCTCACCTTGGCCTCCCAAAATGTTGGGATGACAGGTGTGAGCCACCGCATCTGGCTAATACTTATTTTGAAGTCACCCTATCATGGTGCTTTGCTTCACTAATGCATTTCACTTATGATCTTCAAGTCACTCAGAGATGTAAACACAATAGAAAGCATCCCAACCAGAGGAAGGTAACTGCATTCATTTACAAATTTCTTTTTTGCAATGATTCAAACACTACAGATGTGTCTAAAGTAAACATAAAAAATCTCTCTCTGCCACTTTAACCTTACACATCTGATATCAGTTTGTTCCACAACCTTCCATAGTTGTCCTTTTGCTTATACAAACCTACAAAAATTAGTACTTATGTATATTTATGTGTGTGTGGGATGAGTGTGGGTATGTTTTTACATACTCATATGTATGTGTGTGTGTGTATCTGTCTGTGCCTGCCCCCCTTTTCTTTTGCTTTAGAGCGGCTATACTTGAGGCTGCCATGAAGAGTGAGAAGTTTGAAGCTGGAAGAGCCTGCATGGGCCCTTCTTGAACTTGTGCAGCATGACATCACTCAAGAGTTCTTGTCAGAGTGATAATGAATGTCTGGCTATTGTAAATGGGAACAAGAAAACTATTTCCAGCTGTGCAACAACCAAGATGACAAAAAGCATTGCAGAGAATATTATTGCCACAAGGACCCTGCTTCATCTGGGTCTCAGACAACAGGAGGAGGGGCATTTTGGAGCATGCGTTTGGCATCTGTGAAACTTTTGTTAGGTAGAAAACAAGTCCTGGATGAAAGGCCTATCAGCCACTTCTGGAGCAGAGAAGATAGAGTTATTAATTATAGGCAGGTTTCATTGCAGGAGTATTCAATGAGAACCCCCGCCTTAGAAGTCTGTAATCAGCAGATGATAAGGATGGTGTGTTCTTACTAAGAGAATAACACAAATGAAACAGAGTTGCCTTTTGTTAAGGGGATGCTTTGCCTTCTTGGACTACGATTGTGGGGAGAAGGATTATTGTCAAGTAAATGAGGCATTCATTCTGTGCCCACTATTTATTGTAGTTCCACAGAGAGCTACTTGCTTTACTTTCTGACTAGGCACAAAGAAGTAAAAGTTCAAAGGCTAGGGCAAGGTGACTGACTTTTCCAGATTCAGCACCATATGTTCTCTGGTCACTTTGAGACGCTGTCAATTTAGTTTTGTGCAACTGAGATCTTGGAGAACTTCTGTGTCCTCTATGTTTGGCTGAGGACACTAATTTTTTTTTTTTTTGAAGCAGAGTCTCACTTTATCGCCCAGGCTGGGGTGCAATGGCATGATCTTGGCTCACTGCCTCCTGGGTTCAAGCAATTCTCTTGCCTCAGCCTTCCAAGTAGCTGGGACCACAGACGTGCGCCACCATGCTTGGCTAATTTTTTTTGTATTTTTTGGTAGAGATGGCATTTCGCCATGTTGGC
>NW_012108252.1:6743503-6744039 GCF_000951045.1 Mandrillus leucophaeus | reverse complement strand
TTTACAGGCTTGAGCCACCGTGCCCAGCCTTGCAGTTATAGTTTTAATATACTGTAGGACTAGTGACAGTGAGTGTCACATTGCTGTCATATAAAAGATAAGCCTTCCAGAAGAACTTTGGAAATTTCAGTAGCCTAAAGACCACACTTTGAGAAACTCATAAAAGTTTGTCATAGAGGTTTTAAAAGCTGATCAAATAATTTTAAGCTTTAGTTGCCTACTAAAAAGTAGGATGCAGTGCAAGTTTGTCCTTTACTTGGTTAAAAAAAAAAAAAGTCTTTTTCTAATTAAGAATTTATTTTCACTTTAGATAATTTTATTGGCATGCCTTCTTGCATGCAAGATAGAAAAAAGATAAGTTTATTCTTAGTTTTCCTTTTCCTAAGCCATTATGATTCTTTTAAATTATACTCATTTCAATTTGATAGGGAAAAACAGTACATGCTCATTTTAAAACATTTGGAACATACAGGGGATTCATGTGTAATTCCACCATTTAAGATTGACTTTCTTGCTAGGCATGGTGGCTCACGCTA
>NW_012108252.1:6742325-6743453 GCF_000951045.1 Mandrillus leucophaeus | reverse complement strand
TCTCTTGCCTCAGCCTTCCAAGTAGCTGGGACCACAGACGTGCGCCACCATGCTTGGCTAATTTTTTTTGTATTTTTTGGTAGAGATGGCATTTCGCCATGTTGGCTAGGCTGGTCTTGGACTCCTGGCCTCAAGTGAACCACCTGCCTCGGCCTCTCAGAGTGCTGGGTTTATAGGCGCAAGCCATTGTGCTTGGCCTGAGGACACTAAAGTCAAAAAAATTTAAGAAAGTATGGTCCCCACTCTTGAGTAGGTCATGAACATGGAGTGACATGGACTCAAATCATTAAGATCAGGTAGGTGGTGATGAATATGGTAAACCAAGGTTCAAACAAAGAGCTTTCTGTGTATGTGAGGATGGAGAGGGTAAGTCAGCCTTAGAGGGGGGAAATGACTTGCAGCAGGATGCCAGCCTTGATGGTCTGTGGAGCTCATTCCATGAAGAAGAGTAATGAGGAAGACCCATTGAGTGACAGGCTTGGGGAGGAGTGCCTGGAATTGACGGTTTGCGGCAGGAAGTGGTGGGACCAGTCTCAAAGGTTGTGGAGGTAGAAGGGTACTGGAGACTACTGAGGACAAAAAAGGGCATGTTGATGCCATTACCAGACAGGACATGAGAGTATGCTAATTGTTGCAGTGAGGCTTGTTAGTTTTAGACATGTCTAAAACCATGCAGGCAGAGATTTTCAGCTGGTAGCTGGCAATTTGAGTTTGAAGTTTAGCTGAGGAGTCAGTTGGCAGTATTCGGGAATAATTGCTAAATGTAGAAGTAAATGCCAGTGAAATGTGTGTGATAAGATGGAGAGCACTTGTAGAGTGAAAAGAGTGATATATTTTCACAAGGACAAGACTTATTTCAATTCAATATTTTTCTTTAGCAGATTAAAGTAGTTTTATGGGTTATCAAGCATTTGTTGAGTATTTACTATGGCTTCTCTTGATAGGTGGTCCTGGGGATATAGGAAGGAAGTGGTGCAAATTTCAACAATATCCCATTGGGGTGAACAAAAAAATCCCTGAAACAGCCCATTCCAGCTATTGTTATCTGGAAAAAACTTCTTACCATAATTAGGTGGTGATTTGAGGTCTGGGGGAAATTGCAGATATAGTTTTTTTTTGTTTTGTTTT
>NW_012108252.1:6733406-6741440 GCF_000951045.1 Mandrillus leucophaeus | reverse complement strand
AAAAAAAAAAAAAAAAAATTTACTTTTACAGAATATTTAACAGCATTCTCCTTTGTATCATAAGTATGTACACAGGCCATTAAAATCTTTCATTTTTAACTTCTAATGGCTACATATTAGTCACACTATTTAATGTGTGTGACTAATTAAATACACCTAATTATGTTTAGTCATTCCGTATCTCTGCTTGCTTCTTTTTGTTTTGTTTTGTTTTTTTTTTTTTGAGGACTTTTGCTTCTCTGCCCATGTTTCCGTGTTGATGTACCCAGAGTTGTATCCTTACTCTAAATGATCTCTGTTTTTGAGCTTATCCACACAGTGGACTGTGGTTTCCTGGTCTGTGTCCTTCTGCCTAGGACGTTCTTTCCTACGTATCCACACGCCTGCTTTCATTATTTTCATGTCTTAACTCAAAGGTCAACTCCATACTGAGGCCTTCTATCACTGCACTTAAAATTGTGTGACCTTTCCTGTCTACCCAGCTTGCCTGATATTTTCTTCTCCATTGCACTTTCCTTCTGACTTCTTAGATGAGGACAAGACTTAAAAAAAAATTCTGTTTTTGTTTTCTGCTGTTTACCCAAAATATTTTTCTTGTTTTGTTTCTCAAAGACCATGTTTTGCTGTGTCACCCAGGCTGGAGTTCAGTTGCTCAATCATAGCTCACTGTGGCCTCAAACTCCTGGGCTCAAGCCATCCTCCTGCTTCAGCTTCCTGAGTAGCTGGGACTACAAGCACATGCCACCATGTTTGGTTATTTATTTATTTATTTTTGGGTAGAGACAGGGTCTTGCTTTATTACTCAGGCTAGTCCCTAACTCTCACCTTGACTTCCCAAACTGTTGGGATTGCAGGCATGAATGCCACACCTGGCCTGTTGATGTGGGGTGGAGAGTTCTGAAATTGAGGCAGTATTTAATAGCCTACCAACCAAAAAAAAGCCCAGGACCAGATGGATTCACAACTGAATTCCACTAGAGATACAAAGAGGAGCTGAGACCATTCCTTCTGAAACTATTCCAAATGATAGAAAAAGAGGGACTCCTCCCTAGCTCATTTTATGAGGCCAGCATCATCCTGATGCTAAAACCTGGCAGAGACATAACAAAAAAAGAAAATTTCAGGCCAATATCCCTGATGAACATTGATGCGAAAATCCTCAATAAAATACTGGCAAACTGAATCCAGCAGCACATTAAAAAGCTTATCCACCACAATCAAGTTGGCTTCATCCCTGGGATGCAAAGCTGGTTCAACATATACAAATCAGTAAACGTAATCCATTGCATAAACAGAACCAATGACAAAAACCACATGATTATCTCAGTAGATGCAGAAAAGGCCTCCAATAAAATTCAACACCCCTTCATGCTAAAAACACTCAATAAACTAGGTATTGATGGAACATATCTCAAGATAATAAGAACTATTTATGACAAACCCACAGCCAATATCATACTGAATGGGCAAAAGCTGGAAGCACTCCCTTTGAAAACTGGCACAAGACAAGCATGCCCTCTTTCACCACTCCTATTCAACATAAGTATTGGAAGTTCTGGCCAGGACAATCAGGCAAAAGAAAAAAAGGGTATTCTTACAGGAAGAGACGAAGTCAAATTGTGTTTGTTTGCAGATGACATGATTGTATTTTTAGAAAACCCCATAGTCTCAGCCCCAAATCTCCTTAAGCTGATAAGCTACTTCAGCAAAGCCTCAGAATACAAAATCAATGTGCAGAAATCACAAGCATTCCTATACACCAATATAGATGAACAGAGAGCCAAATAATGAATGAACTCCCATTCACAATTGCTACAAGAGAATAAAATACTTAGGAATACAACTTACAAGGGATGTGAAGGACCTCTTCAAGGACAACTACAAGCCAGTGCTCAAGGAAACAAGAGAGGACACAGACAAATGGAAAAACATTCCATGCTCATGGATAGGAAGAATCAATATCATGAAAATGGCCATACTGCCCAAAGTAATTTATAGATTCAGTGCTATTGCTATCAAGCCACCATTGATGTTCTTCACAGAATTAGAAAAAACTGCTTCAAATTTCATGTGGAGCTAAAAAAGGAGCCTGTGTAGCCAAGACAGTCCTAAGCAAAAAGAACAAAGCTGGAGGCATCACGCTACCTGACTTCAAACTATACTACAAGGCTATTATTGGTATGAAAACAGATATATAGACCAATGGAACAGAACAGAGGCCTCAGAAATAACACGACACATCTACAACCACCTGATCTTTGACAAACTGGACAAAAACAAGCAATGGGGAAAGGATTTCCTATTTAATAAATGGTGTTGGGAAAACTGGCTAGCCATATGTAGAAAAGTGAAACTGGACCCCTTCCTTACACCTTATACAAAGATTAAGATGGATTAAAGATTTAAACGTAGAACTAAAACCATAAAAACCCTAAAAGAAAACCCAGGCAATACCATTCAGGACACAGGCATGTGTGTGCCACCAAAAGCAATTGCAACCAAAGTCAAAATTGACAAGTGGGATCTAACTAAGCTAAAGAGCTTCTGCACAGCAAAAGAAACTATCATCAGAGTGAGCAGGCAACCTACAGAGTGGGAAAAAATTTTTGCAATCTATTCATCTGACAAAAGGCTAATGTCCAGAATCTACAAGGAACTTAAACAAATTTACAAGAAAAAAAGAACTCCATCAAAACGTGAGTGAAGGTTATGAACAGACACTTTTCAAAAGAAGACATTTATGCAGCCAATAAACATATGAAAAAAAGCTCATCATCACTGGTCATTAGAGAAATACAAATCAAAACCACAATGAGATATCATCTCATACCAGTTAGAATGGCGATCATTAAAAAGTCAGGAATCAACAGATGCTGGAGAGGATGTGGAGAAATAGGAACACTTTTATACTGTTGGTGGGACTGTAAATTAGTTCAACCATTGTGGAAGACAGTGTGGTGATTCCTCAAGGATTCAGAACCAGAAATACCATTTGACCCAGCAATCCCATTCCTGGGTATATACCCAAAGTATTATAAATCATTCTATTTATAAAGACACATGCATACATATGTTTACTGCAGCACTATTTACAATAGCAAAGACTTGGAACCAACTCACATGTCCATGAATGATAGACTGGATAAAGAAAATGTGGCACATATACACCATGGAGTACTATGCAGCCATAAAAAAGGATGAGTTCATGCCCTTTGTGGGGACATGGATGAAACTGGAAACGATCATTCTCAGCAAACTAACACAAGAACAGAAAACCTAACACTGCATGTTCTCATTCATAAGTGGGAGTTGAACAATGAGAACATATGGGCACAGAGAGGGGAACATCACACACCAGGGCCTGTCGGGGTGGGGGACAAGGGGAGGGATAACATTAGGAGAAATACCTAATGTAGATGACGAGTTCATGGGTGCAGCAAACCACCATGGCACATTTATACCTGTGTAACAAACCTGCACGTTCTGTACATATATTCCAGAACTTAAAGTGTGTGTGTACACACACGCACACACACACACGCATATATAAAAGATGCCCAGCACACTGAATGTATTAGCTGCCATTTTCATTATCTTCATTGGTAAGTTGAATCATATGAGATTGCTGGTATTTGCTCTTGACCTACACAATGGCAGTTTTCTGCGGTTCAGTCTAATATTACTGGCTCTTCAGATTTATCTGGCCAGTTGCATCTTCCGCATTTCCTGAGTTCAACTCAGGATTTTTTCCTACATTTGTTAGAGAATCTATCTTGTTGAAGTTCAAAAGGTATGGTATACATCGTGCATATGGTCCAAGAACATGCTTCTTACCCACTTTTTGTACTATGTAGTTAGTGGAAATAATGCCTTGACTTTGGCTTCTTTTTCCTTGTATATTTTTAATGCTATTGCTAATTTTTGTCTTTGTGTGCACCTTCTTGAGCATTTTAATGGGAAATTGGGATGAGTTTTATTGGGCCATTTAGTTCAGTGACTTTTGAACTTTTTAATCATGACCCATAGTTAGAAATGTTGATATATGTATATGAATGAGACATTAGTTGTATATAGTTTACTACACATAGTAAACTCTGATATTTTCTTTTCTATTTTTTCCTATGATAATTTGTTCATTTTCATTTTTAAAAGTACTGGTTACAACTCATACATTTTGAAAACACTGATCTGGTCATAAACTGCAGTTTGAAAGACACGATCTAGTCTGTTGCTATGCTGTCTAAAATCAGGTTCATTCATTTTTCAACATCCATTTGTTAGGTACATTAGCGGTTATCTTGGTAGTAGCTGGGAATAGAGTGATGAGTAAAGCAGTCGTTATCACTGGGGGTATGATGCATAGAGTCTAGTGGGATGGAGCACATGAACCAAATAAAATCATCCAAATGTATATATACTGTGCATGATCAATTCTGTGGGAGAAAAGAGCAAAAGCGATTAAGCAGGGGAACCTCATCTGACTTTGGAGGTGATTCAGGATTTCCCTGGGGAAGCGACATTTGGTTAGGTCTGCAGAATGAGAATGGGTTAACTCTGTGAAGGACTGAGCAGGGGTGTGTGTGTGGGATTGTAGAGTCATGGAAGAAATTGTAACAGATGCAAAATAGAAAACTGGAAGGGAAAGACAGGTGGAAGGCAATCTTCTTTGTTTGGTGAGTTGGCATTTTTTGTGATACTTAGTGGGTCTTCCTGTTTGTGGCTTTTTTTTTTTTTCTTACTTGACAAAAGTCAAATAGGAATGTCAAGGATTTTTTTGGGGAGATGGGTATTAGCGTTTGTTGAAGTAGTTTTGTATTAAAGCAATATTGTATGTTGCTAAATAGCTGGGTTTTTTGAAGGCTTGCTTCGTATGAGGAGCTGTACAAAGTTGTGTATGATCTGTAGGAGAAGTAGATTTGGTTGGATTAAAAAATACTTTTATATAGTATAATTACCAATTTTGTAACTATGCATAATTTGTAAGAAATTATAACACTGAAGTTCAGTTTTGGTAAGTGAAGATCGGATGGTTGGGTGAGTATTTCATTGCTTGTTGATTTTGAATATAATGATAGGAATTATTGCTGTGCTAGGATTTTTATTTTTTTAACTTGGTAGGATTTTAGTGTTCGTTTCCCCCATCCTCTTTTAAAACTGCATGAAGAGTTTAAAAGAAAGCTTTTAAATTAGAAATCCGTAAAGTAAGTTGGAGACCACATGAGGTGGGAGACCATGATTCAAGTGCCAGTTCTTCCAGTGCTGCGCATGGTACCCTTGACCTTTGACACCCAACCTTGGAGGCCCTGGGATCCTTGTCTTAAAATGGAGGACTTGAAATCAGTTTTCAAGAATCATTCTCCCAGTCCTATTATTAATATTAAGTGCCTTTATGCTTTCTCTTTTCAACTTTGCTCTGACTCTTTAAAGACTTGGCACCCCACCATTTAACTAACCTAGTCTGACAAGCTCAGGCCAAACTTGGGAGAACTCCAGGTATTTGCATTTTTCTGTGTCTTTGTGGAGTCAGGCTCAGGTGGCACTAATTCCTTCACATTGGGCAACACTGCTAATGCTTCTCATTAAAACATGGAAGAATGGGCAAAGATTAGAATTCTCTTGAGACTTTTTTTTTTTCTTTTGGTGATGGAGTCTCGCTCTGTCACCCAGGCTGGAGTGCAGTGGTGGGATCTTGGCTCACTGCAACCTCCACCTCCTGGGTGGTTCAAGAGATTCTCCTGCCTCAGCCTCTTGAGTAGCTGGGATTACAGGTGTCCACCCCCACACTCAGCTAATTTTTGTATTTTAGTAGAGATTTGTTTCACCATGTTGGCCAGGCTGGTCTTGAACTCCTGACCTCAGGCAATCCGCCCACCTGGGCCTCCCAAAGTGTTGGGATTACAGGCATGAGCCACCGTGACTGACTTACATCTTTAATACTTTATATCTTAGTTTGTAGTTTGACCACACTTGAAATTATTTTTTTTAATCCTTTCAGATTCAGCAAACATGGAAAAATATGATTATCTTATGTTTATATGCTGGATGCTTGCTTTGGAGAAATATGCAGCATCTAAGTTGTGTATAATCCACATTTTATAAAAACCCATTGGATGAGGGTGATGTTATTTTAAAAAGATTTAAAGGGCTAAGGAATCATATGGAAGATGAATTCAGTTTTAATGATTATACTAAGTTTAAGGAATATTTTATAAGAAATGGGCTTATGTGGAAGAGAATGAAAGGTACTTGGCAATTCAGCTTATCTTTTCTTTTTCCTCCTAGCTTTATTGATGCATAATGACAAGCAAAACTGTACTTAAGGTCTACTTAGGATGATGATATACATATATACTGTGAAATGAGTACTATTAACTATCATCACCATGCTGTGCATTAGATCCCCAGAACTTACTCATAACTGGAAGTCTGTACCCTTTGACCAGCGTCTTCCATTTCCCCCACCAACTCAGCTTTTCTTACCAGTATTTTAAATCAGTTGATTCAAATACATTTCAACATTATTTTTTGTAATTCAGTATATTCAGTCTTTCAAGTTCATTTATTGTAATGTGAATATGTTATTACACTTGTTCTTATTTTTTGCTTAGAAATCAAGGGAAGAAAGATGAGATGCATGCTTTTTCTGTTTGTCTGAACTCTACTGAATTCCTCATTCATAGTAAAATATTTACTCAGGAAGTCCAGGTAACTATGGAGATTTTACTTAGTGTGTTTTGGTGCTGATTCATCAGTTGATTTTTTTTTTTATTTTTGTTGAATATCTTCTTAAGCTAATTATTATATGGAAACCATCCAGGACTCTAGGTTCCTGATCTGAGACAAGGTGGGGGCAGGTCACACAGGCACAGGCAATGTTTGGTAATGTGTAGGTCCAAGCAGGTACTAGGCACAGGTGCTCAACGCTAGTACTAGAAACAGGTTGGGTCTGAAGGGGTTGGGGTCATGGGGTTAGGGTAGGTTCAAGGTAGACAAAGCCAGGAAGAGGCACAGAGCATGTAGACGCCTGGCCTAGAATTCCACAAAAGGCATTCTGGAGAGCCCTAAGAGAGAAGTGGTGTAGACAAAAGTCTAAAGCTCCCAGGAGAAATTTATTTTCAGAGTTGGAAGCATCAGTTGAACTTCTCTGATTGTTCAAGGGCATTTCAACACTCAAGCAGGGGTTTAGTCACCATGACCTTGGGAAAAAGTCCTAGCTTCTCTTTAAGCATTTGGCCATCTTAATTTGTGATTTAATTTGGCTTTGAAATCACAAATTCTCATCTGATTCAGGGATTAGGAACCTTGTTGAATACTATTTCTCTAGAAGCAAGAATTAGCCGAGGTCTCATGACAAAATGTATTCTTTCTACAAGAGATTTATTATAAAACATATTTAACATTTGCTATGGACTGGATTTTCTCCCTAATATTCATGTTGGAGCCCTAACCCCCCGTGTAGCTGTATTTGGAGATAGGACTTTTAGGAGATAATTAGGATTAAATGAGATTATAAGTGTGGGGTCCTAATCTGATAAGATTGGTGGCCTTATGGGAAGAGGAAGAGAGAGGTCTTTGTCTCTATACACATTCACCAAGGAAAGGCTGTGTGAGGAAACAGTGAAAAGACAGCTGTCTGCAAGCCAAAAGGAGAGCCCTCACCAGCAACCAACCATGCTGGCACCCTGTATTACATTTCTAGCCTCTAGAATTAGAATTATGAGAAAATAAATTTTTGTTATTTAAGCCACCTAATCTATGGAACCTTTTTTTTTTTTTTTTTTTTTTTTTTTTTTTTAACATTTAGAGACTGTCAGGATGGAATGATTGTATTGTGTATGTGAGAAGGTTATGAGATTTGGGGGCCCAGGACCAGAATACTATAGCTTGAATGTTTTTCTTCCCAAAATCTCATGTCAAAATTTTATCCCCAGTGTTGAAGGTGGAGCCTAATGGAAGGTGTTTGGGTCATGAGGACTGGGAGAGGGGGTGAACCCAAAGTTCCTCATGAATGATTTGGTGCCATCTTGTGACAAT
>NW_012108252.1:6669983-6733356 GCF_000951045.1 Mandrillus leucophaeus | reverse complement strand
GCCTCCCAGGTTCACGCCATTCTTCTGCCTCAGCCTCCTGAGTAGCTGGGACTAAAGGTGACCGCCACTACGCCCAGCTAATATTTTGTTTTTTTTTTTTTTCGTAGAGACGGGGTTTCATCGTGTTAGCCAACATGGTCTTGATCTCTTGTCCTTGTGATCTGCCTACCTCGGCCTCCCAAGGAACTTTTTAATGGCATTCTAAGCTAATACAATATGCCATTAATTTGGGTAGGGAATAAGAGTAGTAACTCTGTCCAGTAGCTGTTCAGCAGAAAGTACACACTATCATTTACCTGCCTTTCCTTTTTCCTTCTTCATCCTGTTTTAATGGCAGAATAACTCAGTGAGTAAAAATGTTTTAGTGAACACATCTTAAAGTGTTTAAAACCGTTGAACTTATTTAAAACTAATTGTTTTTATATGAAATACTGTTTATTATCTTTAAAAATATATCTCTATTATTGTTATTTTTAATAGAGAACGGGTCTTGCTATGTTGCCCAGGCTGGTCTCGAACTCCTGGGCTCGAGGAATCTTCCCAAGGTGTTGGGATTAGAGGTGTGAGCCACCATGCCTGGCCCTTGGTATATTCTTATAAACATTTAAAAAATTATTTTTGAAATCACATTATGGCAATATTTACATGAACAAACCCACTTGTATTTGCAGTTCCCTAATGAATATATTTGTTATTTAGTCATGTTAGTTTTATGGCCTATTTCTATTATGTTCTATTTTATGGTCTGCTTCTACCTAGAAGTAACAAATGTGTGTTCTTATTTCTACTGATCGTTTTTAACCCACTGTTATATAAGGCAATATAGTCTGAATCATATTTTTAATAGCCTGATAATAATCCATTAAGCTGTTAAACTGTTCATTAAACCATTGCCCTATTTTTACAGTTTTATTTCCTTTGTACTTGCTGTTTTAAAAAGCATTGTACTCAACAACTTTTATGTAATTTCTGTAGACTGATTAAGAGTTAGATCACTGATTTGAAACTAATATTCTTTGGTTTCCAAGTCGATTTTTTTTTTCTTTTTCTTTTTTTTTTTTTTTGAGACGGAGTTTCGCTCTGTCGCCCAGGCTGGAGTGCAGTGACCGGATCTCAGCTCACTGCAAGCTCTGCCTCCTGGGTTTACACCATTCTCCTGCCTCAGCCTCCCGAGTAGCTGGGACTACAGGCGCCCGCCACCTCGCCTGGCTAGTTTTTTGTATTTTTTTTTAGTAGAGACGGGGTTTCACTGTGTTAGCCAGGATGGTCTCGATCTCCTGACCTCGTGATCCGCCCGCCTCGGCCTCCCAAAGTGCTGGGATTACAGGCGTGAGCCACCGCGCCCGGCCTATTCCCTTCTAATATTTTCTCTGTAAATTTTATCTAGTTGAAATTCTACTGGGCATAATCAGTACTTTGTCCTTTCTCTTAATAGTATGCAGTAAGCAGAAGTGATGTTAATTCCATTCAGCTACTGCTATAGTGAACTCACTTCAGTGAACATCTTTGCAAGCCTATTTTTGCATTTCAGGTAATTTCTTTAGAGTAGATTCCCAGTAATATAATGTGCTACCTTAAAAGGGAGGGATGATTTTTATGACTAGAGATAGAAATGATTAAATTGATTTCCAAAACAATGATAATGCTTCATACTCCTACCGGCAGAGTTTGAGAAAAACTTAAAGATAGAAATTAGTATAAGTGAAATGTGGATTTGTAAAACTTGGAAAATGATTAGAGCGATGGGAAACTTTAATAATAATCTGTCGTGGATGACATTGACTAGACCTCATTGGCGGATGTTCTCTCCACTGTGGTGATATCCTTCACTCATCCACAGTTTTGTCTTCTAACAGAGAACATTATGTTTCAAGCTTCCCTTAGTTTTTATGTCCTTTAATATGGTGTGAAAAGGTTTTTTTTTTTTTTTTTTTTTTAAACAGAGTTTTGCTCTGTTGCCAGGCTGGAGTGCAGTGGTGTGATCTCTGCTCACTGCAACCTCCGCCTCCTGGGTTCAAGCAATTCTCCTGCCTCAGCCTTCCTAGTAGCTGGTACTATAGGCATGTGCCATCATGCCCAGCTAATTTTTGTATTTTTAGTAGAGATGGGTTTCACCATGTTGGCCAAGATGGTCTCGATCTCTCGATCTCGTGATCTGCCTGCTTCCGCCTCCCAAAGTGCTGGGATTACAGGCGTGAGCCACTGCGCCCGGCCAAATTTTGTTTTTAACTGTATTCACTGCATCAACTGATGGTAGGGTATTCCTGATGAGTATACTTCTGTGAAATAACTGGTTAACTATTAGAAAATGGAGCAAGTACTCTAAAAATGGATAGCAAAGAATTAAAAACTAATTGGTAATTATATCTGTGCTGGTTTAGTGTGTATTTCGCATATTTACCCCCATAAGCTTACTTTTCTTCTAGATGCCATTGATATTACAGTCAGGGACCACTTTTGTGCCTTGGGGAAATAAAGTGAGCTTCCTTAGGAGGTAATAGATTTGCAATTTCACCCATTACTGGAAGTAGTCACATGTAGTCCAATTAAATTTGACATCTAATTAGTGATCACTTACTAGACCCTGGAGATACAAAGGTGAGCAAGATGGAGGCCCACCTTCAAAAAACTCAGACTCGAGGAATGGGAACTGAATGAAGATACCATATGATAAATGCAGTGTTAGAAGTTAGTTGCATATCTATTTTCCTATTAAATATAGTGAAGTTTAATAAGCATAGGAAGGAAATGGGGTAAGAGGAAGTGAGAGTGTGAATTTAAGCAGAGACCAAGACCAAGGCCCACCTTAGGGTGCTATTCATGTATTAGAAAAGGGCCACACGTTTTGCTGTTCTTCCTCGTAGTTGACATGAAGAGGGGACTCAATGAGCTGTGTTACCACGAAGATAAGGACTAACCAGGGGGGACAGCTCTTCATGTGCTGGGAGGAGACGGGATTTTATCCATGGTTCTCCAAACATTAGATACTTTAATGTAATGAGTCGTGTCTCCAAATGCAATCTTACAATGAATGTGACAGTGGGGTTAAAAAAATTGTATTGCTCAATGTAGGTTAATGGCATAATGCCAGTTGCTTATCTCAGAAAAGCCATTCTGTAAGAGCCAAAGCAAGACAGTTCAGACAAGCAGCTCACTTCTGGCTCTGTCCAAGGATAGACATTCCATATTCTTTGTGGAATGCTGAATTAGATACTTTTCAGGATGTTCCCTATGAATATTACTTCATCCAAAAGGATATTTTTGATAAGAACTGAGTGGCAGTGAGTTCAAGGTTATTAAGCTCAATACTGCATCCTGTCTTTGTGGTCAGTTAAGTGTAGGTTCCTGTGCTTTAAGCGCTGGCTTGACTGAAGATAGCATGAACAAAGATCAGCCTATGAGCACGGATTTTCTGGAGTCTTTTTGCTTCAGGTAGTAGAAGGAAGAGAAATGAAGGCTCTGACGCCTTTGGCCAGAGTTTGCAAGACTGGAAGTCTATGTGCTAAATGAGTTTGGCCCCACATACAATTTATTTGCTCAGGTCAAGTTTCAAAAGTCAACATAGACAGGTGGACATTGTGATTGTTCCTCGTGCAAGTGTAGTTTCTGTATCATGGCAGTTGAAGGTCTGTTTTCACTAGGCACTTCATGTATTTATGATACCTGGTTGGTCCCTGTGGGTATTTGTGTTTCTGACATTTGCTGGTATATGGTCACAGTATAATGATGTATGTGTAAGTTCAGAAGCAGCATAGAGGTGGCGGTGATTAATCTGGGTGGGGAGTAGGACCCATAAAAGGCTTCATTGAAAAGCTGTGACTGGAAAGATGAGTAGGTATTTGCCAGGCATGGAATTTGGACAAGGGAGGGTATTCCAGGAAAAGCCAAGTGCATATGCAAAGACAGTTGTGTGGATTAGCATTATATGTCAGGGGATTTCTGAGTAGATCCAAAGTGCTGGAGCTTAACAAGCAAGGTGAGTTATAGCTTAAGCCAGAAGTACCTGAAGGACTCAGTTTGCTGTACATGAGGAGGCTGGGCTTGGGGCAATGCGGAACCGTGGAAAAGGTTTAAAACAAATCATTGCCATACTAGATTTCTGTTTTAGGAAGATTATTCTCCAAACACCCGAGAGAAATAGTTGCAGGTAGAAGGGACTAGAATAGCTTTTTTTTTTTAAAAAAAGTTATTTATGAAAACATCTTTATTTTTCCTGTAAGTAGTTTTCCCAAGTGTAAGAATTACTTCCTATTGTCAAAAAAGAAATACACACATAAAGTTAAAAGCAAGGTTTGGAAAAGAAGAGAAAGGTGGAATGTTGGTTCTCTGAAATTATTTTTGTTTACAAAAATGATACTTGTATTCAGTATCACAGAACAATTTAATTGAAAAAATTACCCATAATTATATTATTGAGAGATATCCATGACATATCATTCTAGGTGACTATTGCTGTTTTTCTAATCCCAAATTAAATAGCTTTAAGCAATAATTTATTGTTATCTTTCACTGTACTGGGATGAAAGATCAGGCACTGAGGAAGGGCTTGGTTGATACCACTTACGGTGGAAGGTTAGAGGGGTCCCTGATTATCGCTTTCCTTATGGACTCCACTGAAATTATGAGGAGGACAGCAGGGTATGAATTTTTTTTACACCCTTTATTTACATCTATTGAGATGATCATGTGTTTTTTAAAGATTATTAATATACATTGTATGTATCAAAATATCACTATGTACCCCATGAATATGTACAACCATAATTTTTTAATAAGAAATTTAATATTTTTGATTGACAAATCAGAATTGAATGCATTTATAGGTACAATGTGATGTTTTGATCTATGTATACAGTGTATGATTAAACCAAGCTAGTTAACATATCCATCACTTCACTGACCTATATCATTTTTTATGGTGAGACATTTGAAATTTAGTCTTATTTTGAAATACAGAGTACATTATTATTGACTCTAGCCACTCTGCTGTGCAGTGGGTCTCAGAAAGAAGTTATTCCTCTTATCTGTCTGAAACTTTGTACCCTTTGATCAACAACTCCCTATCTCCCACCCTGCTGTTCTTCATCCCTTGCCCGCAGCCTCTGGTGACCATCATTCTACCCTCTACTTCTTGGTTCAACTTTTTAAGATTCTGCCTGTAAGTTGAGATCGTATAGTACTGGGATATCTTAAGAGAGATAATTAGAGCTTGAGTTAAGGCAGTAACAGTGGGTTTGGAGGGAAGAAGGTAGACACAAAAAACATTTAGGAGGAAGAATTAATACAACTTGGCTATTGAATAGATATGGTGGGTGAGGGAGAGGGAAGAGTGATAGTGAATGGATGGCAATGCCGTTGAATGAGACGAAGTAGGAGAGAGTAACAAGGACAAGGGAAGTGTATTTATATTAGATTGCCAGGGCTGCCATAAAATCCCATGGACTGAGTGGCTGAAACAGCAAAAATTTATTTTATCATAATTCTGGATGCTGGAAGTTGTAGAGAATTGTGAGGACTGCTTTCTTCTGAGGCCTCTCTCTTTGCCTTGTATGTGTGATCTCCTCCCTACGTCTTCATGTGGTTTTTTTCTCTGTACTTGCCTGTGTCCAACTTTCTTCCTCGTATAAGGACACTAGTCATATTGGATTAGGGCCTACTCTAATGACCTCATTTTAACTTAATTACCTGTTTATAGACCCTGGCTCCAAATGTGGTCACATTCTGAGGTACTGGGAGTTACGACCTCAGAATATGAATTTCTCGGGGGGACACAGTTTAGCCTAGAACAGGAAGGATAAGGAGTTTGGTAGATGTTGAATTTGCAAACCCTATGGAGTATGTACTATAATGCATTTGGATATGTGAGAACACAGCCCAGAAAAGAACTCCAGATTTCGTATTTAAAACCATAGGCGTGGATAAAATTGTCTTCACCAGTAATACCCAACCTTGGCTTATTTTAAGAACACCTGGGGGAGCTTTTGAAACATACCATGTGCAGGGGGCTCACTTCAGGCCATGACTCAGTCTTTGAAAGAGAGGCCAGGGCAGACACATGGTCATTCTAATGTGATCCAAGGTTGAGAGGATGGGTCTAGGGTAAGTGTAGAGAAGAGATCTGAAAGAATGGCTTGAATCATTTAAGTGGTGGTTGGTAAGAGAGAGAAGGATGGGAAGGATGGGGGTTTGCGGGGTTTCTTGCCTGATGTCCATCCACTTCTCCATGATGGATGTGCAAACTGGGGAGTTTCTTTGAGGGGATTTAAGGCTTGGAAGAGGTGCTGAGAGAAATGGCAGCATTGATGGCTTCTCTTTGTGGGCTCATCTGAGATTAGAACGCATTGATTAATAGTGACAGCTTTACCTTGTCCTTAAGTTTTCCCCACGAGGCCTCTGGAGGCTGTGAATGGGAGCAGAACAGGCAGTTTGGAGTTTAATCATGATTGCGGTGTTAAAGGGCAGATTGACAGAAAGGAGCATGAATGGTAGGTAGCAGACTGGTGTGAGGGGAGCCCAGAGGGCTGACCATGGTATTTAGGCTGGGCATTGTGAGAATTGACCTTGGATAGGGCTGTTGAACAGGAAAGAATGGAAGGAGCAGGAGGCTGGGTATTTTGGAGGGCTGAAATAGTGTGAGCGCAAACAGCTGCATAGATGCACAGTTTCAGATATAAAGGGGGATTTTGAAGTGTCACAGGCAATTCTGAGGGATGAGGGGCTAGGTGGTATAGTCAGTTCAGAAACTAACTTGACAGATCAGACTGCTGGGTGTGATGAAATTGCCCTTGATAATGACTTGCTTGATGAGTGAGTTGTTTGCAAGAGGGAATGAAGGTTGGGGAAATTTACTAGATAACCTTTAAGGTTTCTTCCAGCCTCAGGATTTAACAAAATGTCATTGTTTTGTGCCAAGCTCCTTGATCTCCCTTTTTTTCTTTTTCTTTTTGGAATCAGAAGAATAGAGCAATCTGAAAAATGCCATCTAAAAATCTAGTTCTTATTGATCCCATTGTAATTGTCAATGTTTGACAGGTTATAGCCTCTTTAAATGCCTTTGGAATCCATTAATGCATGTTTCATAGAGTTCACACAGGGTAAAGTGGTACTTTGGTCAGAACATGCTTTGCTGAATGTCACTGATTTGTCTCTGCCACACAGCTGGCTTCTGAGGCTTATAATGGGCAATTAGGACAGGAAGGAGTTACTTAAGTTCTTTTTAAGGTAACATTAATTGGATTCATCTTTTACCACATGGTGAGGATCATGGTTATTACATTTACCATTTCGGGTTTGGTGTTTAACCTCTTTATTGTGGATTGGTTGGTTCTGGACATTTTCAGATTTAGTTTTGTGGTAGGATGTTTTGTCTGTAGTTTGCATGTGTATTTAGAACCGGAATGAAGTGTACTTTATAAAACTGTGACCCCAACAGCAAAAAGGATTTTACAAGCACTTTTGGCCTTCATTGTTAGAGTATCTTCTTGTTAGCTGAGGACATAAATTTGACCTCATCCTGGAATTAAAAATAAATCCTTGAATGTATTTTTTGTTCTTGCTGCAGCAAATGCAGATATCAGCGACTTTCGTGATAAGTTTCCTTATTTAGGGGAGAACATTTTCTAAATCACATAAAGCTTAATATTAACAGAAGAAAATTTGAAAATTAAAATTATGAGAGTGAAATCCTAGACCTTTCACAAAGTTACAGGCTGAATCCAGCTGTTCTACCCTGTCCAGTCACAGGAATTCCTCCTTACTATTACTTGCAATTTTCCTTCCTTCATCCTCTCCTCTCTCTTTCCTTGCCTTTTTCTCCCCTCTCTTTTGGCATATTTCTCTCAATTAAACAGTTTCTTAGTCTTTTACCACCAACCTCAAAGAATCAAGTGTGAATGAAGTAATTGCTTTATTTTAGGCTCTTTATTTTGCCCCATCAGCCCCATTTAAAACTCTGTCTCATCCCCCTACCAAATCCCAGATAGTGTTCTCTTCTTTAGGGGACAAGCTTGGACTGGAACTGAAAGATGTGATTACCTCGGTCTCGTTCTAATCCCAGCTTTACCATCAACTGAGACCAACCCAGATTCACTTCCGCTTTTGTGGACTGCCAGGACACTGAGAGTGTGTGTGTGTGTGTGTACAAGCATGTGTGCATGCATGTGCATATTTGTGTTTGTTAAAACAATAACAGTTTGGCAAGCATAGAGTAAGGCATTGGTTCTCACTGTTTACTGTCATCAGAAATGCCAGAGGTGTGTATTTAAATGCAGAGTTTTCAGCCTGCTCACAGTGTTCATGATTCAGACAATTTGGGAAGGATCCAGGACTCTGCATTTTTTGTTTGTTTGTTTGTTTGTTTTTGTGAGACAGAGTTTTGCTCTATTGTCCAGGCTGGAGTGCAGTGGCATGATAACTGCTCATTGCAGCCTTGAACTCCTAGGCTCAAGCAATTCTCTTACCTCAGCTACCTGAGTAGCTGGGACCACAGATGTGCACCACCATGCCTGGCTAATTTTTAAATTTTTTTGTAGAGACGGGGTCTTGCTATGTTGTCCAGCCTGGTTTTGAACACCTGGGCTCAAGTGATCTTTCTGCCTTGGCCTCCCAAAGTGTTGGAATAACAGACATGAGCCACTGTGCTTAGCTGAGACTCTGCATTTTTGACAGACAACTGGTGGGCCACATGTTCTTTGAGAAACAGTGGATTTGGGGACTTCAGTTATTATTATTTTCCATCTCACGGTACAGCATTTTTCAAAGTTGGGCCAATTTGAAATGACTGTTTTATCAAACTGTAAGCAGTTTTTTTTTTTTTTTTTTCATTATCATGTGCTCTCTAAACACCTCATATCCAAACATTAAGAGCAAGTGGGTTTCATCATATTCTGGACTGGTCAAAACTAGCCAGCAAGGGTACCATATTGTGTTTTAGGTGTCATCCTTGAAGGATAGAATAAATCAACTGTCGTGTTCTCAGTGAAAAGTGGAAAGAAGTTGTAAAGGATCTGCAAAATAGAATTATAAGACAGAGGAAAGAAAGAAACAGACAATCTTATCTCTATCTTCATCGGCCAGATAAGCTTTGAAGTGTTTAATGAATGGGATTCAGTTTGATTACAAAAGAGTAGCTGGGTCCCAGGGATGGGTTTTTCAATTAAGATGATGTGAACTACATTTGAGAGAGAATTTCTAGCAAACTCTCTGTCCAAGGACCTCATGACTGGCCTTGGAAGGTAGTGAGCTTCCCGTTATTGGAAGTGTTCCAGCACACATCATAGAGAATGGATTCTGCAGTGACTACAGGATTGGATAAGATGTAGAACTAGATGACCTCAGAAGTTTTCTTCCAATCATGAGATGCTATAAATTTTATGAACAACACACTGAAAATAGCTTTAGGACACTCTACACGAATTCAAGGCCGAAATAGGACTAGTTAAACTACAGTCAGTCAATTGATTATTAAAACCAAGCACAGACTTACACTCACTCTACACACTTATGCCCACAAATGATAAATGCCAGGATAGTTTGGATTGCCTTTGAAGTTTATTATTTGCAGGTGTAGAAGCTCTTAAGTTTTAGTTTGTAGTGTTTCTAAAAGTGAGGCATTCTCTTGAACTGTCTTTGATGATTTGATGTTTATACATTGTGTCTGCTGTGAATTTGGAAAGCACTGCAGAATCACTTTTTCAAAGATCAGAGGAACGTGGGATAGAATAAATTAAGTTTTGGCTAATATTTGGTATTCTTCTTTAGGGATCTACTTTCAGAGTTCTGTTTCTGGAAGGAGAAGGGAAGTCATGACATTTTATGTGAACTCAACTGGGCAATGTGAAGTTTTCCTATCATTAGCTAATAATATACATTTAAAGTCACATGGAAGTGTGTTGCCTGTGATCTGAATTTTTATTCCTAAATAAATTAGAGATTAAAATTTGTGGTTTCCAGTTCAAGGGTAGTATACCAAAAAAATTTGTCTGATGCGGGTTTTTATGTCATTAAGAAAAGTGGCAACAGTTAAGCATTATTGGCTTTTCCCTTTTTCTTGGTTGATTGGTCCTTTTCCCTTATCTTGAAGGGCAGTAGTAAATGTTGACTTTTTGCCTCTAATTCATCTCAATGATTGTACATTTTAACATGTTTTAAGATAGGTGGTTTTAGCCCCTGTCTTATTTTCCTGGTCCTCTTGCTTCCACTGCTCTGGTTCCCAAGAATCAAAATTGAGGCCAGATGTGTGTTAACATCAAGAAACTCTGACTGGCTCTCTTGTTCTCTCCGTCCCCAGATATTAATGCAAGAAGGGAACTAGGACACCAGGAACAGCTACTGTTAACATTCTCCTGTAATTTCTGCCTGTTATTCCTCTGCAAGACCTTTATGAGAGCTGCATGTATTTTTGTTCTGTGTTTAAAAATTTTAACATTTAAAGGCGGTGCTTTCCCATAACGTTGTCTCTGAAAACATTGTATGTAAATATATAGATATATTGCATATTTGTTTTCAATTTTAAAATGGGATTTTATTGCACAAAGTTTTGTACACAATTCTAAGGCCAACTGACCTATCTATGTATCTATCTATGTATCTATCTATCTATATATCTATCTATATCTTTTCCTAATTGTGAAATGATAAGTGAAAATATGTAAAGTGTAAACTGTATAAACAACAAAAACAAACGAGAATTTGTAAAATATAAAGATCATAGTAACTTAGCATCCATAATAAAATCTCTATTAATGTTTTTAAGTACCAAGTCTTTTCCCCTCCATATTTAGACATATAATTTATTCAATTATTGATTAGAAATTATAGGTAAAAATCATCCAAATCATGCAAATTCTCACAAACTAGAAATAGTAGCTGTTAACAGTTTTGGTATATGTCCCTTCATATACTCAAATATATATATGTGTGTATATATATATATGCCCAGTATTATTTTCTATTAATTTTTAAATAACTTTTTTTTTTACTATAAAAGTGATTCATATATAATTCAGAATCCCTGGAAATTATAAAAATTTAAATTAAAAATGGACTGAAATATTTCCACTCAAACATAAACCAATCATTTTTACCAGTTCTTCCAAATATGTACACTTATGTCTGTAAACCCCACACTTTTCAAAAAATAAAAATGACACAAGTATATATTGGTTTGTGGCTTTTTAAAAAATATTTAGGAATGTGTCAAACATTTTTATGTCAATAAAGGCTCAATAAAATTTGTTTTGGTATGAATTATTTTTGTTTTAATCTCATTCCTGACTCTAAACCTCACTTTGAGATTTCCCGTCTGTGCCTCTGTGTAATTTGTTTGTAGTGATGGTCCAGTTCACTAATTATCTCTTCAGTTGCACTTAATCAGCTGTATTACCTACTGAATTTCTAATTTGAAATACTGTGTTTTTATATTTCTAGGAACCCTGTTTCTATTTTTATTTTAGGAACTCTGTTTATATCTTCTTAAAAGTTGTATAGTCATTTTTAATATCCTTTAATAGTCCTCTTTTGCTCTTAAACCTATTAAACATTTTTATTTTATAGTCTGTATTTGATAATCCTAGTATCTGTAGACTTTGTAAATCTGTTTCTGCTATTTGTTCTTTTTGATGACTCCTGTAAATGTTGACTTGTTTCTGTACGTGCTTTGCGATCCCATCCCACTCCCCACTCTCCCAATGTAAGCTCATGTTTCTAGAAACTTTTTCTCTGGGAATTCTTTGAGAGCTTAAGGTGAATCAGTTCAGAAAGAATTTGTGTTTTCTTCTGTTTGATGCATTAAAGGCACTCTCAACCCATGTCCACATCAGATTGAATTATTAGCTTGAGGTTTTTGGGTGGCTACACCAGCAGTATAAATTCAGGTCATCCCCAGTTTATTAAGGGCAAGTGTCCGGATATAAATTCTCAGGGGCGACTGTTTCCTACCTAGATCCATGTGTGAGACAGTCACATTTTCTGACCCTCTCCTTGTGTGACATGGGTCAGTATTTTTATTATTAGTTCAGCTGTTAAGGGTAGGATGTCCCAGCTTTTTGCAGAGGTCTTTGATCTGACTTCCATTTTTCACTTGATTTCTGCTTTTAAAGCCAAAACTCAAAGTCACCTGGGATTATTGGGATGTAATCGGCTGACAGACTCCGTTGTTGTTTTTTTTTTTTTTCTCTTTTCCCAGTTGACTTCTTGACTTATATTTGTTTCTTGGGAGATTCATGACTTTTGCCAAGTTGGGTTAGCATTTACAGAGGTGGAGGTGTGTGCTTGTGTATGTGTACACACACAGCAGTTTTACACGTTGTTGTGCTAGGAGAGTTTTCACTGTATTCTGCTCTTAGTATTCTGGGAAAAGATATCTATAGTGTGACTTTTAAAATAGTAGGACGTATTTTGTCCTTCAAATATATTGTTATTAATAACCTTTTTTTTTTCTTTTTTTCTTTTTTTTTTGAGACAGAGTCTTGTTTTGTTGACCAGGTTGGAGTACAGTGGCACAATCTTGGCTCACTGCAACATCCACCTGACAGGTTCAAGTGATTCTCCTGCCTTAGCCTCCCGAGTAGCTGGGATTACAGGTGCCCACGATCACGCCCAGCTAATTTTTGTATTTTTAGTAGAGATGGAGTTTTACCATGTTGGCCAGGCTGGTCTTGAACTCCTGAGCTTGGGTGATCTGCCTGTCTTGGCCTCCCAAAGTGCTGAGATTACAGGTATGAGCCACCACACTCGGTCTCTTAAATTAATACCACTTCTTGAAACCTTAAGGTTGCTTTCAATTTCACAGACAGAGTTTTGTAATGATTGTCCTCAATAGGTATGTTAGCACAGATTGCTGATTCTTTTCCAATGATAAACATCTTGAAGTAGAATTGCTAGGTCAAAGGGTGTGTTTGTCTGGCTTTTGATACATATTGCCAAAATCATCCTTCAGGGACAGGATGAGGTTGTTCCATACTGAAACCCCTGATCACAATGCACAAAAGTCCAGCAACTTCATTAACCTGAGTATTATAAATTTAGAAAAATTATCAATGTGTTGGGGGCATTTTATTTTTAAAATTAGATTATTTAATCACTTGAAGTTAGGCACAATTTTTTCTTATGCTTATTGATTGTTTGTATTATTTCTCATAAATTTCCTGTGGATGTTTGTCAACCATTTTTCTATTAGGATGCTCATCTAAAAATTTACTTGTTTAAGCTATATATTTAATACATGTAATTTTCTTTTTTAAAACTTTAAGAATGTTAACAGTTTATGATGTGATATAAAGCATTTTTTCATATATGCATTTGTTTAATATAATGAAGCTTTAAATGTTTAGGGTAGTGTATTAGGCCATTTTTATACTGTTGTAAAGAAATACCTAAGACTAGGTAATTTATAAAGAAAAGAAGATTATTTGGCTCACAATTCTGTGGGCTCTACAGGAAGCATGGTGCTGGCATCTGCTCAGCTTCGGGGGAGGCCTCACAAAATTTACAGTCATGGCAGAAGGTGAAGGGCGAGCAGGCACCTCATGTGGCGAAAACAGGAGCAAACAAGCACCACTGAAAGAGAGAGAGAAAGGGAGAGAAGGAGTGAGTTAGTTGGGGTGAAGTGACACATGCTTTTAAATGACCATATCTTGAGAGAACTCAGATCACTTACCACCAAGAGGATGTTCCAGAACCATTCATAGGGATCTGTCCCCGTGGTCCAGACACCTCCCATCAGGCCCCACGTATAACACTGGGGGTTATATTTCAGTGTGAGATTTGGGTGGAGACAAATATCCAAACTATTTTAGGTACTTACCTTTATCAGTCTTTTCTTTGGCCTTATGCTAAAATAGCCTCCTGTCAATCTGTGACTGTATAAACATTCTACTATATTTTCTTCTGGATCTCTTAAGGCTTTATTTTTCATACTTAATTCTAATGCATAAAAATTTGTTTATGTGCTGTAAAGAGTTATACCTTATACCCCTGTGAATTTATTTGAGTTGGCTTGCCTGTGTACCAATTTGAGGTGTGATTTGGATCAAGCCAAATTATTGGGGATTTTTTTTGTGTTGAGTCTGTAACTTTTGAATATGTAATTACCATAGCATGGAATTGGTAATATAGATATTTGCACAGGTAATGGTGAACTCCAAATTCATGATGGAACAAGCAGGTGAGTGTGTTGTGTGTTAAGGAAGAAGGAATAAGGTAAAGGATGTGCCAAGACAGAAAGTTAATTATAATGCTTAACCTTTAGGGAGCATTTCCCCAACATTTTGTATATGTTTCTTTTTCTTCCTAATGGCCATTGGGAATGGTATGTGGGATTGACTAGGAAGGCTCTTGTATCACCAGAATTTGCAGTGACTTGAGAAAGCTGGGAAGATTATATTACCAGCACTTTGTGTCTTGTGTACAGCCTTTTGCATGCATGCATGCATGAATGAAGAAAATCATTGGACAGGAAATAGTTGTGTTAGAATACTTGAACTTTTGGGCAAACCAATTCTTCAGTTCATTTTTCAGTTTTAGTGGCTGTATGCCTTTATTAATTCCTCCTTTTCTTGTTCAATTACCCTTTATTGAGCACTGTCTATATTGCCAGACACACTGAGCATTAGGATAAAGAGAGAATTATAGTGCTGGCTGTATCCTCAGGAAGCTCAAAGTCCAGCAGTTGTCTCATAACTGAATAGGGTTTAGTGTGATGAATGTTATGACTTATGTGCAAGGTACAGAGGTGATGGCATATAGCAGGGCACACCAACGCACTGCTGATGATGTGTGAGTGGCAGTGATTAAAAAGGAGACTCCTGAGACATCAGCTGGACATTGGAAGATTGAAAGATAAAGGGAGTTCATCTTGTGGATAGGCAGTGGAAGAAGGCATTTTAATTGTGAAAACAGAATATGGAAGGCATGAAGTACCATGATGTTTTCTAGGAACTCCAGGTAGTTTCGTTGGTAAATAATGTAAGACTTGCTAGTGGACGAGGCAGAGGCTGGATCAGGGGAGGTCTTGTGGAATGTAAAAAGGAATCTGAAGTTTTCTTCCTCCCTCCTAATTCTTTTTTTTTTTTTGAGACACGGTCTCTACTCGTTGTTCAGACTGGAGTACAGTGGTGCGATCACAGTACACTGCAACCTCTCCGCCTCCTGGGCTCAGGTAATTCTCTCACCTCAGCCTCCCGAGTAGCTGGGACCACAGTCACACACCACCACACCTGGCTAATTTTTTTCACCATGTTGCCCAGGCTGGTCTCCTGAGCTCAAGCAATCCACCTGCCTCGGCCTCCTACAGTGCTGGGATTATAGTCTTGAGCTGTCTTGCCAGGCCTTCCTGCCTCCCAATTCTTAACAATTGAAAGATTTCCACAGTTTTGTTAGATCATTGCAAGAGGTTAAATTGGAGAGAGACAGAGAAATGAAATGAGATTAGAGATAGAGATCCTTGCAATTGTCCAGGGGAGGTAACTTGAACTCAGTAAGTGACAGTGGGGGCTGGAGGAGAAATAATTTTTTTTTTTTTTTTTTTTTTGTGAGACTCTGTCACCCAGGCTGGAGTACAGTGTTGTGATCATGGCTCACTGCAGGTTCGACCTCCTGGGCTCAAGCAATCCTCCTGTTTCAGCCTTTTGAGTACCTGGGACCACAGACACATGCCATCACACCCAACTGTTTTTTTTTTTCTCTGTTTTTTTTTGAAGATGGGATCTCACTTTATCGTCCAGGCTTGTCTCAAATTCATGGGCTCAAGTGATCCTCCCACATTAGCCTCCCAAAGTGCTGAGATTATAGGCATGAGCCACCGTGCCCAGCCAAGAATGGATTTGAATCTATTAAGTTCGAATGTTGGATTACGTTCTGGAATGGGGATGCATAATTAAGCATCACTAGACTATAAGTGTCTGTGGAATTTATTGGTATGAATAAGATGGCCTAAGGAGAGTAAGCAGAAGTAGAATAAGAAAGGGCTAAGTACAGAGCTTGTGGGTAAGCCAACATTTCCTAGTCATCAGGGGAAGAAGGTCCTCCGAAGATGCTTAAGAAAAAGCTATCACAAAGATAATAATCAAGGGAGCATGGTGTCGTGAGTAGGGCAAAATTAAAACGAGTGATTACTGTTGCAAAATGCCAACAAAAGGTCAAGTAAGATAAGGACAGAGAAAGATCCTTTTTAGAGGACAGTGATCTTACAGTTTTGAGTTGGTGGAGGAAGCCATGGTTCATTATATAAAAATGTAAAAGCAATAAGCACTGTTTCTTCAGTATCCTGGGCCTTGAAAAGGGAGGATGGGGAAGAGAGACGGGAGAGAAGGAAGAGAAAGAAGTTGGGATCAAGGGAGTATTTTTTCTTTCTTGAATAGTAAATTTAGCATGTTTATATTCTGAGGACTGGGAACTGAGAAGAAAACAAAACTGAAGCCACAGAAGAGAGAATAATTGAATTAAGTAAACTGCAGTTCAAAACAAGATGTGGCCAACTGAAGACTAGGATGAATGGGAGAGATGTCTTGTAAAGTCATTGTTAGCCAAAATTGACGGTGACTATCATTGGAGGATCAAGACATGCATTTCACAAATGTTTATGAGCACAAAGAACTATGGCAGCTGTGTACTGGGTGAAGGATGGAGCCTTGATTATACCCTCATGGAATGATTAGTTTTTCTTAAGTCTGGGTTGTTGGGATGAACTTCATTGAAATAGTTAATGTGACTTTGACACTGCTAACAGTATGAATATTACATGTTAGTTGGAGTAGTGGTCCAAGACATATATAAATCAGTTATTTCTGGGTTATGAATTCTGAGCCTAATTATTGTTACCATTATATTTTTGTTTCTGTGAGCCATATAAATCTGAGATACAGCTGGAGGTTTGGGAGAATAATTTCTAGAATATGTGGCTGCAGCATCTCCCCTTAACTCCCACAAAACATGGTTTGGTTTTCATGGTCCAGCTCTGTGGGATGGTGGAGGAGGAAGCTCCTGACCTGGCCACACTGCATTGGCTCCTGGGTGACTGCCCTTTCTGTGATTGCAGCCACCACTTTTTAGTTCCTGAACCCCAAATAATAGGTCACCATACTTATCCTCCCTTCCCCAAAGAGGAGATTTTTCTTCCAAAAAACAAAACTCTTTAGGGCATCCTCAGGAATGCCTATGTCTTTGTAACACTTTAAGCACCCAAGATAGCCCTTTGTCTTTTGGTTTGTGGTTCACTGTATTAAGCAAATTACATTCATTGTCCCTAGAGAATGGGTTCTAAGTAGATTTGTGTGCCACCCTGCTGGTCTCACTCTTGCCTGCTTTTACTTGAGATGTGAGGGTGCATGTGTTGACTCTGTCTTACCTGGGAGTGTTCTGGCTTGCCTACTAAACTCCAGGGATAGGGACAGCCATAATCCTCCCTTCTCTGTTTGTGACTGAATCTCTGTGGTTTAAATACGTGATATAAAACTTACACATTTCAGCTGATTAATAACAGCTATGCAGGAAATTCAATTCTGAGGCAATTTTAACGTAGTCATTGATAAAATACAAACTATCATAATAAAATGATTCAATTTACAGTTGCTTCCACAGGATCAGGGGATTTCCATTTCACATGGGATCCTGATGATCTGCCTGGATTCCCAGAATTTCTCATCTGGGTATACAAATTAGGTTTCTTGTAACCAACACTTCATATTTTATTTTATTTTATTTTTGTAGAGATGGGGTCTCACCATGTGGACCAGGCTGGTCTCAAACTCCTGGCCTCAAGCAGTTCTCCTGCCTCAGGCTCACAAAGTGCTGGGATTACAGGTGTGAGCCACCATGCCTGGCTCCCTTCATATTTTAAAGAGAAGTTACACCTACAGTGCTTTCGACTTTTGATGGACACATCTTTCTAGAGCATAGTTCTTGTATTTATCTTTTACTGAAAGTTGTAATTGCTTATTTCCATTAGCCTCAGCAGGAAAAATCCTATCTCTGGAGTTTTAGGTCCCTTGGTTTATCCTTATTTCGATTAGGAATAAAGAATACCTACCTATTCAACTCTCAAACAGCAATGAATATTGCACTGTGTTCATCCTCACTATCTCCCATTATTAGTTTATATTCTGGGACACTTTTTCTCTCTTTAAGGATAAGTTCATTCAGAAATATGTTCCCACATTGAGCCATACTTCTGGTTTTGTGTGATTAACTTTGGCACCCCATAAGTAGTGTCTGTTAAAATTAAAGGCTTGTTTTGCCTCAAGAGAGCTAGAATACATATACATATTGCTGTGATTTACTGTTAAGTGTGCAGATTGAAGTGGTTTAGAAGTTTTAAATTAGTTTCCCAAAGGAAATTTACAACAGAAGTATAATAGATGAATATGTAATTAGAACTGTATTCCTTTTGTAAGTAAATTAAACAGTTTTATTATGATAGCTTATATTTTATCAATGACTATGTTAAAATTGCCTCTGGAATTGAATGTTCCTGTGTAGTTGTTATTAATCAGCTGAAACGTGTAAGTGTTATATAAAGTAAAAAGAGCTATAAACAGAGGAGAAAGTCTCAAGATACAACTTTAAAAAACCACTGTTATTTCCAGGTAAAATATTTAATTTCCAAAGAAGGTTAGCATATATTAAAAGCTAAATCTTATTCTGCATTTTTGGCTACATTTATATGAATTTTATATGGAAGTTTCTATCCAGGGTATTTATTAGTCATTTTAGAAGTTTTTATCCAGGGTATTTATTAGTCAGCATCTTATATGTTCTTTGAGAAGCTATAAATATTATTTTTTAAAACAGAATTCTAATTGAGCTTTTAATCTGTCTGCTGATCAGGAACATTACATAACTCTCTTTGGAGGGGAAGGAAGCCAGTGGTTAGTTTTAGGTATAAAAGAGATCTTCAAGCACGATATCAACTTTTTAACTTCTTGTTTCTGTATCATTTCAGGAGATAGAGGCAGCTTTCCCTACATTAGATTGTTAGCACAGAGTAACAGTAGAAAGGTTCAGAAATGAAGCTAAAAGGAAGTAAGAGACCAGCATGATGCTGGAGTTCCCCGAGGCCAGTCAAATTATGTTCAGGCCTTTAATCCATCTGAATGTTAGTTCTGTTTATGATGTGAAGTTAGGGTGTCTGATTATGTACATTTTTCCTTTTGCCTTACAACCATTTTTTTTTCCAGTCCCTTTGTGTCCCCACTGTAATGTCATGTGTATCATCCATGTAAGACTGTTTTGAGACTCTATGTACCTCTGAATGTCTAGCCTGGAACAATTGTCACTTTACCTTCATTATATGGCTTTTTATATATCTTACTCATTGGTAGGTCAAGTCTTCTACTTCTGTTCTCTTAATTTGTATTGACTGTTTTGGTCCTTAGCATTTCATTGGAAATTTTGGAGCAGATTCATCTGTAGACTTTCTTGAACTTTGAATTTAAATAATCATTTTGATTACAAATAAGGAGAATTTTGACTCTTTTACTCCTTGCATGTTATTTATTGTTGTCTTGTTTCATTGAATTAACTAGCCTGTCTAGAACTGTGTTGAATAATAGGAGTAATAGTGAGATTCTTGTTATTCCTGATATTGAAGAAAATGCTTCTAATAAGAACCCTATTCCTTTTTGAGGAGTATTATTTAAAACGGCTCAGCATTTCCATGTGTTTGATTTTAGCATATTAAAACATAGGAAACACACAGTGAACAAAAGGGGTTATTATGAGCTTAGCGTACTAGCTGTCTTAATGTTTTCATTGTTTTAGAGGCATTTAGTTAGATTTAATTCTGACTCCAAAATGACCGACCTCTCTGGAGACTGTATTTTGTAGGAGAGAATAAGAGTATTTCCATTTTAATTGAAAAGTGGCAAAGTGTCCTTCCACTTCGTAATTTTTGTGGACAGGATTCCAGCACCGTCCAACAGATTTTTGCGATAATGGAAAATGTTGTATTTCTGCACTGTGCACGTAGAAGAGCAACCATCATATTGGACAATGCGGGCTTAGACTTTGGAGTTCTAACCATGCCCCATTTACTAGCTGCCTAGTTCCTGCCTAGTTTCAGAAGGCTTATTCTTTTGGGCAAGCACAGCTCACACTGAGGCACGTGGCTGGGGACGGTAGTGCAGTCCTTGCTGGATTGCAGCCATGGCTCTCCTTTTAGCCTGGTGCCTTTGTGCAAGTGAGGAGCTGGCACCATTGACAAGGGTGATCCCGGTGACTACCTCTGGAGGCTCTGGGCCCTGACTGCTGAAACAGGAGAAAACCCTGGCCCCATGCCCCTAAGAAGTCACCCGATCAAAGTGGAGCCCGTTGTTTTCTCAGTCACAAGTCAATGCTAAGAGATTTGGTTAGTGACAAGGAAATTTTTCATGTTAGAATTCTTGTACCCAGCTCCTTTAGAACTGGACTACTGTTCTCCCATATTCAGGAGGCCATGAACCAACCAGTAGATTGTTTATTGTGCTTACTGATTTATGAAAAAACTTCTTTGTACAGAACTTCTGAAAGGGGTAAGAGAAAGGGAAGAATAGCAGTGTTATGGACTGAAGATTGTGTCTCCCTGAAATTCATATGTTGAAATCTCAGTCCCCAGGGTGATGGTATTAGAAGGTGATTAGGTCATAAGGACTCTACCCTCATGAATGAGATTAGGGGCCTTATAAAAGAGACACTACACCTGGTGTGTTGACTCACACCTTGTAATCCCAGCACTCTGGGAGGCTGAGGCAGAAGATTTGCTTGCGCTCAGGAGTTTGAGACCAACCTGGGCAACACAGCTAGACCCTGTGTCTACTATTAATAACAATTTTAAAAAATTAGCCTGGCGTGGTGGTGTGTGCCTGTAGTTTCAGCTTCCTGGGAGGTTTAGGTGGCAGAATCACTTGAGCCTGGGAGTTTAAGGCTATAGTGAGGTACGATCGCGCCACTGCAGGCTGGGTGGCAGCAAGACCCTGTCCTAACATGCTCTTAGGAGTTTCATTAAATGTGACCCCAGAAGAGCTCTCTAGCCCTGTTTCCACTTGTGAGGCTATAATGAGAAGATCACAGACCACAACCCTGAAGAGGGCCCTCATCAGAGCCCAACTTTGTTGGCACCCTGGTCTTAGACTTCCAGCCTTCAGGTCTGTAAGAAAGAAATGTTTGTTGTTTAAGCCACCCAGTCTGTGGTAGCTTTCATAGCAGCCTGAACTGACTAAGACAAGTGGATAGCTGTTTGGTTGTTTTAGAAAGCAGGGCTGCACAGTGTGGGGATGCTGTTGCTGCTCATTCCTGCTGATTCCAGTATTCTGGAAAATGAGGTAGGGTGGGGGAGGTCTGAACCTTCTAATTTATTTCTAGCTGTTCTTTTTTAGCAAGCAAAGCATTCATTGGACACCAATTGCTTTTAATTCAGTTCCATCTGCACTGTACTTAATAGATATTACTCCCAGGTTCTTATAAATGGCTGGCTGTTATTCTTGGTTTCTTAGCTATTTTGAGTTTTTGTCTTCATGTATATTTTGAGTGGAAATTGGATATGGACATATTGGGGAATTGGGGCTGATGTTGTCTTTATTCAGAAGTCACTTTATGACCATTTGCGGGATATATTAATTTCACCATAGCTTTTGATCTTAATAAAATGTCTCTGGGTTGAGGTGACTGATCATGAAGATTTTAGACTTTAATGTTTCTTAAGAGGATAGATACAGCCATCCAGAGAATAATGTAGTATATGGGAGTTATCTTTTGACAGATCAAGTTCCATTTCCAAATGGTATAAAATCCACCTGTGTCCACAGCCTTATGCCTTCTTTTGAATCTATGATTTAATAACTTAAGAAATCTATCTATGCATTAGATATTGCCTTTCCGATAGAGCTATAGTGTGATCTTATGCTCATGAACAGAAAATGAATTTAAGAATCCTCAGACCTATTGGCCAATTCTTTTATTTAAGGAGAACTTGCTATTGACTTTGTCAAAACTAAATCTGTTGCCTTGGGCGGCACCCTCCAAAATTCAGATTCAGATGGATTACACTAAATACCTTTATGCTACAGATCAAGTCATATAATGTGGAGGTACATTTGCAGCTCCCTTATTGTTGTAGATACTTGCCGGGATGAAGTTCTCAAACTTAACATGCTCTTAGGAATTTCATTAAACATGTGTGTGTATTTTTAATGTCCAAGATTTATAAATGGTAACACCTGCCCTCAATTCTTTTTTCCACTGGTCCACAGTGTTTCAGTTATAGTCTTTATTGAATCATTCAAACGTTCTCTCCTAAAACAATATTTCTGGCAGTCCTTATAATTGACCAAGTGGAATGGGCTTCAGTTTGGATGAAAGTCCACTTTATTTATTTATTAATTAATTAAAATGCCAAATTTGTCTTTTATGCCAGGCATTAAAAGCACTTAAAACTGTTTCTAATCAACAATACTAAACACTTAAGATACTTATCAGAGACTTTAGTCTTGAATTATATATTATTTCAAATTATTATTTCCAGTTCTATTAAAGACCATGTGAAGCCACTGATTTATTAAATGGACAGTTTAGTGAGTGGTTCTTAAAGTGTGGCCCCATGACCAGCACCAGCATCACCTGGAGACTTGTTAGTAAATGCAAATTCTTGCATCCACCCCGGACCTACTGAATCAGACATGCAGTGGGGTGGGGCTCATACATTTGTGTTCGAACAAGCCCTCCAGTGAATTCTGTGTGCCACATATTACAATTTGAGAACCACTGGTGTAATGCAGTAGTTAACACCCCTAGCTTTCAACCTAGACCCACTTTGGGTGCTTGTTAAAATACAGATTCTTGGTTCTCTCTCATACAGCATCTTATTCACCAGCTTTGGAGAAGACATAGGACTCAGTGTTACTATATTCTGCAGTAAAGCTTGCTCTGCTCACCTTGTATCATATTAGATCACTTACTAGCAATAAATGTAGAATATAATACATTTGTTCTAGTCCAAGTATCTTTGAAGAACTCTGATTTAAGATAATGGCATGTAATCATATATATGCTTCAGAATTAAGGAGACTTAAAAAAATACAGGTGTCTAGGTTCTACTAAATCAAAAACTCTGTTTTGTTTAAGTCTGGTTTTGTTTTGTGTTTTAAGTTTCATGGGCGCTATACCATGCAAGAACCATTTATTTTTATCTTCAGCTTTCACTGAGAGTTGATAAAGAAGAAATAGCCATATTAATATTTTTGTATATTTTATACCATTTGATAACTCTTACTAGGATTTAGTAGAAGAAAATAACATCTCTTTCTCTCAATATTTCATATGCAACTCTTCATTTTCCCTTTTGCTTTGGTTACCAGAGGGCTCAGAGTAAAATTTTGCACTCAGTTTTGAAATACCTATTTCCCTTGCTTACTTTAGTCCATGACTCGTGTTCTTTATAATCTTCTGTAACATATCTGAAACTTATTTGGAAGTAGATGAGGCTCCAAAACTAAGTAAATGATGAAATATCTGTCCTTTGCTTTGAAATGGGCTTCTTGATGGACTCTTTCCCAGCTTGGGATCAGTGTCTTCTTTATAGTGTGCTTCTTTTCATAGACACAGTACAGTTGCTGGTAGCCTGACTGTGAAAGAGTTAATGTCTCCCAATACCAGGCACTGACATAGGCAGTAGGAAAAATCTGGTTCATTTCATTTCAAAATACACCATACCACGAATAAGTACGAACAGCTGCAATTTGGGCTTGGGGCCAAAGGAAATCAGTGTGGTGCTATGAATTCCAGCTGAGAGGAGGAGTTCATGTAACTTGGATCAGAGATCAGTCTCCATAACGAGACCATCAGACCCCAGAAGGAGAAGGGTCCTCGTATGTCACTTCAGTTACCTCCACAGTCACCACCGAAAGAAACTGGGGTAGTTCTTTGGAGAACTGGCCTTTTAGAAATCTAAAATTATACCCTTGGAGCCACTTCTCTGCAATGGGTTGAACACATCACATTTTATCCCTTGCCGCCAGCACTATATTACTGTAAAATGGGGAAATCTGGGAATACAAAGGATTTAGAGACTTGCCACCTGCTCATTTTATCGCTATGACTTGGCTTAAAACAACAGTCACTCTAACCTCAGCCATTTGGCACATGCTTCCTTCTCAAGCCCCAGGAAATTCTTGGTCAGGTCAAACCCACAGCCACTGAGTCTGGTTGTTTCTTCTTCTCCCAGATTTGTTAGGGAATATCGGTTTAGTAAAACTTAATTTTTTGTAAGTGGACTCCTTTTGTTTCTGAATTCCCTTCCTTTAAAAATATTTTTATATTTATTATTATTTTTTAAGTAGAGATGACATCTTGCCATGTTGGCCAGGCTGGTCTGGAACTCCTGGTCTCAAGTGATCTTCCTGCCTTGGCCTCGGAGAGTGTTGGAATTACAGGCGTGAGCCACCACACCCAGCCCAGAATTCCCTTTCTAATGTCATAATGCCTTATCTCTTTTCTGGAGTGGTCATCAAATCCCTTTTCACACTAGTTAGAAGTTTTCTGTGTGACATTCTCTATTCTCTACATATTTGGACTATCCCCCTGTGTTTTTTGGACATGTAGGACAGCATCTTTCAGGCCAATTAGCAGATAGAAGTCTTTCAAGTGGGGCCTCACAGCTGTTTTTAGGTCTCCAGTTGGTTTTTAGGTCATGTTCAGACATAGGGACTTTGTGACTACTTTGTGGTTTTACTATCTTCTCATAGTTTATTAAAAAAGAGGCTTCTTTTCCCTTCCATTTTCTGCTGCTTTCCTGATAAAATACTTCAGCCATTATTTTTAAAAGTGTCCGTTATTATCTTTTAAACTCTTTCATAACAGGAAAACAGGAGTTAACCACTCACATAAGTTAGAGAGGGGACCCCTCCCCCCTTTTTTGGTGATTTTCATAGTTACTAAATCATTGTGAACAGAGAAAAGTCACTTAATTCCCTTTGCTTCACTTCCTGATTTCTTCAACAGAGTGGTAACATTTGAGATGTTATTCATAGAATTGTATATCAAAGAACGAGGCCGGCTCTTTCTTGGTGCCCCCTCAAGTTGGTAAAATCACGTATATGACTTCTCAGGAAGCCGGAGTATTTACATATCCTCTACCCAGCTGGGAATAATTCATCTTCTAGCACAATACTAGTTTTCTTTAGATTCCCCTCTATACTTACTGTTTTAGAGAGGTATTGCCAAGAGGGTTTTCAATGAGGAAGAATGGTAATATGCTGGGAGCAGGAAAGGAAATGAAATTCAAGCGTCTCATTATTTTTCCCATGCTGAAGTAGATACTAGGATTGTATTCCACAGGTCTTATTTTCTTCCCCGTCCCCCGCTCAAAAACTTTGGGCAGGATGTATAAGTCTAGACTTAGGTTATATACTGATTTTTTTTTAAGCTTTTATCTCCAGTTTAATTAGAGGCTGGTGAAGGAAACTGGCTTTCTTATTTGGCTCTCAAACTTTGAAAATAAACAAAACTTTCATATATTTGAATAGCACATTTGGGCCAAACAACATCTGGAAGAGATTAGTCTCACTGGTAGGCAGAAGAAATTTCATAATGTACCATCTTCAAAGAACATGGTACCTCGTCACATTTCTCATGTGACATGTATCCTGGAAACAGAAGTACTTACGGCCACATTGCTGGAGCATCTGCTTTTATCTTTGTTTTGTGTTGAACATAAATGTATCTTTCTAATACTGTGATATTTCTTTAGCTTTTTTGAAAACACAGCTAAACCTGGTGGTATGATGCTGCCTGCACTGTTGACTGTGGTCTAGACTTCTCCTTTTTCAGAAGACCTATTTGACTTTTGGCAACATGCCTCTTAGAGTTTGTGATTTGTTTGAGACATCTTTTCCTGTCTTCTCTAAAATCAGGCACATGTGTGTCTGGGGTAGTCATGTACTTTGTAATAGTCACTTCTAGCCAGATCTTGGGGATGTCTATTCTTGTGGTTAGTAGTGACACATGAACCCTCTCTTCCACTTACAATTATTTTATGTAAGATGACTGCCTCTCCTTCTAGCCCTGCTCCTTCCTCTGCTCCTCTACTCTGCCTCCCTCAAACTTATAGAAAAGTTGCAAGTACAGTAAAAAAAAAAAGTGTGAAGAACCTTTTATTTCCCTAAGTCAATTAAGAGTGAATTGTTTACACGGATGCTCTAACATCCTCAAATACTCTGTTTTTCTCACAAACAAGCACATTCTTCAGCATACTCACAAAGCAACCACTGAAATCAGTAAATTAACCCTGTTATCTTACTATCATCTAATTATCAGATCCCATTGAAATTTTCTCATGTTGTCCCAACAATATCCTCGATAGTGAAGTATCCAGCTAACCATCTTGCATTGTATTTATTGCTAGGTCTTTTCTAAGTCTACTTTATTATGGAATAGTTTCTCAGTTTTTTCTTGGCTTTTATAACCCTTGATCTCTTGATTATAGGCTGTTTATTGTATAGAATGTTCCTCAGTGGGTTTGTTTCATGTTTCCTGTTGATTCAATTCAGATTTCGAACTTCTGGCAGGAATATGACAGAAGTGATATTCTCATTGCATTTCATCAGGTGGCACACACTGTTGATATGCTCCATTATTGGTGATATTATTTTAATCACTTGATTAAGGTGATGTCTTCCAGACTTACTTACTGTGAAGTTATTATTTTGCATTTTATAGTAAGTATTTTGTAGGGAAGTGTTTGAGTCTCTGTAAATATCATTTTTTTGGTCAAACTTTTATTTATATTAAAATGAACTTATGGATTCTTTTTTTGTTTTCAAAGTTAGAAATAATTAGACCAGTGAGTACCTTTGAAACTAGTTTCCTTGTCCTTTTTACATGTCTACATAATTCTTTAAGTGCTGTCTTAACTGTCTGCTCAAGATGTCCAAGACATCATGTATTTCCCTAATCTGAAGAGCAGACATATCTCCAAGGAGCCTGGCTCCTTTCTGTAGAGAATGGTATTAAGAGACCAAGATATAAGTGTTAGGTGTGCTCATTGTTATTGGGATATCACTACTCCCAAGCTTCTCACTGTGCAACACACACATTGATAACTGTTTTTATTTCTATTTCTATTGAAAACCTCTCTCCTTCTCTCCTGGATTACCCCAGTCTTTCTCTCCTGGTTGACCCCTCATCTTTCAGGCTTTGACACAAACTCTGGGCTGCCTTCCCATGGGGACATCCTCTTCACTTCACTTAGACTCTGACATGCTGCATTGGGTTGCCCTTGCATTGTTACAAACGTATAGTTTTTAAAAATTAGTTTGTGGTATCAGGCAGGGGAACATCACACACTGGGGCCTGTCAGTGTGTGGGGGCTGGGGGAGGGATAGTTAGGAGAAATACCTAATGTAAATGACGAGTTGATGGATGCAGCAAACCAACATGGCCCATGTATACCTATGTAACAAACCTGCACGTTGTGCACATGTACCCTAGAACTTAAAGTATATTAAAAAAATTAGTTTGTGGTTAGTGGTCATATTTTCTTGTATGCCAGAGTTTGCCATTTAAGGAGAATGTTCTTTAAATATTACATTTTAAAAAGTTGTAAAATAGCATTTTTCTTTAAGACTTATGCTTTCTTTTAATGTTTTCATTGATAACATAGACTGCATATATTTATACAATTTGATTTGTTTTGACATATGTATATACTCTCAAAATTATCACTGCAATGAAAATGGTGGACATATCCAACACTCCTCAACTTTTCTGCTATTGAAATCCTTCCCTCATGTCATTCTGCTCTTGTACTCCCAGGCAACCACTGAACTGCTTTTGGTCGCTATAAATTAGTTTGCATTGTCTACAGTTTTATATAATGGAATCATACAGTAAGTGCTGTGTTTTGTCTGGCTTCTTTCACTTGGCTTATTTTGAGAGTGATAGATAGTATTATGTATACCAGTAGTTCATTTGTTTTTATTGCTGAGTAGTCTTCTGTTTTATGGATATGTAACAATTTGTCCATTCATTTATGAATTGACATTTGAACTGTTTCCAGTTTTTTGGCTATTTACAGATAAAACTACTAGAAGCATTTGTGCTCAAGTCTTTGTATAGACAAATACTTTCTTTTCTCTTGGGTAAATACCTAGAAGTAAAATGGCTGAAGTGGATAATTAACTTTTAAAGAAACTGTCAGATTATTTTCCACACTGATTCTATCTTACATTCCCACATCAGTGTGTAAGAGTTGCAGCTTCTTTAAATCCTCACTGACACTTGGTATGGTTGGTTTTTTCAGTTTTATCCATTCTAATAGACATGTAGTGGTGTTTCATTGTGGTTTTAATTTGCATTTTTCCTAATTGCTCTTCTATGCTTATCTGCCATCTGTATATTATCTTTGGTAAACTGTCCCAATCTTTTGCCCCTTTTTGAATTTTGAAATTTCTTATGTGCTTTGGATACAAGTTCCTTATGAACGTATACTTTGAAAGTATTTTCTCCCAGTTTGTGGCTTGCCATTTAATTTACTTCACACTGTCTTTTAAGAAGTAAATTTAAGTGAAGTTCAGTTTTTCAATTTGTTATTTATAGATCATGCTTTTGATATTTTGACTAAAGAAAAAAACAAGCTTTTAAAGAATTGTAAGTTAGTTTTATTCAGAAGTCTTACTGAGAGCTATAGCCTGAGGACTACAGCCTAGGGGGAGTCCTTCAGAAAGGTTCTATTGCCCAGGAACGGTGGCTCACACCTGTAATCCCAGCACTTTGGGAGGCCAAGGTGGGCGGATCACCTGAGGTGGGGAGTTCGAGACCAGCCTGACCAACATGGAGAAACCCCCGTCTCTACTAAAAATACAAATGGCACATGCCTGTAATTCCAGCTACTTGGGAGGCTGAGGCAGGAGAATTGCTTGAACCCGGGAGGCAGAGGTTTTGGTGAGCCGAGATCGTGCCATTGCACTCCAGCCTGGACAACAAGAGTGAAACTCTATCCAAAAACAAAAACAAACAAACAAAAACCCAGAAAGGTTCTATCACACTGCTCCAAAATAGTGTTTCAACTCACAGGTTATATACAGGTTCAGTACATATAAAATCACATCAGTTTGGGTGCAAGAGCCTATCTAGTTATAGATTACAGAAGCATAATCACTAACCCTGTCAGGTGTTCTCTTATGTGTAGGAAAAAGCAAGGCAAGGACTAGAGCCGTTTATCTTTTTTTTTTTTTTTTAAGGAGCCGTTTATCTTTTAAGGAATACAGTGATTCAGGCAAGAGCTGGAGGGTGGGAGGCCCTGTTCTTTATTCTGTTTTGTCTTCGATGAAACTTTCTGGAGAGCTGCACATTGTCACAGAGTCAGGGGCTTTGGGAGGGTATGCTGACAAGCGGAAATGAGCAAATATGTCTTTTTACATTTGTTGCTGTGTCTCACAGGTGTCTTATCTAAGGAAACTTTGCCTACCCAAAGTACACAATGATTTTCTCTCATGTTTTCCTCTAGAAGTTTTATGGTTCTAAGTTTTACGTTTAGGTTTATGACCCTTTTCAGTTAAAATTTGTATATGGTATGAGGTATGAATCAAAGTTTGTTTTTTCAGTTTATAGTTTTGCTTACGGATATCTAATAGTTCCATTATGATTTTAAAATTGTGACTTCATTTTTAAAAGTGGAAAAAAGGCCATATTACACTGTCTTAATCATTTATTATACTTTTAATGTCTCTGACAGGGACAATAGTAATGACCCCTCTTTCAATTTTATTATTAGTCATTTATATCTTCTCACCTTTTTTCTTGACTAATCTGGTTAGAGGGTTAGCAATTGTATTGATATTCATAAAGAAACGTCTTTTGGATTTGTTTTCTAGTTTCTATATAATTATCTACTATTTTATTTTTTCCTGCTTACTTTGATTTTAATTAGATTATCCTTTACTAGTTTCTGATGGTAAAAGATGAGGTCATTTATTTGAGACTTTTCTTCTTTTCTGTTGTATAGGTGTTTAATGCTATGATTTTCCTCTTTGGCACTGGTTTAGTGGCATCCCACAAATTTTGACATGTTTTGTTTTCATCTTCATTTAATTCAAAATATTCAATTCAAAGTATTTTTTAATTACCTCCTTTGACTTCTTTGATTTATAAGGTATATAGAGATATATTACTTATTTTCCAGCCTTTGATGATTTTCCAGAGATCATTCTGTTATTTATAATTTAAGTGTGGTCAGAGAACAGACTTTTTATGACTCAAATTCTTTTAAATTTGTTGAGACTTGTTTTATGGCCCAGAATATGGTCTATATTCCTACAGATTTCTTTTGTTCTTGAAAGGAATGTGTAGTCTGGTGTTGGGTTGAGTCTTTTCAAAATGTCAAATTAGATCAAGTCGACTGTATTGTTCAAGTCTCATATCCTTACTGATTTTTTCTGTTCTGTTAATTAATGACTGAGGAGTATTTATCTCTGGCTATATTTGTAGATTTGTTTATTTCTCCAGTTACGGGTTTTTACTCCATATATTTCAAAAATCTGTAATTAGATACATATGCTTGTAGGATTGTTATGTCATCTTGATAAAGAGACTATCATTATGAAGTAACTTTTTTTTTTTAAATCCCTGGTAATATGTTTTGCTCTAAAATCTACTCTGTTAGCTTTTAATATTGGCACTTCAGCTTGGTTTTGTTTAGTGTTAGCTGGGTATTTCTTTTTTTTATCCTTTTACTTTTAATCTATTTGTGTCTTCATATTTAAGGTATGGTTCATGTAGGGAGCATATAGTTGTGTCTTGCTCTTTTATCCAGTCTCATAATCTATGCCTTTTAATTGAGTTGTTTAGACCACTTACATTTAATGAGTGTATATATATATATGTGTTTCCATATGGTTATGTTTAAATCTATCGTCTTGCTTTTGTCTATTTGTCACATTTGTTCTTTTTTGTTTTTTGGATTTGGTGTACTTTATGATTTTATTTTATCTTCTTATTGGATTATTAGCCACAATTATTTATTTTGTTTTTAGTGGTTGATTCAGTGTGTGCAGTAGGCTTTAATTTATTGTAGTCAACTTTTAAGCGACATTGTATTCCTTTATGTATAGTACAAGAACTTTACAATAGTACAGTATACTTACTTTACTCCCCTGCTTTTTAAAACTTTTGTAAAAAACTCTATTGTTATTATTTTCATTATCTTTTTTAGAACAACTTTATTGAGATATAATTTAATACCATAAAAGCCAACCATTTAAAATTCAGTAGTTTTTGATATATTAAGAGTTCTGCAGCAGTGGCATGTGCCTGTAGTCCCAGCTATTCAGGACGCTGAGACAGGATCACTTGAGTGCAGGAGTTTAAGGCCAGCCTGGGCAACATAGCCAATCCTTGCCTCCAGATAGATAGATAGATAGATAGATAGATAGATAGATAGATAGATAGATAGATAGATACATAGATACATAGATAGATAGATAATGTGCAACTATCACCCCAATCAAGCTCAGAAAATGTTTATCATTCCAAGAGAAACCTCATATTTTGTTTTCAATCACTCCCTATTTATCCTCTTCCAAACTCCTGAAAAACACGAATCTACTTTCTTTCTCATAGATTTACTTATCTTGGACGTTTCATGTAAACAGGCTCATATATTTGTGGCTTTTTTTTTATTGGCTTTTCACTTAGAAAAAAATACACAATACTGCATGTTGTAGTATGTATCTTTCTTTCCTTTGTTGTTGTTGCCCAATAATATTCCACTGTTTGAAAATACCATATTTAACTTTATCCTTTCAACAGTTGATAGACATTTGGATTATTTCTACTTTTTGATGATTCTGTAGTGCTTCTATGAATATTCTTGGAGAAGTTTTTGTGTGGATATATATTTTCAGTTCTTTTGGGCATATACTTAGGAGTGGAATTGCTAGGTCATATGAAAATGCTATTTAATATTTTGAGGAACTACCAGATTTTCACAGTGGCTGCACCTTTTATATTCCCATCAGCAATGTATAAGGTTTCCAATTTCTTCACATTCTTACCAACATTTGTTATTATGTCTTTTAAATTATAGCCATCTTAGTAGTTATGAAGTGTGGATTTGACTTTTGTTTCCCTAATGGCTAAAGGATATCCAGTGTCTTTTCATATTCTTGTTAGCCATTTGTCTATTTTCTTAGAAAAATATCTATTCAGATATTTGATCATTTTAAAATTAGCTTGTCTTTTTATTATTGAATTGCAGGAGTTCTTTATTCTGGATACAAGTCCCTTATGATTTGCAAATATTTTTTCTTTCTATGAGTTGTTGTCAATTATATTTTTAAGATATTTATATAATAAAATGGTTTTTATATTTATCCATGTTATTACTATTAATATTTTTGGTATCCTTCATTTCTTTATGAGGATCCATGTTTTCATGTGGTATAATTTTCCTTCTGTCTGATGAACTTCTTTTTAACATTTCTTATAGTCCAATGTCTGCTTATGAATTCTTTCACCTTTTGTATGTTTGAAAATGTTTTTGTTTTACTTTCACCTCTGAACATTTTTTTATGTGTATAAAATTCTAGATTGATTGTTCCCCCCACTTCCCATTATTTTAAAGATGTTGATCCCCCGTCTTTTTGCTTGGATTGTTTCTGATGAGAAATCTGCTGTCATTCTTATCCTTGTTCCTCTCTATGCTACATGTCGTTTTTTTTTTTTTTTTAATCCAGTGACTTCAAAGATTTCATCGCTATGGTTTTGTAAATTTGATTGTGCATTAATTATTTTTTGTTTCTTGTGCTTATGCTTCGTTGAGCTTGTTGAGTCTGTGGGTTTACAGTTTTTATTTTTATCCTTGTTTTTTCACTCTCCTTCTTTCCTTTGGGGACTCCAAATACATGTACAGTTGACCCGTGAACAACATGGGTTTCTACTGTGCAGATCCATTTATATGCATATTTTTTTCCAACCAAATGCAGATCAAAAATACAGTATTCATGGTATGTGAAACCCACAGATATGGAGGACCAACTTTTTATATATATGTGCAGGTTACACAGGGTTTTCTATGGTGTAACTGCCCAATGAGTTCTCCTTACCTACTCTCCAGATAGAACTGATTTATCAAGACAGGAGAATTGCAATAGTGAAAGAGTTTAATTCTTATAGAGCCAGCTGAATGGGTGACTGGAGTTTTATTACTCAAATCAGTCTCCCCCCAAATTTGGAGACTGAGGTTTTTAAAGAATAATTTGGTGAGTAGGGAGCCAGGGAGTAGGGAGTGTTATTGATAGTGCTAGAGATGAAATTATTGGTGGTTGAAATATTATATAAACATATATATTATATAAACATATGTATTATATAACTGAAAATAATACCTATTATATATGCAATATATTATATAGAATAAACATAATTGAATAGATATTATATGATAGTTGAATTGAATGTAAATGTAGTTTTAATAACAAGGTTGCCAAGTACTGTATTACTCGATGCTTAGACTGTTCCTAAAATTTTCCTATCATACATGATATTGCATTAAGCATCCTTGTACCAAACTCTTTGTCCTTTATATTGTTCCCACAGTATAAATTCCTAGTGGTGGAATCACATGCCTTCTGATTCAGCATACTTTTTAGGATCTTGATGCTAACCATACATATACACACGTATCCCTAATATTAGCATTCCAGAAAGGTTACGACAGTTTCACCTATACCAGAAATTTATTTGAGTGCCTATTTTCTTATACTTTGTATATAAACACATCAGAAAACCATCTTTAAAGGATAACTTTCTTATGTTGAGGCAGTTTTAAATCACAATCCTTCAAGCACTCAGTATTTTGATTCATTCTCCCAAAGGTGCTTGAATTTTAAGCTACTTGAAACCTTAAATAATGAAAGATGTCTCTGTTAAGAGAACCCTCTGCTATTGAACACTGTTATTCAGTGCTGAATCACTTTACTTACCACAGCCACAGACTTCTATATTCTGACTAGCTATTTCGACACTTTGTTTCCACCCCCATTGGTCTCTTTTCTTCCGTTTTTCTTTCCTTCACTTCATATATTCACATTCCTTCTATTTTAGGCCATTTGGGAATTACTGTTTTTCTTTTTTTTAAAGAATAGTTTACTTTTTAAATTTTTGTTTTATTTTAATTTTTGTAGAGACAGAGTTTCACTATATTGCCCTGGCTGGTCTCCAGCTCCTGGACTCAAGCAATCCTCCGGCCTTGGCCTCTCAAAGTGCTGGAGTTACAGGCACGAGCCACCACACTTGACTGAGAATTACTTCTGATGTTAGAAACATGCACTTACTCTTAGAATAAAATATTTTTCAAGACTCATCAGTGGTTGGAAGAGTCTAGGCTGGCTGAAGCTTGGTTATAGAGGTTGTAATTCTCCTTGTTCTGAAAACCATGGACTGAAAACACCCCAGCTTGGCACAGTGGCGCCCTCAGTAGAAATGTATCCACCCTGTAGGGTGCTTCTCCTGTAGGTGAAAATCCTAATTCTAATTTATATTTGAATCGGTCTAGGTCCCTATGCAAATGGCTGAGGGTCATGGCATGTACACACTAAGAAGATCAAGAGTTTAGACGACTCCGGAAAGAAACAGGGCAGAATGAAGTCTGTCTCTTACTCAGAGTAGAATTCTACTTTTCAAGAGGATTTTTTTTTTCAGTCTTCTTTGTTGAATCTTCTTCATTTTCCCTTAAAATGTAGATCTCATTCCTTCTCTTCTTGCTCTCTGCCTTCATGACTGATCACACTCCCTTAAGTTCAATTTTCTCCAACTCAGAAATCTGTAGTTCCAGGGCCATTCCTGATTTACTACTTCTAAGTAGAGATTTTCTCCCATTTTCTAAGCATTGTAACACAAACTAGCTTGACCTTGAGGCTAAACAGTTTGGCCAATATATCCTTTGCCTTCATGGTGACACTTATTCTAAGATAGTAATCTCCATAATTTGAATTTTACAATTCTTGGTTATTTTGGTAAGTGTAAGGATAGCGTTCCTATCCATCAGGACCACTTCTAAAATGAAAACTATATAGCTGGCAATACAGTCTTTGAAATTAAGACAGTGAGTTTACTTATATAAGTTTTGGTCAGTTTCTCCAGCTTCTAGAATACTGTACCCTGACCTGATAAAATACATGTAAAATGGCGCAATTGTGTTAATTGTGTTTCTCTCTCTGCATTCAGTGTGCGCAGGATGGGCTAGTTGTATTTCTTCCTTGGAATGCATCAGCTCTGTGCCCTGTAGAAAAAATGATAGACTTTTAGACCAATTTGAGAATAAAAGGTCTAATTGAAAAGCTGGAGAAGCAAATGAAAAGACTGATCTTATTTGTGAAAAAGGATTTATGAACGTGAAATATATTGTATCCTGTGAGTACACTGAAGGCCTGATGCTTTGAGGAAAAGAGGAAAGCCACAGAGAGGAAAGTAGCCTGTAGCCACAGGTGGCGATGGTATTTTAAAACAAGACATAAGGTAGTCATTTGGTTTCTCAAATGCATTTCTGATTTCTTTGTCCTGAATCTGCATGTGAAGCAAATGGACCCATAGCCTCCTTCATCCCAGCTAAACCATTTGCTTCACTGTCAGTGAAGGGGATAGAGTCGGTAGTAGGGATAAGTAATCCAGATAAAAAGTTTAGCATGGCCGTATCTCTGTCATCCTGTTTTCCCCTTTCCTTTTTCCGATTCTTTAAACCAGAAATTCTGATTTTATCAACTTTAGAAATGAAATAGTATTGATTGGCTCCTTTCTCAAAAGGTGAAGAATGGTCTCCTTTTTCTTGTGATTTTCTGGAGTTTTCATCTTAGCTTATTAGTTACACGTATTTCAACTATGTGTGTTAAGTGAAATAAGCTAGTCACAGACAAACTTTGCATATTCTTATTTGTAGGAACTAAAAAAATTAAAACAATTGAACGTATGGTGATTAAAAATAGAAGGATAGTTATGAGAGGTTAGGAAGGTGGGTTGGTTAATGGGTACAAAAATATAGTTAAATAGAATGAATAAGATCTAGTGTTTGGTAGCACAACAGGGTGAATTTATTGCACATTTAATAATAATTAAAAGTATAATTGGATTATTGGATTGTTTGTAACACAAAGAAAGGATAAGTGCTTGAGGTGATGCATACCCCATTTACCCTGATGTGACTATTACATATCGCATGCCTGCATCAAAATAGCCTGTATACCCCATGAATATATACACCTACTATGTACCCACAAAAATTAAAAATATTAAAAGTGGCTTGTTTTTGTTATTGCAGGTAAACAAAGGCTTGATTGGCTGTAGAATTTTTGAATCATTCCATATTTCTGACAAAATCTTGAAATTTATTCCTTCATCTTATTTGTTGGGGTGAGGTTAATGGCTGTGTCCAGCCCATTTTTTTTTTCCCATTATGATTTGATTTATTTTCCCCATTTGATTTTTTTAATGGGATTTCTTTTAATTTTTAAAGCTTATTAACTTAAACTTGTTTTTCAGTTATCATTTACTTCATAGTTTTCCTGGAATTTTTAATCGTGGTAAAATACACATAACATAAAATTTACCCTCTTAACCATTTAAGTGTGTAGTTCAGTAGTGTTAAGTGTATTCAGACTGTTGTGCAACCAATCTCCAGAACTCTTTTCATCTTGTAAAACTGAAACTCCATACCCATTATACAGCAATTTCTCATTCATCCTTCTCCCCCAGTCCTTGGCAAGTACTACTGTACTTTGTCTCTATTAATTTGACTACTCTATTAGCTATCTGATATATGTGGAGTATTTGTCCTTTTTTGACTGACTGGCTTATTTCACTAGCATAATGTCTTCAGGGTTCATCTATGTCACAGCATATGCCAGAATATCCTTTTGAAGGGTGGATGATAATCCATTGTATGTATATACCAATTTAGTTTATGTCTGTTCATCTGTTGTTGAAAACTTGGGTTGCTTCTACCTCTTGGCTCTCGTAGATAATGCTACTTTGAACATGGGTATACAAATATCTCTTTGAAAGATCATTTTCAATTATTTTGGATATATATCCAGAGGTGGGATTGCTAAATCATATGGTAATTCTATTTTTAATTTTTTGAGGAACCTCTATACTGTTTTCCACACTGATTGTACCATTTTTGGTCCCACCGGCCGTGCCAAAGGGTTCCAGTTTGTCCGCATCCTTGCTAATACTTCTTTTCTTATTTTGATAATGGCTATCTTAATGGTGTCAGATGTTATCTTACTATTTTGATTTGCATTTGCATTTTACTGATGATTAGTGATGTTGAACATCTCTTCATGTTTGGCCGTGTGTGTGTGTGTGTGTGTGTGTGTGTGTGTATACATTTTTGTAGAAGTGTCTACTCAAGTATTTTGCCCAATTTTTAAGTTGCTTGTTGTTTTTGATTTTGAGTTGTAGGAGTTAGGAAAGTTTACTTTTATCGCTAAGTAACTTCTGTTCCACTTATTTTTCTCAAGTGTGCCGATTATGTTGAATCTTTGTGTTCTGTAATTTATATCCATAATTTCTTTTTAAATTTTTGTTATTTTTATATTTTATTATTTTACTTTAAGTTCTGGAGTACATGTGCACAACATGCAGGTTTGTTACATAGGTATACATGTGCCATGTTGGTTTGCTGCACACATCAACTTGTCATTTACATTAGGTATTTCTCCTAATGCTATACCTCCCCCAGTCCACCACCCTGTGATAGGCCCTAGTGTGTGATGTTCCCCTCCCTGTGTACATGTGTTCTCATTGTTCAGCTACCACTTATGGGTGAGAATATGTGGTGTTTGGTTTTTCTCTTCTTGTATTACTTTGCTGAGAGTGATGGTTTCCAGTTTCCTCCCTGTGCCTGCAAAGGGCATGAACTCATCCTTTTTTATGGCTGCATAGTATTCCATGGTGTGTATGTACCACATTTTCTTTATCCAGTCTATCATTGATGGGCATTTGGGTTGGTTTCAAGGCTTTGCTATTGTGAACAGCGCTGCAATAAACATATGTGTGCATGTGTCTTTATAGTAGAATGATTTATAATCTTTTAGGTATATACCCAGTAATGGGATTGCTGGGTCAAATGGTATTTCTAGTTCTAGATCCTTGAGGAGTTGCCACACTGTCTTCCACAATGGTTGAGCTAATTTACACTCCTACCAACAGCGTAAAAGCATTCCTATTTCCCCACATCCTCTCCAGCATCTGTTGTTTCCCGACTTTTTAATGCTCACCATTCTAACTGGCGTAAGATGGTATCTCATTGTGGTTTTGATTTGCATTTATCTAATGACCAGCGAAGATGAACATTTTTTCATAAGTTTGTTGGCTACATAAATGTCTTCTTTTGAGAAGTGTCTGTTCATATCCTTCGCCCACTTTTTGATGAGGTTGTTTTCTTCTTGTAAATTTGTTTAAGTTCTTTGTAGATTCTGTAAGTCCATAATTTCTAATCAATCTAGTAAATTCCATTATTGTAAGCACATGTACTTTTTCCCAAGCCAGACTTCCATGGCACCAACTCAGTTTTCTGCAGTGGCACTTCTGTCTTTTGTAGTTTTAAATTTTTAGTTTCTGCAATGTTATTATTAATTTTTAAAATTTTCCTAAAAAATTTAAAAATCAAACTTGTAAATTTTTATAATTTAAAAATATATAGGTAGATACTTTATTTGGCAAACAATTCTAGCTATCACTTTTACCATGTTCACTATATTTTTCACAGTATCATAAGTATTACTGCAGGTGTCTTAGGTATATTAATCAATTCAGTTCTTACAGTTACATGTGGCAACCTTACTATTATCATACCCATTTTACAGAGGAGAAACTGAGACAGGGAGACATGACATAACCTGCCCAAGGTCACACTGGCAAGACAAGGATTTGAACCTAGGCAGTTGGATTCCCTAGCGTACTGTACTTGTAACTACTATGCAGCACTGCCTGTCTCTCTTCCTCCTTTTCTTAAAAAAAAAAAAAAAAGAAAAGAAATGTATGTGCTTTATTTGAATTCTGATTCAACCAACCAAAGTGTTAAAAGTTATAAGAAAATTAGGGGATTGTGAAATTACTGAATATTTGATGATATCAAGTACCTCTGTTTAATTTTTTAAGTGTGAAGATGGTAAGGTAGTTTCCTTATACAAGAGTTCTTTTAAGGACAAAACAACTAAATTAGTTAACATAAAGTTATTTACAACATATATTTTATGCTGAGTTATTTACAGAAGAAATTAAATGATGCTTGGGATTTGTTCCTCTATATTATCTTTTAATATATTCATTTTAATTGATGTACAGTTATACATATTTATGGGATATAGTGTGATATTTTGATACATGCATACAATGTGTAATGATCAAATTAAGGTAATTAACATATCTATCACCTCAAACGTTCATCATTTCTTTATATGGGTAACAGTCAAAGTCCTTTCTTCTAGCTATTTGAAAAAATACAATAAATTGTTGTTTGCTATAAGTCACTCTTCAGATCTATAGAACACTAGAAGTTATTCTTGCTATCTAGGTGTAACTTTGTATATCCGTTAACCAAACTCTCGCTATCCCTCCCTGTTCCCTAGGCTTCCTAGTATCTAGTAAGCACTATCCTACTCTCTACTTTTGTGAGATAAACTTTTTTAGCTCCCTCATAGGAGTGAGAACATTGCAGTATTTATCTTTCTGTGCCTGACTTCGCTTAACATACAGTCCTCAAGGCTCATCCCTGTTGCTGCAAATGACAGGATGTATGTAATTTAAAGTGTCAAGTAGCTCTGAGGCTTGCCAGGAAAGAGGAGTCCTTGCTCCCTTCCTACAATTTTACCTTCCCCAGAGACCACTGTCAGTTGTTTTAGCAGCCTCATTTGATATTTGCATTGAATCTGTAAGATTTTTTTTTTACTTCTTTTTGAAAATTTTTTAAATTGTGAATATATTTTGAAATATGTACTTTGTGGAATTCTAAGATTTTTATTTCTTTTTGTCTTCCTAGTTTTGAACATTTAGAGATGTACCATGTGCAAAGTGTACCGTTCACATACTCCCATCCTGAACCTCCTCGTCTTAGTATAGTTAGGTCAAAATTTTGACTAGGCCATTATTCAGTGTTAATAGGATGATGACCTTGTTAATGCCTTTCATATCTGAGCCATGTAGAATTCTATGAATCCTTTTCCTCTTCTGCAAATTTTTTGTTTTATTTAAACTAATTGTTCTTTTGATGTTTGCTTAGTTTTCTATGGGCTTTTTACTCATTCAGTCCTAAACGCTCTTGGTTATCCAAATCTCCTCTTGATATACTACTTCTTGAGTCTTCTTGTGTATCACCCAAGGATTTCCCTTCACAATTATGTCAGGAGTTCCCTTTTTTCCCACTCCTGTATTGGACTCCTGTTTCGTGTATCACATGCCTGTCTTTTTCCTAGTTTCCTCTCTGCTTTGCAGAAGAACATCCGCCAATAGAGTTCTAGCTTGTAAACTGCCTTCCTCATTGCTTCATTGTATTCTAGCTTTCAGGGTTGCTGTTGAAAAGTCCAAAGACTTTCTGATTCCTAATCCTTTGTTTATGAGCTTCCCTACCTGCCTTATGATATTTTATAGGACCTTTTTAATATCCTTACAGTTAAAAAAATACAACTCTTGATGACAGATAGTGTGTTTAATGTGGGCATATTGAAATCAAATGAAATGGGCAGGTAGGCACTCAGTGAGCCCTTACAGTCTGCACAATTATGACCTTACATTTTAGGAAATATATTGAGTTAGTCATTTGACTTCACTCCCACCCCCATTTCCTTTACTCTTTTATTCTGGAATTCTATTTGACTATTAGACCTTCTGGACTCATTTTGTAGCCTTCTCACTTTTACTGTTCTAGTCTCCTTTACTTTTTTTTTTTTTAAACTCTACATTTTGGACACATTCCTTAAAGTTATATTCCAGTCTGTCTACTGAATTTTTTTTGAAATTCTTAAAAATTGATGTATAAAATTATATGTATTTATCATACACAACATGATATTTTGAAATATATATATATACACACACACACGTACGTACATAGCAGAATGGTTAAGTCTAGCTAATTAACAAATGCATTACTTCACACAGTCTTCATTTTTTTGTGGTAAGAACAGTTAACATCCACTGCCTTGGCATTTTCCAAGAATACCATGTATCATCATTATCTATAGTCACCATCCTACACGATAGATCTGACCTTATTCCTCCTAACTGCAGTAGATCTGACCTTATGCCTCCTGTCTAACTGTAAATATGTATCCTTTGATCAACATCTTCCCAACTTCCTCTCCCCACAACCACCCCAGCCTTTGGTAACTACCACTTTGCTCTATACTTCTGTGAGAACAACTTTTTTAGAATTTTGAATTACCACTTTTTAAGCATCCTGTTTTTGTTTGAATAAGTGCAATATATTATTCTTGATGTTACTATTGTTAAACCTATTCATCTGCTCAGATTCCAGAGAGAAAAATCTTTCAACCTCAGGCCTTAGATGGTGTAAGACTGGCTTCAGATGCTATTTAGCTCTGATACAGGGAAGAGATAATAAGAAACAAGACAAGCTTCAGCTCTGGCCTGCTTGTATCTCATCTTGTTCCTCCAGGTTTGGGGTTCAGGAATTTTTTCTATTTTGTTTCTATCAGACCATAGGGCTCTCTGAAGAATGATACACAGTCTGAAAAATTTCCCCATTTTATCTAAATTGTTGTTCGTCTGTAATAGTTTTCTAAAGTTTTGAGAATAAATTTGTCCTTTCCTGGTTTCAGCATTGATGGTTTCTTCTTTCCTCCTTTATTGCTTTTTGTTCATCTATTCTGTTTTGGGGATGAAGGCAAAAATCTTTACCCATGTAGCTTCCCCCAACCACCTCTGAAAAGTCTGTTTTATCTTTTGCATCACTAATTTTATTTTTTGCTTTTTAAAAATATTCTACTTTCTGCTTCATTGGTTGCTTTTATTCAAGTTCATAATTCAGATTTTCTTTTCTGGTTAACACACACTCTTTTCTGGTCTCACGTTTCTTTCTATGACTACCTGCTCTATGTGCAAAGATTCTGCTATGTCCCCTGGAATTTTAAGAACATGAGCTAGAAATTTTCTGTTAATAGAGTTTTCTCTTTTATGTAGTATACCTATTTCTTAAGTAAATATTTTCTCTGATTCTAGAATCTTCCCCTTTTTTGAACCATAATGTATTCTATTGGCTTGGTGGATTTAGATTTTTCTCCTTTGCTTATCCTTAGGGAAGTCAACGCATATTCAGTATCGGGTATTGCCCTGTGTTCCTCCCTCCCTCCCTCCCTCCCTCCCTTCCTTCCTTCCTTCTCTTTTTGTTTTAAAAATTTACTTTAAGTTCCGGGATACATGTGCAGAACATGCAGGTTTGTTACATAGGTATACATGTGCCATGGTGATTTGCTGCACCTATCAACTCATCTAGGTTTTAAGCCCCGCATGCGTTAGCAACCCTGTGTTCTTTCAAGAAACTTGGATGAGTCACTATTTGACTCAAGTCCAGACAAAGGAAAAAGGTTACATTTGTAGTAGATTAATTTACCAATTATGAATTCATATTCCTGTGAGGCCTGGGAAAAGTGCCAGCATCAGTTCCAGAAGTAATCACAGGGAAGTTTGCCTCAAACCAGAGACTTTCTTTTAGGTATTTGGTGTGGCACTCAGTAATTAGCAAGGTCATTGTCACTTGGCGTGGCTGCCGTTGCCAGGAGCCAGCTGGGAGTGTCTTTTTCCCACGTGTTTTCCGTGGTAGTCATCATAGCCACCTGTCAACCAGAAGTAAATGCAACCAGAGGTTACTTGCTTGGCTGGCCTCTGAAGCCAGGAACCCTTTTAAAGGAGTTAGTGTATTTTAAATGTACCCCGAGTCTCCCTGGGCTTCAGCGCCCCCATCCCACTGAACTAGGGGTATCATTATGGGTTTGGTGGATTCTCATTTGCTTATTTTCTGGTCGTGCAGTTGCAGTTTCACATGAAGAGGATATCATGTTTTAGTCCTTTTGTCAACCTCCCATGTTGATTCTTTCAAGTATATATTTCTGAATGTTTAAGATCTATCTCTAGTTTCCAGAGCTGATTCAGGATATTTCCTGTCTTATAATCAGCTGGTCATTTCTTTGGTAATCTGGCACAAAAAAATACGCTTATAGCTTTCTTATTTGGAAATTGTATTTTATACATGAGATTTGAATTGTAGGGGGATACTGAGGTAATTTAGACCCAGTGATTGTAAAGGAATGGATGAATGATCCAATAAATAAATAGATGACAAAGCTCATCTTTTGCAAGTGAGAGGCATTAGAGGTAATTTTACGGTTTTGAGAAGAGAAATATAGATGAGAAGAGATGCCTAGGAGAATAGAAAATGGAGACAACTAGGAAAGAAGAGAAGGGGCAACAGTAATGCTCCAAGGGCAGTTGGAGAGCCTGATGTCAGCCGGGCAAACCCACATTGCTTCATGGTTTTCTATGCCTAGAACATAGTTTTGAAGCTCAAGCAAAGGAAATGGAGAGTTAGGTTGATGGCAGGCTAGAAGAGTTGCAGCACAGGTGTCGAAGTACTTGGAAGAGTTCAGAGGGGTATATTTCTTAGTCTCATTCTGTTGCCCAGGCTGGAGTGCAGTGGTGTGATCTTGGCTCACTGCAACTTCTGCCTCCTGGATTCAAGCAGTTCTCTGCCTCAGCCTCCTGAGCAGCTGGGATTACAGGTGCCTGCCACCATGCCTAGCTAATTTTCTTTTTCTTTTTGTTTTTCTTTTTTGTATTTTCAGTAGAGATGGGGTTTCACTATCTTGGCCAGGCTGGTCTTGAACTCCTGACCTCATAATCCACCCTCCTCGGCCTCTCAAAGTGCTAGGATTACAGATGTGAGCCACCACGCCCTGCCCGGGGTGTATTTCCTTAAAAATTATTGTGCAACTCTCTAGTTGACAGTCTGGGGCTCTGGTAAGGCAGGGAGTTTGTCTGTCAAAGCGAACCAGCTTGCTCAGCTAGATACTGCATGGCGTGATTACTTAGGGTGATGTCTTTTTTGTCTTTAGTTCCCCCATGATTTGTGCAGTTTCGTAAATAAGTTGAGAAGCAAATAGATTTCATAATATAATTTCAAGACTTTGCCCCCAAAAGAAAACTGATTTGTACCTTTGAAGTTAAATGTCATTTAGCCCTTGTATTTGGCAAAGTAACCATACGCTATTTTATAAAGCAATCTCGTAATGTGTGAATAGGTTCAACAAAATTAGACATGTCTCATGTTTTAGGAGAAGGCAGTTAATTTTCTGTCTTATTTTCTTCTTGAAAATGTGAAACTAACCATCTGTCATGTTTATTAGGCGTCTGAAGGAAATGAAACATCCAAATGAGGGTCACATGATTAAAATTTTATATAGATGAGAGGAGCACAAGGTTCTCTGTCTCAGGGTCACTCTGCAAGTCATCTGACTTTCATCCTACTTTCTCCATTTTTTTATCTGACATTTTTGCTTAAAGATTCCACATGCTTTCCATCTCTTTTTAATCTTTGATCACTTGGAGTATTGGCCTGTGGAAAGAGTGTGAATCTTAGCGTAGACCCTGGTTCATGCCTCAGCTCTTTCAGTTCCTGACTGTGTGACTGGGGGTATGTTGCATAATCTCACAATACCTTTCAAAGCCTCAGATGTCTCCCTTGTAAAATAATTGAATAGTATCTGCTTCAAACTCTAGGGTAAATTACTGCTCCAAAGCTCAGCATCCAGTGGCCTTTCATTAAATCCCAGTCTCCCATCTTTCCCTCTGCTGTTGTTAGTAATAACGCCATATGACATATTTGTTTGGTGGATCTCATCCATTTCTATATCGCTTTCCTTACTATAAGCTAGCTGCCTCTATTTACCTTTCAGGCAACTCTCTATATTCTGAATATTGAATATATTTTAAGGTTCTATTGCTTAATGACATAGCTTGGTGAAATGATGTTAGACCTGAGCATATAGTATGTATCCTTAAGAATGGAATCTTGTGTGCTTGATTTTTTGCTTTATAGTTATATTATTGATATATTCATTTATGTCACATAGAACAAGATAATGTGAATTATAAATACATAAGAGGGAGAAAGGAAAAATGAAAGTAGGAGTGGGCAAAAAATAATGCCAGGAATAAGTTCAATATAAAACAGTGCACCTTGGGGTTCCTGTAATTTTCTTGGGTAAGTTCGGCACTCTAGCAGTCATCTTGAAAAAAGAAAGGTCCTGTATACATATACTTTTCTCCTGGGTTGTTTATTTACTTTCACAGTGTGATAAACAAGTCTTATTTGTTCCTATAACTGGGACTAAGGAGAACATCAGTATTGTCACAGGGCAGCTGTGGAATTTGCTGTTGAATGTCATGACAAGATAGCTTGATAACTTTACTACTTATTTGTCAATGAAAATAATTGCTCGAATGGGAGAAGAAAATAGGAAGGCTCTATAGTTCTAAGCAGCTAGAACCTAAAGTGATTGAAACTGTAGTATGAAGGATACTGCACAAAAATGTAGCAATTAAAAATTTAAGCTTATAAAAGTTGCTGTCAAACCTAGATTATTTCTTAGAAAAGCAGCACTTCTGAGCCTCTCATTTGCCTGGTATTCCTGAACTAATATAGGGTAGCACCATGGGATTTGGGGGACAAAGGACTTGGATTAAATGTCTAACTGCACAGTTCCTAGCATACAAGATTTGGATCTTGTGACCTCTGGTTCATTACTTTTACTATTATGAAAATTATCATTTCCCAATAGTTTAAAAAGTGTTCAGGTAGCCAGGCGCGGTGGCTCACGCCTGTAATCCCAGTGCTTTGGGAGGCCGAGGCGGGCGGATCACTTGAGGTCAGGAGTTCGAGACCAGCGTCAACATGGAGAAATCCCATCTCTACTTAAAAAAAAAAATAACAAAATTAGCCGGGCGTGGTGCTGCATGCCTGCAATTCCAGCTACTCGGGAGGCTGAGGCAGGAGAACTGCTTGAACCTGGGAGGCGGAGGTTGCTGTGAGCCGAGATCGGGCCATTGTACTCCAGCCTGGGCAACAAAAACTCTGTCTTAAAAAAAAAAAAAAAAAAGAGAAAAAAGGTGTTCAGGTATCATCTTGCATGCTGGTAAAACTAGAAAGCGTATTTACTGACAAAAGCTCCTTAAAGGCAAGGTTGGCTTAGCCTTACTTCTTGTGCGCCCAGTTCCCTATTGATGCTCAATAACTAACTCTTTTTTTTTTTTTTTTAGACGGAGTCTCACTCTGTTGCCCAGGCGGGAGTGCAGTGGCATGATCTCGGCTCACTGCAACCTCCGCCTTCTGGGTTTCAGTGGTTCTCCTGCCTCAGCCTCCCGAGTAGGTGAGATTACGGGCATGTGCCACCACACCCAGCTAATTTTTATATTTTTAGTAGAGATGGGGTTTCACCATGTTGGTCAGGCTGGTCTCAAACTCCTGACCTCTAATGATCTGCCCCCATTGGTCTCCCAAAGTTTTGAGATTACAGGCGTGAGCTGCTGTGCCCAGCCAATAACGTCTTTGAATAAAAGAAAGGATATTGTTAGGGGGTATGAAAATCACCAGAAAATGAAAATGTTTCTTAAAAATGAAAGAATTTTTAAAAATTCTTTTCTTAAAATGAAAAATTTTTTTCTTCTGGACTAAATTGCAATGTGGAAAGAGTCACATCAGCCTTTGGACAGAACTAGGGCCGTGATTTAGTGTGCGGAAGTTAGCATCTCTGAGTTTTCTTAATGAACATGTGAATAAGAGAAGATTTGGTTATACTTTGTGCTTATTTAGCATCCTCTCTTTGAGGATGTCAAAAGGATTTTAGAAATGTTCTCTTTCTCACACAGGTGGACATCTGATTTATGAAGCTCCCCATCCACCTGTCTGAGTACCTGACTTCTCAGGACTGACTCCTACAGCATCAGGTATCTTGCCTTTCTTTAGTCTTAAAAGCGGTGACTAAGTTCCTTGAGTAAATATAGGCAGGGAACACATTCACTTTGTTATGTTTCATATAGGCCTGGGAATTGGAGTTGCTGCTGTAGTACTGATCCTACCATTAAATGTGTGACTCTAGTCCCTTTTGTTCTCTAAGCCTCAATTTTTTCTTCTGCAAATAGGTGGGGTTGGACTGGGTGAAATCTAATTACTTGACGGTATTATGGTAGTCCACCCTTATCCGAAGTTTCACTTTCCACGGTTTCAGTTACCTGCAGTCAAACTTGGTCCAAAAATATTAAATGAAAAATTTCAGAAATAAACAATTCACAAGTTGTAAATTGTACTCCATTCTGAATAGTGTGGGTGAAATCTCTTACTGTCCATGTGATTCATCCCTTTGTCCTGCATCTCCACCTATGCTACCTGCACATTAGTCACTTAGTAACTGTCTCTGTTATTTACAAGGTTGGGTACTATTCGCAGTTTCTTTTTCTTTTTCTATTTTTTAAAGATGGAGTCTCGCTCTGTCACCCAGGCTGGAGTGCAGTGCTGCCATCTTGGCTTACTGCAACCTCCACCTCCCAGATTCAAGCAATTCTCCTGCCTCAGCCTCCTGAGTAGCTAGGATTACAGGCACGTGCCACCATGCCCGACTGCTTTTTGTAGTTTTAGTAGAGATGGGGTTTTGCCATGTTGACCAGGCTGGTCTCAAACTCCTGACCTCAGGTAATCCTTCCCTCTCGGCATCCCAAAGAGCTGAGATTATAGGCTTGAGCCACCACGCCTAACCCACTATCCACAGTTTCAAGTATCCACTGGGGGGCTTAGAATCCACTCCTCAGATAAGTGGGGGTGGTTACTGCATTCCCTTTGCCCTCGTTGTAAGCCATCAGCTCTCCACTATGGATTATTCAATTCCTTTATTATTTAATGGCAGGATGGCTTTTCCCACCGACTCACCCTCCCCGGCTCTGCAACTTGAAACTGTCTTCCCAAAACATCTACCTGGCATGTTGGATTCAAACCTATGAAAATTCCTCAACTTAAGAGTATTTGGACAGATAGCACAGAAGTCATGGCTTTTAGACCTTAGCTTTTCCCTACAGGCTTTCTGTTTGCATTAAACTAGTATTTGAAACTTGACTCTAGGGATTCTTACCTCCTTTGGCCAACGGTACTTCACACCCATATGCTAGTCCTTTTATGCTAAATGTGGGTTTTCCTGTTGTTTTCCAGATACACAGCTTCTCCTAGCATGACCTTGATCTGATCAGCAAACAAGAACATTTGTCTCCCGTAGTTCTGGGGCCTATTCACCATCTACAACCACAGAGCTGTCATGGCTGCCATCTCTACTTCCATCCCTGTAATTTCACAGCCCCAGGTAAGGGCTTCAGACTAGCAGAGGTCTGACGTAATCATAAGTTTGTCAAATATTTAAACTGGGTTTCAGGAAGTGTGTTTGACTCTAGGGATCATGTATATCTCTCTCGCTATCATTTGGTGAGTATTTGAATAATGGTGCTTTTGTGAGTGAGGTACCATTTAGTTCAGGAAGCAGCTGGAACAATGAACAAGTGATTTTAGTGAACTGGCCTCTGTTCATAGGAGGCCTTGGTTTTCAGTGCTTAGGATGCCCGACTGTCACTATAGGCATCACACTCTAAATCAAAATAAGTCAGTAGTAAACCCTGCTGCTTTTCCTCTCTTGGCTTTTTTTGTGGGCTGGGGGTTGGGGTGAGGTTTAATGAAATATATCAGAATGGATCTAACTTTAACAAGTTTTTTGAGGGCTGTCTTGTCGTCCTCCTCCTATACTTACTCTTTTGCCTTGACCTGTTCTAGGAACTTTGAAAACAAAATGCGATTCCAGAAACTTCTGAACAGCAATCGTATGAGTTATCTTTTTCTGTCCAGTGAAGAGCAGTAATACGGCAGGGACATGGTCTTTGTTCGGATGATTTTACAGCCTGATTTAATCAAGCATTCACTGGACTCTTTCAGATTCAGCAGGCAGCAGGGTACAATGTGGAAACAGACTTTGGAGTCATAAGGCCACAGTTCACATCCCTGCTCCTCTGATTGCGGGATAAAAAGCCTTAGTTATGCCAACCTCTCTCAGCTTCAGACCTCTCTCATGTAATCGTTCCTCACATGATGGTTACATGGATTAAATGATGGTTTATATACATGAGGCATACAGAGGTGCCCAGGAAGTGTAGTTTCCCATTTACTCTTCATTTATCTTCTTTCTATAGTGTGACCTCCTCTCTCATTCGTGACAATCAATTTTTGGCCAACTTTATTTTTATTTATTTATTTTTTTGAGAGGGAGCCTTGCTCTGGTACCCAGGCTGCAGTGCAGTGGTGTGATCTTGGCTCACTGCATCCTCTGCCTCCTGGGTTCAAGCGATTCTCCTGTCTCAGCTTCTCGAGTAGCTGAGATTACAGGCGCCTGCCACCAAGCCCAGCTAATTTTTGTATTTTAGTAGAGATGGGGTTTCACCATGTTGGTCAGGCTGGTGTTGAACTCTTGACTTCAAATGATCCATCTCCTTGGCCTCCCAAAGTGCTGCGATTACAGGCCTGAGCCACTGTGCCCAGCCTCGGGTAGCTTTGAAGAAAAAAGCATACTTTCAAGAAAGAGCCATATTGATTGAAATTTGAACTTGATACAGAACGTTATTCCACACTGTTTTTTTCAGTATGATTTTGCAGGCTCTTCAATTTTGTATGTATTTTAATAGAGGTTTCTGTGTTTGTGAGAGAGGGAGAGAAGAAGGAGAGGGAAAAAGGAGAATAAGGGGCATTTTTCCTTCATATAGTATAGTGTTTTCTCCTCAGCACCATTTGGGATGTCATCATTGTTATCCACCTTGGGATTTTATCTTATGAATAAAGCCCTTTATTCATATCATATGAATACAGAATAAAGTACCAAGGCCTTCAGTATTATTTTCCAGAATGTTTAGTGTTACCATCGTCATATGCATTTCTCTTTCTGGTAAGTGGACCATTGTCCTTTCAACACTTCATTTACTTTGGGTGTTTGGTTTCCCTTATCTTCAGTAGACTTTTTTGGTATCCGAGAGACTTGGAGAATGGGCAAAGAGATTTAGTGCCTGTTACCTGAGGTCACCATTTCAAAGTCCACAGAAGCTGTTCCCATGTAATGACTCTTCTTAGTCCTTTTGTGAAGTGAATTAGGCTAGTGCAGGTTTTCTAGACAAGGCATTTCCACATCCCGGTGTTGCTGCTGTCATCTGTCAGCATTTCCAACAGCTTCTTCTTATCTATACATCTTCTCTGTTACACAAGCTCCTATCGGCTGGTGAGGAATAGAAATACCTCTAAATGACTCATTTAATTAAAATGTTTAACACTGCTCAAAGGAGAAAGAGGTTCTATTTCATACAATTACTGGGGGAAATGTGTACTCTTGAAAATTCTCTGTGGGAAAGTAAATTGGTACAGTTACTCTGGAGGGTAATTCAACAGTATCTATTCAAATTATACATTACTGCACATGCCCTGCTGCTGTCTTGGAATCTACATTAGAAAAGCACTCACACGTGAGCCCAAGGAGTATATAAAGATATTCATTGAAGCATTGGTTGCAAACCAAGAAATACAAAAGTTTGTGAATATCCAATAGTAGAAATACTTAATGAATTCAGGAATGTGGACATGATTGAAATACTACTCAGTCATTTTATTTCTTTTTTCTTTTTCTTTTTTCTTTCTTTCTTTTTTTTTTTCCGAGACAGAGTCTTGCTCTGTTTCCCAGGCTAGAGTGTAGTGGCGCAATTTTGGCTCACTGCAACCTCCGCCTTCTATATTCCAGCGATTCTCCTGCCTCAGCCTCCTGAGCAGGTGGGATTACAGGCATGTGCCTCCATGCCCGGTTAATTTTTGTATTTTTAGTAGGGACGGGGTTTCACTGTGTTGTCCAGGCTGGTCTCAACTCCTGACCTCAGGCGATCCGCCCGTCTTGGCCTCCCAAAGTTCTGGGACTATAGCCGTGAGCCACCGCGCCTGACCACTATTCAGTGGTTTTAAAATGAGGATATCTACACAGCCATATATTACTCCAAGATATCGTATGGAAGAAAAAGAAAGCAAGATGAAAATAGTACTTATGGGAAGCTACCATTAAAATTCTAAAACAAGACTGTGTATTTTTAGGGACAAATATATGGTACATTAATGGAAATGGATAATGAAAGTCCTAGAACATACATTCTTAACATAGTGATATTGCCTCAAGAGGACAAAAACTGGATTTTGGGAGATGAGAAAAATTCCTCCAAAACTTATACCTCTATCCAACAAAATCTTATTCCTTAGTATTTAGTTTTTTCTCGTTACAGAAAATTTAAATATAATTAATTTTTCTCCTTAAGGATCACTAATGAGAAAAAAATGTGGCCAAGAAACACTGGTTTCTTGAGGGAGAAACATAGGCTCACCAGTCATCCTGCTTCGATTTACTAATTACCTGAGCCTGAGGGGAAGGTATCCAACCTCTTAGTGCCCCTATTTCCTTACCCACAGAATGAGCATGGTAATAATGAAGCCAACCTGATAGGGTTATTTTAAGGAGGAAATGAAATAATTTCTATAAAACTCAGAATAGTGCCTGGCACATATTCTGGGCGCATATTGCCCAGTGTGTGTTAGCAAGCATTGTTATTATTGTTCAGCAAGCCTTGTGGCAGGCCTGGGGGATACAAGAATAAGTAAGAGAAATAAGTTTTGCTCTGCCACAGTTTAGAGATAAGTGGGAGATATACAGATAAAACAAAAAGTTACAAGGTTTTGTCACCAATGCAGGAATGCACAAATACAGGAAGTATGGGTGCTCTAGGAGGAAAGTGGAGAACCCGGAAAAGATTTAGAGGATCAGGGAAGACTTCCTGAAGGAAGACCACTAGGCTGAGAACAAATGAATATGGGTTATCTTGGTAAAAGAGAAGAAAAAGCATGGGTAAATGTCAAGTGTCCCAGGGTGGTGTGTGTGTGTGTGTGTGTTTGTGTGTGTGTGTGTGAGAGAGAGAGAGAGAGCAAAGCATTTAGAATTCTGTTTTGGATGGTTGCACTACAGTGGGGTCTGAGATTGTAAACAGTAATGTCCCTAGAGCCACCTATACCAACTCACAGAGGCGGATTGTTAAATTTTCAGGAATTTTGTGAGCCAGTGGACTTCATGCTAGTTTCTTGAAATCAGCCATATGAAATAGTTACACTGCAGAAATTGGCAAATGCTTCAATTAGCATAAATAGGTTAGATTATAAAATTGGAGATTTTACAAGGCCTTTCAAACCATATTAACAAATTTAACATTGATCTTAAAGAAATCTGTGTTAGCTTAATGGTCCCAGCCTTTGAAATAGACTTGGGTTCAAGTCCTGACTTTCGATAATTGTTTTATTGAGCAAGTCTGTTAATTAACTTTAACCAGGGTAGTTCCATTATCCTTGCTGTATTTTGGGAATAGTGGCAGCCTCTGATGGTTCGGGAACTAAGCCCACGGGGAAGGAGCCAGCTATACACTCGGGCATTAGGTCGTAGAGATAGATAGCTTCTTCTGGAGAGATGCAGACTATTGGGTCACTTGGTTCCCAGGATCCTTTGGCCAGTGATGGACCTCCTAATTATATGTCAGTTCCTCGCATGTAATTTGTACAGTCAAATTTAGTTCAAGGCTCACTTGCCCTTGCCCTGAAACTTCTACTGATGTCTTCTCCCTTATTTTCAGTTTTGCCCATGTTCAAAGAAGGTAAAAATAATTTAGATATAGCATCTTCTTAGGCAAAGCATAATAAGCAGCTCACTCAGTCACCTTAGCCTGGTATTGTTTGGCACATCAACTTGCATTCTTTTCCAGTGAATTCAGGGACTTTGTAAAGATAAATCCACATTCAAGTGTGAAAGGCCTGAAAATCTTTTTCTAAGGCCAAAACAACAATTTTTTTAAAAAGCTTTTGGTTTTGTTTGTTACTCTATTCATTTAGTAACAAAGAGCATTTTTCTAATCAAGGCTGCCTAATACTACATATAAACTAATTAATATGAACAAATAGCTTGTGATTGTTTCAAACAACAATAGGGAAGAAAGCTTGTATTGTCATGCCTGCTGGGATTGCTGTTTAGTTAGTTGAAAGATATGCCTTGTGCTTTGAAGTGGGGCAAGTTCGTATTCTCTGCTTTACCCCTGCCTTGACTCTGAGACAGATTTTTATTTTCTCATGCTGAGAGAGCACCTAGCTCTTACAAAGCTAGGTGATGAATACTAAGACAAAACTGGACTAGCAGCAGCAAGAAGATGCTGTGTTTGTAGCCGATTTGTAATTCTGATGGTCCAGACACAGAAAAAGAGTTTTCTTATCCAAAGGAAACTCCTGGGATGTATTTGCAGACAGGAACCTGTTTATCATTAGGCTGAGTTAATGTGTTCATGTCCTGTGGATATTGGGGGCATGGGGATGGGGTCGTAAACCAAACAAACTTGCAGCTCTCCAGAGCCCTTTTCTGTTTCTAGCACTGTGTTAGGCACATTACCCTGTGCTTGATCAGGTTACTGTGGATAGAATTTGGATTAAAAGTTTCATTTTCGTTTTTCATGAAAGAGTCAATAGTTCAGTACCAGAGTGAGCAGTTTGGCTTCTCACAAACCTAGGATTATATTAGAGACCAGAATAGGTATCTGAGAACCTCAAAGGTATTCGGGTCTCACACCTGTGATTCCAGTAAGGAAAGATTCTTCTATATCTGTATTTTTCAGGTGTATCATGCTGTCTCTCATTTGTTATGTGACCATTTTGTTATTTTTTAATTTTAATTTTTATATTTATTTGAATTTAAATTATTTTATTTTAAAATATTTTACTTTAAGTTCCGGGGTACATGTGCAGAATGTGCAGTTTTGTTACATAGGTATACATGTGCCAGGGTAGTTTGTTGTACTGGTCAACCCATCATCTAGGTTATTTTTTTTTGAGATGGAATCTCACTCTGTTGCCCAGGCTGGAGTGCAATGGCGTGATCTTGGCTCACAACAACCTCTGCCTCCCAGGTTCAAGTGATTCTCCTGCCTCAGCCTCCTGAGTAGCTGGGACTACAGGCGTGTGCCACTATGCCTTGCTAATTTTTGTATTTTTAGTAGAGATGGGGTTTCACTATGTTGGCCAGGCTGGTCTTGACCTCCTGACCTCATGATCTGCCCTCCTTGGCCCCCCAAAGTGCTGAGATTACAGGTGTGAGCCACCATGCCCAGCCCATCATCTAGGTTTTTTGCCTGCATACAACAGGTATTCATCCTAATGTTCTCCCTCCCCTCTTCCCCCACCCCCAGACAGGTCCTGGTGTGTGATGTTCCCCTCCCTGTGTCCATGTGTTCTCATTGTTCAACTCCCACTTATGAGTGAGAATATGTGGTATTTGGTATTCTGTTCCTGTGTTAGTATGCTGAGAATGATGGTTTCCAGCTTCATCCATGTCCCTACAAAAGATGTGAACTCATTCTTTTTTATGGCTGCATAGTATTCCATGGTGTGTATGTGCCATGTCTTCTTTATGCAGTCTATCATTGATGGGCATCTGGGTTAGTTCCAAGTCTTTGCTGTTGTAAATAGTGCTACAATAAACATGTGTGTGCATGTGTCTTCATAGTAGAAATGATTTATAATCCTTTGGGTATATACCCAGTAATGGGATTGCTGGGTCAAATGGTATTTCTGGTTCTAGATCCTTGAGGAATCACCACATTGTCTTCCACAATGGTTGAACTAATTTACACTCCCACCAACAGTGTAAAGGTGTTCCCATTTCTCTACATCCTCTCCAGCATCTGTTGTTTCCTGCCTTTTTAATAATCACCATTCTAACTGGTGTGAGATGGTATCTCATTGTGGTTTTGATTTGCATTTCTCTCATGACCTGGAATAATGAGCTTTTTTTCATATTTTGTTGGCCACATAAATGTCTTCTTTTGAGAAGTATCTGTTCATATCTTTCAACCACATTTAGATTTTTTTTTTCTCTTAAATTTGTTTAAGTTCCTTGTAGATTCTGGATATTAGACCTTGGTCAGATGGATAGATTGTTGGCCACATAAATGTCTTCTTTTGAGAAGTATCTGTTTGTATCCTTCACCCACATTTTGATGGGATTTTTTTTCCTTAAATTTGTTTAAGTTCCTTGTAGATTCTGGATATTAGACCTTGGTCAGATGGATAGATTGCAATTTTTTTCTCCCATTCTGTAGGTTGCCTGTTCACAACCATTTTGGTTTTAAGCCAAGAACATAAAGGTATTTTGATCCCTCCAAGTGATTTCCTGTAGCTTTCACGGAAGTTGTGAATTTGGGTAGATTTTCAATGTCTTAGTTGAGAGATTGTTCCTCCAGTTCTTATTCAGTGTTCTGATAAAAGGTGATTGAGGCTGGACGTGGTGGCTCACGCCTATAATCCCAGCACTTTGGGAGGTCGAGACCGGTGGATCACCTGAGATCAGAAGTTCGAGACCAGCCTGGCCAATGTGAAACCCCATCTCTACAGAAAATACAAAAATCAGCCGGGTGTGGTGGTGTGCACCTGTAATCTCAGCTACTCAGGAGGCTGAGACAGGAGAATTGCTTGAACCCAGGAGGCAAAGGTTGCAGTTAGCCGAGATTGTGCCACTGTACTGCAACCTGGGTGAAACAGTGAGACTCTGTCTCAAAAAAAATAAAAAGCAAAAAACAAAACAAAAAACAAAAAAACGTGACTGGTGTCTGCTTGTTGTCTTTTGGAAGATACTTTTTTTTTTTTTGGACATCCTTACCAATAGGTTCTCTCAACAAAATATTTATTTTCAAAATCCGTGTTTTAGAAGGTTTTATTTCTGATATTAGAAAGTGGATTTTTTTTAAATCAAAGCAACTGAATTTCACATTAAGTGGGTTGCTTTTTTTTGAGGCTGAAAGATTTGTTTTTTTGAATGAACTTTGTACTATGGCAGTTTTCAGACATTCACAAAAATAAAAATAACAATGAATCTCAATATAGCCAATACCTAGATTCAGTAATAACATTTTGACATACTTGCTTCACTTGCTCCTTTTTTTGGGGATGAAGTATTTCAGAATCCCTACCATTGTCATCTTTTAAAAAGTCCACTTATGTTAATATGCATATCTAAAAAGTAATTTGCTTAAATAACCACACTGCCATCATCACACTTAGCAAAAGTATAAATAACTCCCTAATATCACTTGATACTCAATTGGTATTCAGGTTTCTTCAGTTGCTTTTCTAAAATGTGTTTTTGTAGTTGGTGGGCTATTTATTTTTATTTTTTAAAAACGTTGATTAGATCAGTTTACTCTTCTGCATAAAATGATTCAATGACTCTTACGGTTTAAAAAGGCAATTCCACTTCCTCTCTTTATTTTCTAAGTGGGAAAATAGATTGAAATTATAACCAGACTATTTCACAACTGAAGAATACAAAAATGAGCCACACAGAAGGCTCCAGAGTAAGGGAATTAATACAATGTTTGCAATTATTAAATTAGGAGTTTCTGAAGTAAGGGATTACAGATTATCTTGATAGTGTTTCCTTTCAAACTAAAATGTGAACAATTAATTGCAGTATGAAGTATGTTTCCAGTGCCACACAATAATTTCATCTAACATGGAATTGGGAAAAGGTAATGCATGGGCGTAGACTCAGGTGGATTTTGGTTCAAATCTAGACTGTTATACACCATAGCTAGGGGATCTTCAATACATAGGTCTTTTTCAGCTTTATTTTTTAAACTCTCTAGAATTCAAATAACATACACTGTGGTCACAAGTTTAAATGGCAAAAATAACTGCTAAGTGCTTTGTAGAGTATCACCCTTTTAATAGATACCTGACATATGTTAGTTCTTTCCCTTTTCCCCTTGATTATTCTATAAGTTCTTTACAGGGAGAAAGGGGAAACTACTACATATGGTCTGTGTATGTGGTATGCCAGAAGACCCATCAAAGGAAGGCCACATTGGATAAACGCTCTGTGGAAAACTCCAATGTATTGCCAGGAATAAATGCATCTGGAGATAAACATTGAGACTTCTGACTTCACCTTGAACCATGTTTCTATTAGAAGTTAAATTTGTTTCCATATTGCAATTTAAATTCATCTTGTACCTCCTTTTGTGTTTATAAACTCAGATAAGGTTTGAGAAGAGATATTATTTTGGAATCTGAAAGCCCATTTTGAATTTTCTATTCATAAGATGAAATTGTACAGGGGCACCTAGGGTAAACCACGTATGACACCTTTCATGTTTGTTTATTTTTCTTTCTAATACATCCTTTCTAATTGGTTTAGTCTTTAATGGTTAATGGAGCTACTCCTTTATCCTTCAAAGTGGGTCTGGCTTATTCCCACTTCTTGCCCATTAGGAAACTGCTCGATCTCCTTTTCATACCCCTGGATTCTCCAGTCATCTTTCTTTGAACTTTTGTTGCAGCTTTGCTGTGACTACACACTAAGGTGGGACAATGGCCTGCTGTTTTTTTTCCATCTGAGGAAATCATAATTATAGAGCCCAGGGAATTTCTGTCTTTTAATATCTGTACCTTGCCTTAATAAGACTGTCACTAAAAAAAATCAACCTTTCCCTGCTGTGTGATAATATTAATACTGCCATTCGGTAGTATAGCATCACTTAAGAGCTGCCCTTAAGTTAAACTTAATCCCATTTCATACATGGTTGTGTTAGGCAGGCTCAGGCCAGGAGAAAAGTAAAGGTGGGTTGATACTTGCTTCTCAACATCAGAGAATATGTTTATTAGAGGGCCATGGAACATATTAGTTTCTGAAAGCATAGCTTGGAAATAAAACAACTTTCAATGATTCAGACAGCCTTTAATAGCAGGAATTCCAATTTTGCAGGAAGAAGAGTAGGGTGTGTGTGTTGGTGAAGTAGGTGGCTGATTTCAAAGTCAGAATGTCCAGCAGGTAATATCAAAACATTTGCACTTAGATGGTTTTCCACCACCAAGCATAGGAAGGTTTTGGAGTGGATCAGGTGTAGGCCCCAATTCTCAGAGCTTTGCATACTTAGAACTCTGTTTAGTATTACCTTAATTGTGGTTGATCAAGTTACTGAAGTAACCTAGTAAAGACAATGGAGGAGAAGACCCCGGAAGCATCCCAGCTCAATGGCACAGGTCATAGTGCAGGGCTCACCTCTGACATACTGGATTGTGTAGAGATGACTGATGGGAACTTAGGAATGAGCTGTCATGGTCAGATGTAGATCCCGCTATGTAAGATAGGTCAAGATGGAAAGACTCAGCCATAGATCATTCCACTGTCTCATTCAAAACTAGCTGGAAAACTAGTGCAACATTGAAGTTGCAGAGGGGAATTCAATGCTATGGCAGTAGAGAAAGAAAAGGCAGAAGAAACAAGGTGGCAAATGATTGTGAGGATTATAGTAATCAGTTACACCATGGTATTTTACTCTTTCAAATGATGTATCACGAATATACATGATATGGTTTGACTGTGTTCCCACCCAAATCTTATCCTGAATCGTAGCTCCCATAATCCTTATGTCATGGGAGGGACCTGGTGGGAGGTAATTGAATCATGGGGTGGGTTTTTCCCATGCTGTTCTCATGATACTAAATAAGTCTCATGAGATCTGATGGTTTTATAAAGGGCAGTTCCCCAGCACACACTCTCTTGCCTGCAGTCATGTAAGATGTGCCTTTGCTCCTCCTTCACCTTCTGCCGTCATTGTGAGGCCTTCTCAGACATGTGGAACTGTGAGTCCATTAAACCTCTTTTTCTTTCTTTTTTTTTTGAGATGGAGTCTCACTCTGTCACCCAGGCTGGAGTGCAGTGGCACGATCACAGCTCACTGCTGCAACCTCTGCCTCCTGGGTCCAAGTGATTCTCCTGCCTCAGCCTCCCAAGTAGCTGGGACTACAAGTGTGTGCCACTACACCTGGCAAATTTTTGTATTTTTAGTAGAGACGTGGTTTCACCATGTTGGTCAGGCTGGTCTTGAACTCCTGACCTCAGGTGATCCATCTGCCTCGGCCTCCCAAAGTGCTGAGATTATAGGTGTGAGCCACCACACCCGGCCCTAAACCTCTTTTTCTCTATAGGTTACCCAGTGTTGGGTATTTCTTTATAGCAGTATGAAAATGGACTAATACATTTACTCATAGGAGTCTTAGGAGCACATTTGGCTTTTTTTTTTCCCCATTAAAATGGTTATAAATGAATTGATCTCAGTATCTAAAATATTAAATGCTGCTTTTAAAAAATTGTATAAGTTTATTGCTGTGTCTTAACTCATCACAGAAAAAAGATAGTTTATAGAGATAAGCTGTTTCATAATTTAAAAAAAGGACAATAATGGAAGGTAGTAGAAGACAAAAACTAAAATAGATAAAAAATTCCATTTTTAAAATTGAAATGGAATAAATTTATAAGGAAATATATTGTTATTAGCCTTTCAGCAAAATGAGCTAATGGAAAATAATTTTTCATTTTTGTTAGGATGAATTATTATATTGTTTTGACCTGTCAGTTCAAGTAAGGCTGCATTTTAGAGCTGGCATTTGGTTTATGAAGGTTCAAGTCTTCTGGGTTGACTGATTAAAAGTTTCAGGAGAACAGAGTTCACAGAAATAGAGTTCTCAATGCTCAACATATAAAAAAAGGTGATCTTTTCCTCTTTGTTTTATGGATGAGTAAACTAACATCCCCTCCCGTTTCTTCCTCTCCCTCTTAATGGCTCAGACTGTATTCAATTTCTTTCTTTCCTTTTTTTTTAAAAAAAAAATTAAGCAAAATGAAATGCATACAGGGAGTTATAATGCAATAGCATAGCCATTACCAAGCTTTGTAAAATGTTAACATTTTGATGTAATTTCTTCAAGCTCTTTTGGGACTTAATACATAAAACAATTCAGTAGTTACAGATAAAGTTGGAGCCCTTTTACTGCTTCCTAATTCCATTAGCCTCCTCTTTGCCCAGGCCATTAATTGATACTTATCATCTCTCTGCATGTGTTTGTGAATGTATATGTATGTGAGAAAAACATAAAAAACATATAGCAGGCTTCTGCAGGTTTATTTATAGATACATAATGTTTGTACATGTTTACAGGGTACATGTGATATTTTATTACACACATAGAATGTGTAATGATCAAGTCAGGCTATTCATCACCTCATGTACTCATTATTTCTGTTGAGATGTGTTGGTAACACATCCATGTGTTCCCGTCCATATCAATGTGTAGGGAACATTTTAAGTTCTCTCTTCTAGCTATTTGGAAATATACCATACATTTTCATTAACTATAGTCACCCTACTGTGCTATCGAATGTTAGAACTTACTCCTTCTATCTAACTGTATATTTTTTGTACCCATTAACTAACCCCTCTTTATCCTTACCTCCCCATTACCCTTCCGAGCCTCTGGTAACCACCATTCTATTCACTATCCATGAGATCAATTTTTTTTAGTCCTATGTTCATAGACCCCATGCCTGGGATATTTGTTGTTCTGTGTCTGGCTTATTTCACTTAATATAATGACTGCCCCCTCACCACCCCCCCGGCCGCACTCCATTCATGTTGCTGCAACTGACATGATTTCATTCTTTTTTATGTCCAGATAGTATCCCACTGTGTATATATACCACATTTTCTTTATCCATTCATTAATTGATAGGCACTTAGGTTGAATCTGTGTCTCTGCTGTTTTAAATAAAATAGTGCTGTGGTAACACATGAATGCAGGTGTCCCTTTGATATAATGGTATCTTTTTCCTCTTTTTTTTTTTTTTTTTTGAGATAGGGTCTTACTCTGTCACCCAGGCTGGAGTGCAGTGTTGTGATCTCAGCTCACTGCAACCTCCATCATCCAGGCTCAAGTGATCCTCCCACCTCAGCCTCCCAAGTAGCTAGGACCACCAGTGTGTACCACCACACCTGGCTAATTTTTTTGTAGTTTTGGTAGAGATGGGGTTTCACCATGTTGCCCAGACTGGTCTTGAACTCCTAAGCTCAAGCAATTTGGCTGCCTCAGCCCCCTAAAGTGCTGGGATGATGCCCTCCCTCCCTTCCTCCTTTCCTTCCTTCCTTCTTACCTTCTCTTTTTTTCTTTTTTCTCTTTTCTGATAAATAGCCAGTAGGGGGATACCTAGATCATATGGAATTTCTGGTTTTAGTGTTTTTTGTTTTTGTTTGTTTTAATAGTGGCTGTACTAATTTACATTCCCACCAACAGTGTATGAGAGTTCCCTTTTCTCTGCATCCTTGCCAGCATTTGTTGTTTTTTTTATCTTTTTAATAATAGCCATTCTGGCTGGCATAAGATGATATCTCATTGTGGTTTTGATTTGCATTTCCCTGATGATTAGGAAAGTTAAGCTTTTTTTTTTTTTTTTTCATATACCTACTGGCCATTGGTATGTCTTCTTATGAGAAAGTGTATTCATACCCTTTGCCCACTTTTTAATGAGATTATTTGTTTTTATTATTATTTTTTTTTAACTCTTGACTTGTTTGAGTTCCTTCCATGTATACTCTGGATATTAGTACCTTGTCAGATGAACAGTTAGAGAATATTTTCTCCTCATTCAACCAGTTGCCTCTTCATTCTAGTGATTGTTTTAAAGCATTTAGTTTAAAATAGTCCCTTTTGCCTGTTTTTGTTTTTATTTGTGCTTTTGAGTTCTTAGCCGTAAAATTTTTGCCTAGATCAATGCCCTGAAGTGTTTCCCAATGTTTTATTTTAGTAATTTTATAGTTTGCAGTCTTAATAAAGTCTTTATCTTGAGTTGATTTTTATATATGGTGAGACCTAGGAGTCCAGTTCTATTCTTCTGCATAAGGATATCCAGTTTTCCCAGCACCACTTATTGAAGAGGGTTTCTTTCCTCAATGTAGGTTCTTGATGCTTTTGTCAAAAAATAGGTTGACTGTAAATACAAGGATTTATTTCCACGTTTTCTATTCTGTTCCATTGGTCTGTGTGTCTGTTTTTATACCAATACCTTGCTGTTTTGGTTACCATAGCCTTGTGATATATTTTGAAGTCAGATAGTGTGATGTTTCTAGCTTTGTTCTTTTTGCTCAGGATTGCTTTGCTATTTAGGCTTGTTTTTGGTTCTGTATGAATTTTAGGATTGTTTTTTCTATTTCTTTAAAAAATGACATTGGTATTTCGATAGGGATTGCATTGAATCTGTAGATTGCTTTGGGTAGTAAGATCATTTTAACAATGTTAATTCATTCCATCTATGAGCATGGGATGTCTTTCCATTTGTTTGTGTCCTCTTCAATTTCTTTCATCAGTGTTTTGTAGTTTTCCTTGAAGAGGTCTTTTCCCTCCTTGGTTAAATTTGGTCCTAGGTATTTTATTTTATTTTATTTTATTTTATTTTTATAGCTTTGGAAAGGGGATTGCCTTATTTCTTTCTTTTTCAGATAGTTCATTATTGATGTGTAAAAACACCATTGATTTTTGTGTGTTGATTTTGTATCCTGCAACTTTACTGAATTTATCCAGTGTAGGAGATTTTTGGTGGAGTCTTTAGATTTTTCTAGATATAAGATGATGTCATCTGCAAAGGGGGGCAATTTGCCTTCCTCTTTTCCAATTTGGATGCCTTTACTTCTTTCTCTTGCCTGATTGCTTTGGCTGCAACTTCTAGTTTTATGTTGACTAGGAGTGGTGAAAGTGGGCATCCTGTGTTGTTCCAGTTCTTAGAAGAAAGGCTTTCAGCTTTTCGCTATTCAGTATGATGTTAGCTGTGGATTTGTCATATATAGGCTTTATTAGGTTGAGGTATGTTCCTTTTATGCCTAGTTTGCTGAGAGTTTTTGTCATGAAAGAATGTTGAATTTTATCAATTTTTTTTGCATCTATTGAGATGGTCATATGGTATTTATTCTTCATTCTGTTCATATGATGTATTGTGTTTATTGATTTGCATGTGTTGAACCATCATTGCATCCATGAGATAATCCTACTTGATCATGGTGCATGGTGCATGATGATGATGATGATGATAATGATGATGATTATTATTATTTTGAGACAGAGTATTGCTCTTATCACCTAGGTTGGAGTGCAATGGCATAATCATAGCTCCTGTTCTCAAGGGTTCCTCTTGCCTCAGCCTCCCATGTAGCTGGGACTATAGGTGCACACTACTATGCCTGGCTAATTAAAACTTTTTTTTTTTTTCTTTTTTTAGAGATGGCATCTTGCTTTGTTGCCCAGGCTGGTCTTGAACTCCTGGGCTCAAGTGATCCTCCCACCTTGGCCTCCCAAAATTCTGGGATTACGGGCATGAGCCACTGAACCCAG
>NW_012108252.1:6661890-6669933 GCF_000951045.1 Mandrillus leucophaeus | reverse complement strand
TTTGCAGTCTTAATAAAGTCTTTATCTTGAGTTGATTTTTATATATGGTGAGACCTAGGAGTCCAGTTCTATTCTTCTGCATAAGGATATCCAGTTTTCCCAGCACCACTTATTGAAGAGGGTTTCTTTCCTCAATGTAGGTTCTTGATGCTTTTGTCAAAAAATAGGTTGACTGTAAATACAAGGATTTATTTCCACGTTTTCTATTCTGTTCCATTGGTCTGTGTGTCTGTTTTTATACCAATACCTTGCTGTTTTGGTTACCATAGCCTTGTGATATATTTTGAAGTCAGATAGTGTGATGTTTCTAGCTTTGTTCTTTTTGCTCAGGATTGCTTTGCTATTTAGGCTTGTTTTTGGTTCTGTATGAATTTTAGGATTGTTTTTTCTATTTCTTTAAAAAATGACATTGGTATTTCGATAGGGATTGCATTGAATCTGTAGATTGCTTTGGGTAGTAAGATCATTTTAACAATGTTAATTCATTCCATCTATGAGCATGGGATGTCTTTCCATTTGTTTGTGTCCTCTTCAATTTCTTTCATCAGTGTTTTGTAGTTTTCCTTGAAGAGGTCTTTTCCCTCCTTGGTTAAATTTGGTCCTAGGTATTTTATTTTATTTTATTTTATTTTATTTTTATAGCTTTGGAAAGGGGATTGCCTTATTTCTTTCTTTTTCAGATAGTTCATTATTGATGTGTAAAAACACCATTGATTTTTGTGTGTTGATTTTGTATCCTGCAACTTTACTGAATTTATCCAGTGTAGGAGATTTTTGGTGGAGTCTTTAGATTTTTCTAGATATAAGATGATGTCATCTGCAAAGGGGGGCAATTTGCCTTCCTCTTTTCCAATTTGGATGCCTTTACTTCTTTCTCTTGCCTGATTGCTTTGGCTGCAACTTCTAGTTTTATGTTGACTAGGAGTGGTGAAAGTGGGCATCCTGTGTTGTTCCAGTTCTTAGAAGAAAGGCTTTCAGCTTTTCGCTATTCAGTATGATGTTAGCTGTGGATTTGTCATATATAGGCTTTATTAGGTTGAGGTATGTTCCTTTTATGCCTAGTTTGCTGAGAGTTTTTGTCATGAAAGAATGTTGAATTTTATCAATTTTTTTTGCATCTATTGAGATGGTCATATGGTATTTATTCTTCATTCTGTTCATATGATGTATTGTGTTTATTGATTTGCATGTGTTGAACCATCATTGCATCCATGAGATAATCCTACTTGATCATGGTGCATGGTGCATGATGATGATGATGATGATAATGATGATGATTATTATTATTTTGAGACAGAGTATTGCTCTTATCACCTAGGTTGGAGTGCAATGGCATAATCATAGCTCCTGTTCTCAAGGGTTCCTCTTGCCTCAGCCTCCCATGTAGCTGGGACTATAGGTGCACACTACTATGCCTGGCTAATTAAAACTTTTTTTTTTTTTCTTTTTTTAGAGATGGCATCTTGCTTTGTTGCCCAGGCTGGTCTTGAACTCCTGGGCTCAAGTGATCCTCCCACCTTGGCCTCCCAAAATTCTGGGATTACGGGCATGAGCCACTGAACCCAGTGTGGTATATTATCTTTTTGATGTGCTGTTAGATTCAGTTTGCTGATATTTTGTAGAGGACTTTTTTCATCCGTGTTCATCCGGGATATTGCCCTGCAGTTTTCTTTTTGTGTTGCATCCTTTTCTGGTTTTGATATCAGTGTAATGTTGGCCTTGTAGAATGAATTAGGAAAAATTACCCCCCTTTGATATTTTGGAATACTTTTAGGAGCATTGTGTTAGTTCTTTGTAAGTTTGGTAGAATTTGGCAGTGAAGTCATTTAGTCCTGGAATTTATTTTGTTGGGAGACTTTTTATTACTGATTCAGTCTCATTATTCATTATTGGTCTGTTTAGGTTTTCTACTTTTTGTTTCAATCTTGGTATGTTGTATGTTTCTAGGAATTTATCCATTTCCTCCAGGTTTTCCAGTTTGCTAGCGTACAGTTGTTTATAATAGTCTGATGATCTTTTGTATTTCTATGGTATCAGTTGCACTGCTTTTTTTTTTTTTTCATTTCTTACTATATTTGGGTCGTCTTTTTTCTTGGTTATTCTAGTTAGCAGTTCAATTTTGTTTATGTTTTCAAAACAGTAACTTCTTGTTTGATCTTTTGTATTGTTTTTTAAAGTCTATTTTATTTAGTTTTGCCCTAATCTTTCTTTCTTTCTTTTTAAAATAATAACTTTTATTCCCTACTACACACAGTATTTTTATTATTATTATACTTTAAGTTCTGAGGTACATGTGTAGAATGTGCAGTTTTGTTACATAGGTATACATGTGCTATGGTGGTTTGCTGCACCCATCAACCCGTCACCTACATTAGGTATTTCTCCTAATGCTATCCCTCCGCTAGCCTCCCAACCCCCCGACAGGCCCCCGTGTGTGGTGTTACCCTCCCCATGTCCATGTGTTCTCCTTGTTCAACTACCACTTATGAGTGAGAACATGCAGTGTTTGGTTTTCTGTTCTTGTGATAGTTTGCTGATAATGATGGTTTCCAGCTTCATCCATGTCCCTGCAAAGGACATGAACTCATCCTTTTTTATGTCCTAATCTTTATATATTTTTTTCTTCTATTTATTTGGGGCTTGATTTTGTTCTTTTCTAGTTTTTTTGAGATACATTTTTAGGTTGTTTATTGGAAATCTGTCTAGTTTTTTGATGTAGGAATTTATTGCTATGAATTTCCTTCTTCGCACTGCTTTGATTGTATCCTATTGGTTTTGGTACATTGTGTTTCAATTTTCATTTGTTTCAAGAAATTTTTTGATTTTCTTCTTAATTTCTTCCTTGACCCAGTGGTCATTCAGTAGTATTTTTTTTTAATTCCATGTATTTGTATAGTTTCCAAAGTTACTCTTGTAATTGATTTGTGTTTTTGTTTTGTTTTGTTTTTTCTGTTGTGGTCTGAGGAGATAATTGGTATGATTTTTATTTAAATTTGTTGAGACTTTTTTGTGTGGTCTATTCTGGGAACTGTTCCACGTGCTGATACAAAGAATGTATATGCTATAGCAGTTGGATGAAATGTTCTCTAAATGTCTGTTAGGTCCATTTTTGTGTAAAGTGTAGTTTAAATCCAGTGTTTCTTTGTTAATTTTTTTCCTAATGCTGAAAGTGGGGTGTTGAAGTCCCCAACCATTATTGTGTTGGAAAATGTCTCTTCCTTTAGATGTAATAATATTATACATCTAGATGTTTGTGTATTTTGTGCATATGTTTAGAATTGTTATATCTTCCTGGATTGATTCTTTTATCATTATATAATGATCCTCTTTGTCTCTTTTTACTGTTTTAATTTAAAGTCCATTTTATCTGACATGTGTATAGGTACTTGTGTTCATTCTTGGTTTTCATTTGCATGGAATATCTTTTTCTATCTTTTTACTTTCAGTCTACATGTGTCTTCACAGATGAGATGAGTTTCTTTTGGGTAACAATATAGTTGGATCACGTTTTTAAATCCATTCAGCCAGTCTATATTGTTTAAGAGGAAAATTTAATCAGTTTACATTCTTGGTTGTTATTGATATGTGAGGGATTATTCCTGTCGTTTTGTTAATTGATTTTTGGTTGTTTCATTTATCCTTTTTCCTTTCTTTTTGTTTATCATTGTGGTTTTGTGGTTTTCTTTAGTGGTAACATATGAGTTCTTTCTCTTCCTCATTTATGTGTTTGCTCTACCAGTGGGTTTTACACTTTTGTGTGTTTTCATGATGGTAGAAATTATCCTGTCCCTTTCAAGTCTAGGACTCCCTGAAGCATTTCTTGTAGGTATGGTCTAGTGGTAATTCCCTCAGCTTTTGCTTGTTTGGGAAATACATCATTTATTCTTCATTTATGAAGGATAACTTTGCTGGGTATAGTATCTTTACTGGCAGGATTTTTTTTCTTTCTTTCTTTTTCCCTCCTTCAGCACTTCAAATGAATGTGTCATCTCTCCTGGCTATACAATTTCTCCTGACAAATCTGTTAGTCTGATGAGGGTTCCCTTATAAGTGACTTGATGCTTTTTTTTTTTTCTTGCGGTTTTTATAATTCTCTGTCCTTGACTTTTGACAGTCTGATTATAATATGCCGTGGAAAAGACCTTTTTGGGTTGTATCTGTTTGGGGATTCCTGAGCCTCCAATATCTGGATGTCTAATTCTCTTGCTAGACTTGGGAAATTTTCAGCGATTATTTTGTTAAATAGGTCCTCTATCCATTTCATTTTTCTCTTTGCCTTCTGGAACATGTAAAATTCAAATATTTGATCAGTATATTGTGTCCAATATGTCACATAGGCTTTTTTCATTCTTTTTTTTTCCTTTTGTTTCTCTTTTGGTCTGCCTGGGTTATGTCAAAAGACCTGTCTTCAAATTCTGAAATTGTTCTACTTGATCTTGTCTGTTGTTGAAGCTTTTTGAAAATATTTTGTATTTCTTTCAGTGAATTCTTTAATACCAATATTTCTGTTTGGTTCTTTTTAATGATATCTGTCTCTGCTAAATTTCTCATTTATATCATGAATTGTTTTTCTGATTTCTTTTTATTGTTTAATCTGAATTCTCTTATAATTCACTGTTTTTTAAAATATTATTATTTTGAATTCTTTATCCTGGATTTCATAAGTTTCTTTTTCATTAAAGTCTATTGCTGAAGAATTATTGTGCTCTTTTGAAGGTGTCATGTTTCCTTGCTTTTTTGTGTTTCTTTTGTTTGCATGTTGATAATTTACACATCCGATATAAAAGTTTCTTATTCCTGTTTTGGGAATTTACTTTCATAGGGGAGGATGTTTTCCTGAAGATGTATCTGTGGTGTTGGTTGTGTAGGTCACTTTGGCTTTGATTCTGAGTATGTGAAGTAGTGTAGTCTCCATATAATTTCTTTGGCTGTAAATGCATCAGTAGTGGCTGTAATTTTTTTTTTTTTTTGAGACCAAATTTTACTGTTGTTGCCCAGGCTGAAGTGCAGTGGTGTGCTCTCAGCCTGTCTCTTATACACATCTAGATGTGTATAAGAGACAGGTGCAGTGGTGCGATCTCAGCTCACCACAACCTCTGCCTCCTGGGTTCAAGCGATTCTTCTGCCTCAGCCTCCTACATAGTTGCAATTATAGGCATGTGCTACCTTGCCCAGCCAATTTTGTATTTTTAGTACTGTTGGGGTTTCTCCATGTTGATCAGGGTGGTCTTGAACTCCTGACCTCAGGTGATCTGTTCACCTCGGCCTTCCAAAGTGCTGGGATTACAGGCATGAACCACCACACCCGGCCTACGTGTCTGTAATTTTTTAAGTGGCTTAGGGTATGGTTGGTTGTGGAGGCTGTGGGAAAGATTTGCTGGGGCCGGGGATGTCAGATGGGTCAGTCCTGAGCCTCAGTAGTGGCAGTTGCAGGCTGAGCATGCCTGTTCTTGGTGTATGCTGGTACCAGTGTAAGAGGTCCAGGCAGGCTGATTCTTGGGCTTCCAGGCTTGCCTGAGTGGCAGCAGTGGGCCAGGCATGTGGGTAGGTCCTTAGGTCCCTTTGAGTGTCAGGTGTGGTGTGGGAGATAGCAGTATTAGTGATGGGACAACCCTGTGGGATCCAAGTGGTCCATACTGTGTTGACAGTGGCTGCAACAGACTGGGAGCGCCAGTTGCTAGTCCTGCAGGTGGCACATATGTCTGTGTGCCAACTGAGGTGATAGTGGCAGTTTGGGTGAGCCCATCCTGAGGCCCCCAGGAAGCATGCTCAGATGCCAGTGGTGGTGGTTGGGGCAGGGAGATCCTGAGGCCCCTGGATGGCATGCTTGAGCACTGGGGGTAGACGGCGGAGCTGGGCCAGGTGGTCGTGTCCTCAGGCTCCCAAGTGCTGTGTGCTGGTGCTAGCTGTGGTAGGCAGGGGTGGGGTGATCCTCAGTTCTCCAGTGGAATGCTTGGTGGGGGTGGCAGTGACTGTGCTGTGGTCCTACTGCTGGGGAGGGCGGGGTTGCTTTCAGTGGCAGCAACCATAGACCGGTGGCTGGAGAGCTCATGCTTCAGCCCCAGGTGGCAGCTATAAGCAGAGTAGCCTTTCCTCAGGGCACTTTTAAATGTGTTGTAGCTCTGCTATTGCGGGCAGCAGAGTTGCTGCCAGTGGCAGTCAGCTGTGGTGGTAGATGCAGGCAGGGGGTGTCAGTGTAACTTCAGATATGTGGAGCGAGGGGGGTCTTGGGCCCCTTGGGTAGAATGCAATGTGGTGGGGGCTGGGCTCTCAAAGTGGTGCTTTGCTGTAGCTGCTTAGGACTAGAGGGTGAGGGGGAAGGTGAGAATTGGCATGAGCTCCATCTCTGGAGTAATGCTGTTGTATGGTCTCCAGGCAGCTCCCTACATGAGTCTCAGGGCTCTTGTGGGTTGAGGGCCTCTCCTGTGTCTAGGATTGGAATCTGTGGTGGGATTGTGGACCACTGGGGGTCCCTTCTGCTTTTGCTGCATCAAAGAGCCATTCCAGGCTTCTCACCAGTCCCAGAAAAGCAGGCTGCCTTGCTTCCCTCTTCTTCCTTGCCTTAGGTGTTTCCTGTCACTTCTCTGTTGAATTCTAGTAGTCTTTCTTGGGTGGTCTTTTTGAGGTGTGATTATCTACTTGCTATTTCCATTCTTTGTGGAGGAGGTGAGTACCACATGCCTCCAGTCAGCCGTCTTGGCTTCTGCAAGTTTTTAATATTCACAAGAATAATGTACTGCATGCATCCTTGTGCAAATTGCTTCCATCATTAGCATATTTAAAGCTATACTTTGTTTATTTTAACTGCTTTATAATATATCTTTCTGGTAATATTGTGGTTTATTCATTTACCAGTTGATCAATATTTGTGTTGCTTTTGATATTTTGATATTATAAAAAGTGGCAACTGGAATTCTTGTGTCTCTCCTTAGGCACATGTGTGATTTTTTTTAACTAGGGTTAGAATCTTTTGATCTAGTGTATGAACATGTTCATAGTTAATAGTTTTTGCCAAACTGGTTGTCAAAGCTATTGTACTAAATTTTACTTTCACCAGCACTGTAGGACTGACCTCACTGACTCTTGACATTTTCCGACTTGGTAATTTTTGCCAACCTGATGAAAATAAATTGGATCTCACTGCAGTTTGTAATTAATTCTCTGATTCCCTGTAAATGTAATTTTCTTTTCATGTGATTATTGGCTCTTAAGGTTTTCTTTTCTGTGAATTGCCTATCCACATCGGTGCCCCTTTTTCTATTGGATTTTTTTGATTGGCAAGAAGTCTTTACATTTCACTGTAGAGAAAGTCTTTCTTATGTGTGTTTCTAAAGTTTCTACTAATTTAGTTTTTCTTTTCACTCATTAGATTTTGCGGCACAGAAGTCTTAAAATTTTGATTGGTTTAGTTTTATTGATGCTTTTTGGTCATATTTAGAAATAGTCCCCTCTTCAGAGCTTATACATATATTTTTTCATTTTCTTCTTAAAATTGTATTTTATTATATGTATATCTTCATATTGCCTGAAATGGATTTCTGTGTTTAAAATAAATATTCAGTTTTTAAGTATTTTTACATGAATGAACAGATATGTCATTTTCTTAATTGATGGGCAAAATCATATCTCTCATATCAAGTTATAATATGTGTGTTTCAGGCTCTCTATTCTGTTCCATTGCGTTATTCATGTATTCCTATGCCAATATCACAATGTCCTGACTATCGTCACTTTAAAATGTAGTATTTAATAAGGCATCTAGTTATTAGTTTTCCAGTTGTCTTGGGTGTTGTTCTTTTGTGCTTTCATATCAATGTTCAGGGAGTCTGTCAAGTTCCATGAGAAACTCTTTTGGGATTTTAATTTTATCATGTTAAATTTATATATTGATACTGGGAAAACTGACGTCTTTACATGTTTATTCACAAAATATTTTATTTCTTCATTTAATTAGGTTTGCTTGTATGCTTTTGTAAAGTTAAACTTATTCCTGGATACATTAGAGCTTTCATTACTGTATATGTGTTCTGTCTGGAAATAATA
>NW_012108252.1:6549198-6656745 GCF_000951045.1 Mandrillus leucophaeus | reverse complement strand
CCAATTATGTGGTCAATTTTGGAATAAGTGCGATGTGGTGCTGAGAAGTATGTATATTCTGTTGATTTGGGGTGGAGAGTTCTATAGATGTCTATTAGGTCTGCTTGCTGCAGAGATGAGTTCAATTCCTGGATATCCTTGTTAACTTTCTGTCTCGTTGATCTAATGTTGAACCTGTCCTTGTTTCTGTTTGAAAGTGCATGCTTAAATATGACATGAATGTCGTATTTAAATATGATATGAATGTTTTGAAAGCGAATGCTTAAATATGACAATTGGTGTACATATTTGATAGCTACCTTTCAATATGTTAGGGAAATTAATTGTCTTCTAATTGTAGATTGTCAAAATATCATGAAAGTGTATTAAAAATTACCAAGCACATTTTCCATGTCTTTTGAGATGATCATTGGCTTGTTTTCTCTCTTTGAATTTGTTAAAATGGTTAATTATGTAACCAAATTTTTAAATGTTAAATCATCTTTGCATTCTGGAATAAACCCTATTTGATCATAAGAAATATATATACATACACACAACCCATTTAGTTATACATACACGCACCCTATCTTTTGTGTGTGTGTGTGTGTGTGTGTGTGTGTGTGTGTATCTTGAAGATGCATGTTTTATTTACTTGCATTTTATTTAGAAACTCTCATTTATGGTCTTAAATTAGATTAACTCATCATTTATCTTGTTCTTACTCTCCTTGTTTGTTCTTGTAACATAATTCTACTGGCTTCTTATGGGGTAACCAAATAAACTTGGAAAATAAGTAATAGCAAGTAATTTTAGGTAGGCTTCAGAACAAACGGAAGTCGAATGTTGAGCCACAGTAGCATGTAAGATGGGAGTGGAGGCAATGGAGAGAAAACGTATCAAGGGAAGAGGATTACCTTCAGACTTCTTGTCAAGTGTGCATGTTAGAATATTAAGACTAAGCATTAAGGAATAGAAACAGTGTATAACTCTTGAACCAATAGAAGTGGAAAAGGGAGAATGCAGTTAGTTCAGTTTTGTCTTTAATCATTTATTATCTGACATTCTTGGGTCTAATCCTGCTGTGGACTGTTCTGGGGATTCTCACATGTGGCATCCTCCTGTGTTTTTTCACTTTTGGAAGATGAGTTTATATTCAGTGGGGCTGGTTTGAGAGAATCCCATGTGACTGTGTTGAGGTCTCCTCCTCCAGAGAAGTTTGGTGTTCGCTAGTATTCGGCGGTGAGTGGGAGGAGCATGGGGATATCCCAAACTCGGGACCTTGGTTTGTGTTAATTTCTTCTCCTGGGGGTTCTCAGACTTGACGTAGTCTAACTTCAAATCCCAGCCTTGTATGATTTATGGGACTAGAGTCATGATTTCTTAAGGGACTCTTTATTTATTTTCCAACCTGGAGCCTGAGCTCGACAAAACTTCCCTGTTCTTCCCAATGCAAGTAGGGATATCTTTTTTTTTTCTGATATACACACTTACTGATATGAAGATCTTTGAGGCTGCTAGCTTGATGGGTGGGTCTTAATTCCAACTCACTGCCTCAGTCAAGCCCAAGGGCTTATCTTGTTTCCCAGTAGTATTAAAGCCCTGTCCCCATGATCTCTGACAGTCTGCTGCCTGGACAGCCTTTCACCTTGGTTTAAGCTCCCTCTTAGCTTAGCAGTGCATCTAAGGACTATTTATTATGCTTTATCCAGTACATCTTAGTGTTTTTAGTGAATTTTTCCATTCCTTCCTCTTAGGACTGACACAGAATTCTCTTCGGAAATCTGGCAAGTATGATGATGTGTTCCTTTTCTCAGCATGGTAGACAATGGGCTATAATAGATAAAAAGTGCTTTTATTAACTTACAATTTATGTGTTCCACAGTTTCTTTTTGCCTATGTGTATATCACATTGATATACATTATTATTTTATAAGAAGTAGTATTTTATGTACTTTTTCAGATAAACCTCCTAAAATTTACTAGTTGCATATTCTTCAGCAATTTTAAGTATTCTAGTTTAAAATCATTTTTAGTGGATCTCAGTATTGTTTTGTGGCCCATTTTCTAGTTCTTGTGACAAAACACCTCACTTTTGAAAATGTCCAATTTGAAACTCTAAGAAGGGCGAGGATTTTTTTCTTTTTAATAGAGACTTAATGGAATTTAATTAAACTCTATGCTGTCTCTTTTCTAGTCTTTTTTGGAGAAAGAAAATAGGCCTGATTATTTTGAATTTAAGAATAAGAATTTAAAAAGTCTTAGAGGTCATCCTTACCTTAATTTACAAATGAGACAACTGAGATTCAGAACAGTTGTGGAATGTACTGAAAAACAAATTAGCTGGTTGAACATGAGAATCAGAAAGAGATCTGCTTAACCAAAGCTACAAATCAGGCACCCGCCTCGGCTCACTCTATTGTATTTTAACGGAAGTGGAGGAAGGAAGTTTTTTTGATTTATATCTTATTACTAGTTCTTTATCAGCAGAGATTACAGTCTCCCTTAGAGTATCTCAGTAGAGTACATATTTACATTCATATCTAAATACTAAACCACATTGATGTAATTACTAGTATGTGATTTTATGCCAACTGTTCCTTTTTCGTCTTGGCTAATGTGTATGTAATTGTCTTTCAAGAGATGAAAGAACACATCAGATGTACTATGAGTGGCTCCATGGCAGGCACTTGGGTGCATTAGTCATACCCCTAGAAGGCATAATGCAGTGCCACGCCCAACTTGGTATCCTATTAAGGTTCATGAATGTGTGCATGGATGAATGAAGTGCATGGTGAAGGTGAACACCATATGTGACGCTTTAGAGTTTAGGCTTGGCAGATTTGTTATAACTTATTTTGAGATCACACAATAAGGTGAGGTAAATTTCTGAGATTTGGAACATCTACTGTACAGAGCAGCCAGCGAGATCACTTCCCTTGAACCCTCTCATCTTAAGATAAAATAATTGGTGGATGAGAAAAGGCCATGAATATGAACTTCTCTTTTCAGTTTTGAGGACAACTTAATTTGGGAATAATGCTATCTTATTTAATGTTTTTGTTGCTTGGGCAGGGTAAAATTCTATAACTTCTTATTACAGAGAAGTTTCTAATTATAGTGATTTGGATTTCATAATGAACTTTTTAGGAAAGTACTTATTGAACTTTGTATGATGTAGTTTTGTTCTTCCCAAAATTTCTTGCAATAAATATGAGCTACTTTCTAAAGATGAAAAAATCATCTATAATCTCACCTATGTAAATTTTGCAAAATTGTCATTCTGTATATTGCTTATGCATTCCTCCTATTTTGCACTCTGTTTTTCTCCAGTAATACAAAAAGTTGTCATTCTGCTTTAGTGTAATAATTATTCAATTCAGTGGTTTTTGAATCAGCATATTTAAATTTATTTTTGAAAACTTGTCACAATTTAAATCGTCTCATTTTACTTGAGTAATAAGATAAAATTAATATGTTTACATTCTGCTTCCCCATTTCAAGTTTTTATCTACACAGTAAGTAATTTTAATCCCAGATTATTATTAAATTGCTATTTTATTAATAGGTATAACTTCTTTCAATAATTATTTTTGGTATTTGCTTTAAGTTTTATAACCCTATGAAGAACAATTATTAAGAATCATGTTCTGTGGGTTTTAATGCTTGCTGCCAGGGTCTTGTATTTACTGTATGTGTGTATTTGTCTTTTTCTTTTTTCATGAGCTAAATAGTATATATACTTTCTCTACGAAGGAAATGTAGATGCCATTCTTTCTGAATACTTACATTTCTGTGACTGTTCTTTGTTGTCCTCATATGAAAACATCAGTGTAGTTGGCTGTGTATCTCAAAAAATTTCTCTGCATAATGGATCTGGTTTTTGCAATTCTGATTTTCTCTCTCTTTAGATATTTGACTTGTTATTTATTTTTTCTCTAAACTCTTACAATTTTTCTTTACCATTGAGATCCCCAAATCTCATCAAGATATGCCTACATTTTAGTTGCTTTTAATTAACTTTGTTTTGTAATCTATATAAGTTTAAATCAGTAATCTGAGACCTTTCTTTTCAGGCAATAACTTGTCTTCTGTTTGGAGCTGTGTTTCTTCAGGTTCCTTCTGATCTTCCTTGGATTCCTGGTGCATCTTGAATTTTATTCCTATATGTGCCTTCTTTTCTTTTGTTCTTGCCATCTCTGACTCTTTTCTGAGTGTTGGGTGAATTTCTTAAGTCTTCTACCTGCCATTTCAGTTTTCTGTAATTTTTATACTTCATTTCATTGTCTGCATTGCCATTTTTAATTCAGAAATTGTTTTTCAGTTTGTTCTGATAGGCACAATGATGGCTTCCAAAGATATCCATTACTTAATCCTCAGAACCTGTGACTACTACCTTGCATAGAGAAAGGGACTTTTCAGATATGTTTCAGTTAAAGATGTTGAGATGGGGAGGTTCTCCTAGATTTTTGGGTGGGCTCAGTGTAATCACAAGGGTCATTGAATGTGGAAGAGTGAGAGAGAAGATTGAGTGTCAGTCATGTGAGGAAGACCTGACTAGTCATTACCAGCTTTTGAAGATGACAGGTGACCATAAGCCAAGACATGTGGGCAGCCTCTAGAAGCTGGAAAAGACAAGGAAACGGATTCTCCCCTAGAACTTCTGGAAAGAAACGCAGCCCTGCCCTCTCTGTGATTTTAGTCCCATGAGACCTATTTTGGACTTCTGACCTCTAGGACTGTAAGATAATAAATTTGTATATTTATGCCACTAAATTTATAGCAATTTGTTAAAGTAGCAATAAAAAACTATTTTTGTGAAGTTTTTACTGATTTCTTTTGTCTTCCTAATGGCTTGTTCTATTTTCAGTGTTACTATATTAACGAAACACATTGAGGACACAAATCAGAGATGTCCCATCATTTAATCTTTTTTTCTTTCTATCTCTTCTTTTTTTTTTCCCCCTCCCATACATCTGCTTCAGTGGGAGGTGATTTCTTCTTTGGTGGGAGATGAGTGGCCACCTCCTTTGATTATATTTTTCCCCGTTATGTTCCATAATTGTTTTTCTGTCATTATAGCACTGACTATCTTACTGGCTTATAGTCCAGTCGCAGTTAGATTGGATTCTCTCTGAACCATGTGGGTTTTCTAAGTCTGTCAGCTCCTGAAGAAGTAGGAAAGCCCATTCACACTGCCCTTCTGACTGCCATTGGAGGTACTTTCAGGGTCTCCACTGCTTATTCTTTTGACCTGTTGCTTTCTGCAGACGATAAGAGAGGGGGTTTAATTCCTCTCTTTTAATTCCTCTATTGTCATAAAACCAACTGAAATTCCTCTCACTTCTTCTGAAGCATATTATACACTCCCAATTTTTAATTCCTGGTGTATTTTCTACTCTTTCAATATTTAGCTGCTAATTTTCATGAAATACAGAGTTCTTATCCAGAATCCTCTTAGTATAGGATTTTAAATCTCAAATAGAACTTATGTATAAGTTAGTCCAATTTCTTCATTTCACAAATGATAAAACTGAGTTTCAAAAATCATTTAAGTTATGCCATTAAATATGTATGGTTTTTATGGCATTACAGTTAATTGTTGAGAGAAAAGAAATGGCACAAGACAGGGCACTTTTCTCTACCATTAGAGAAAATCTGTCAGTTTTACTCATCTTTGTACATTGTGGCTTAAAGAGATAATTTATACTTTTTAATTTTGCCATCCTTTATAGTTTTTCCCTGTGGAAAGGGCTAAGAAGCTTCTTGTATCTCTGCTTAACTTTGTTGCTACTTGGTGTTCAGAAGTTGGAATGCTGTGAAATAATATATGCTTGATATTTGGTTTAAACCTTTCTTGATTCAGAGAAGGTAAATGGTTATAGAGACTAATGAAAAGAACAGACTTTTATATTTGTCTTGACAAAGTTTTAAATATCCTTTGCAGAAAGGAAAGTTGTAAAGTTTAAACATTTTTGGAAATATCTTTAATTTATTAAGGAAATCAATATGTATTTAGCATGTAGTCCATAGAACAGTTGAATACTATACAACAATGAATATAAGCAAGCTAGAATCTCTGTGTTTATAGGGTTTCATAGCCTAGTGTAGAGGGGATCAACAAATAATTAAGCAATTATGATACAGTGATTCCTTGCACCAGCAGCCTTGGGATTACTTGGGACCCTACCTCAGATCTACTGAATCAGAAGTTCTTGCGGGGTATGTCAGAAATCAGTGTTTTACAAACTCTCAGGTAATTCTGATACAGGAAACCAGTGTTTTCACTGTTGAGAACCAGAGTTGAGAGAGAGAGCACAACACATTAAATAGAGCTGAACCTGAGAGTTTGGAGTCATTAATATCTTGAGTTGAGGCTGGAGAGGCAGGTAAGTAAGGTCTGATAAGATGATTGAAGAGTTTAGACTTTTATCTAATGTGTACTCATAAGCCATTAAAACATGTCCAGTGAGGAAACAGCTTGATCAACTTTGTCTTGTTTTTTTGCGATGGAGTCAGGGTCTTGCTTTGTTACTCAGGCTGGAGTGCAGTGGCATGATCTTGGCTCACTGCAACCTCCACCTCCCGGGTTCAAGTGATTCTCCTGCTTCAGCCTCCCAAGTAGCTGGGATTACAGGTGCCCACCACCATGTTAGTAGAGTGAGGGTTTCACCATGTTGGCCACGCTGGTCTTGAACTCCTGACCTCAAGTGATCCACCCACTTTGGCCTCCCAAAGTGCTGGGATTACAGGTGTAAGCTACCGTGCCTGGGACTGTGATCTCTTTAAGAAGCAGACAAGTAAACAGATAAATAATTATACAGTGTATTAAGTATAATGTTTGAAGCATAGTCTAAAAACTATTGAAGTCTAGATAAGGAAAGAGACTTTAGATGCCTGGGTAAGTCAGAAGACTAACCACTTAGGTGTTTCACATTGTTCTTGGAAGTTTCAGTGTTTGGTAAACATTTATGTACAACCTACGGATATTCAGTAGAATATTTGATCAAAAATAGTGGTTAAAAGTGTCATATGTTTTGGGTAATTTATTAGATGCAAAGCAAAATAAAAATGAAATAGTAGAATGTGAACTGTCTTCAAGATACATTTTTTAATTTTAAGGGTCCCAGGTAAGCTTACAGCTTCAAGAAAAATGACTTACTCTATGTGATGTACAATTTTCTAATTTCTCTTTTGTTACTTATTTTCTAATTTTGTTTAAATATATTATTATATATAATTACAATTTATTATATATTATGATATATGTAAGTAAATATATATTATTCTGTTTTACACTGTCTCAATCCTTTTTAGATTTAAGTGAGATTATAAATAATAAGGAAATATATTCTTATCAATGATGTTGAAGAATAAGTAAACATGTTATAAAGCATTGTCACTCCATACTTTAAAAAATACACTGCATCTAATCTAAGTATATTTTACTTGTAGAGAATTGTCAAAGGGCCACCTACTCTTTGGATGTTACGTTGGGTCCTCCAAAAAGAAAAAAAATTCTGAAATGTCATAGATTGGTTGACGAGTCCTATTCTGAGGTTAAGGAGTTATGGGGGTAGGCAGTGCTGACCACAGGAATGTTGAGCAGCAAATGCTGGCTTTGGGCAAAAAACCTTTGATGCACAGTGACTTCTTTGAAATATTCGGAATGATGGTCCTTGTGGGAACCTGCATTACAAAATGTCTGTCCCACATGGAACATACTATGTGAGAATAGAAATGGAGAATAATAGGGCAATGATACCCTATCTAGAAACCAACTGTGTTTACAGATTCCCTAAATAACAGATCAAATAGATTTTACTATGGTAAATATCCAATTGCAATGTTCTGCAAAATTTTTGTCTGTCTCATATATTTTGAGCAAGATTTCTTGGCCATGTGGCTTTTCTAGTAGACTTCAATGACGTGAAACCACTAAACAGAGACCTTGTCATTTATTTAACTCTAACTGCCTTTAATCTTGAGGACAGTAATATTGTGAGAAACCTTGGGGTTTCAACATAATCACAAGATGGTATGCAGGATCAAATGTTCAAATTATTTGCTTTTGTTTTTCTGTTGCATGTACTATAGAAGTCTTGTGTTGTCTATATAAGCTTTAAATTTGGACCTGTGGCTTCTTTTTCATCATCTTTTCTCCTTTTCTTTTAGTTCACAGCCATGAATGAACCACAGTGCTTCTACAACGAATCCATTGCCTTCTTTTATAACCGAAGTGGAAAGCATCTTGCCACAGAATGGAACACAGTCAGCAAGCTGGTGATGGGACTTGGAATCACTGTTTGTATCTTCATTATGTTGGCCAACCTACTGGTCATGGTGGCAATCTATGTCAACCGCCGCTTCCATTTTCCTATTTATTACCTAATGGCTAATCTGGCTGCTGCAGACTTCTTTGCTGGGTTGGCCTACTTCTATCTCATGTTCAACACAGGGCCCAATACTCGGAGGCTGACTGTTAGCACATGGCTCCTTCGTCAGGGCCTCATTGACACCAGCCTGACGGCATCTGTGGCCAACTTACTGGCTATTGCAATCGAGAGGCACATTACAGTTTTCCGCATGCAGCTCCACACACGGATGAGCAACCGGCGGGTAGTGGTGGTCATTGTGGTCATCTGGACTATGGCCATCGTTATGGGTGCTATACCCAGTGTGGGCTGGAACTGTATCTGCGATATTGAAAATTGTTCCAACATGGCACCCCTCTACAGCGACTCTTACTTAGTCTTCTGGGCCATTTTCAACTTGGTGACCTTTGTGGTAATGGTGGTTCTCTATGCTCACATCTTTGGCTATGTTCGCCAGAGGACTATGAGAATGTCTCGGCATAGTTCTGGACCCCGGCGGAATCGGGATACCATGATGAGTCTTCTGAAGACTGTGGTCATTGTGCTTGGTAAGTTTTGTCTTGACTGTAACTTACCTTATAGATTCTCAATGACTTAACATAAACCACATTTTTTTTTGTGACAGAGGTAACCAACAGTATGAATATTCACCAGGTATATATGCAGGAATTACAAGGGGATGAGGCACCTTTATATTAAATGTCAGCTTATGAGTCTTTCTAAAATTATAGAATTAGTGTTAGGGAAACATGGGTCTCAGTGGTGCAGTATAAATGATGATGATGTAAAAAATGTCATTGAAGAGTTTGGCTATCTAATATTGAAAATACCAGAAATACCAATCAAACTCGTTTTGTTTTTCTTACAGCCTAAATTGTGAAACTTTTGCATTGTGGTTTCTGTATTACGTATTTTCAGACAGAAAGTGCTTTCATAGAATATGAATATGCTTCCATGTATAGTTATTTTTATTAGTCTATTCTGTAATTGCTACTACAGTATAGGTAAGTATATCAAAGTTTTGTATAGATTTACTGAACAAAACAGATTGGAATTAATGATATTCTCTGACCGTCATCTTCATGAAAACTTCCTTCTTTTCTATTAATTTTCTATTTGTAGTAATGGAGGTTAATCCATATTTCAAGGTGAAGAGCAAGATTTGTAGAGTCAAATACCTTCTGCTTTTAAATAAGCATTGTTTTTCTTGGATGAAAAATTCATAGTAGTGATCAAGAGGAACATATTTATTCACTTATGTATGTAGAAGGTAGTTAAAGAGCACCTACTATGTTCTGGGCTCTGTGCTGGCTCCTGGAGGTATACCCATGAAAAGGACAGATGCAGACATTTCCTTTGGAGCTTAGAGTGAGAATTTTTAAAAATAATTACCCAATGGAATTACACATTCTCCATAGACTGTATTCAGGTTAACATTTGATCACATTAAAAAATCTTTTTTGAAAACCTTTTATCATTTCATCTTTCCCTATGGAAATTGAAAAAAACCAAAAAAACAAAAAAACAACAAAAAAACATTTTATCACCTCCTCTTTCCCCGCAGAAATTCAATGGGAAGTTCCTATAATTCTCTGTGCTCCAATTTGTATAGCATTTTTGAGTGAATGTAACATGGGATTATGTGACTCCTCTGAAACTTTGGGAGTGACCTTAATTTTAGCCACTGAAATGAGACAGGGTCCTAATGATCATTATATAAAGTAGCATTCGGATTGATGCATAGGTCTCGTCTGTTTTGGTTAGGGTGAATGCATCATGGACATCATTTTCAGCTATACTCATTGTTGACTGTCTTGTAGACCTGTGAGAATAGCAACTAAGCCTTGGGATCACTGACACACCTAAAAACCTGCCTCACTAACTGAAACACAGAGGACCCCGTCACCTCAGATATGAGATTGTCTTATTTCATCCAATGAAAATTAGTAGTAGAACTACAAAAATGGTTTCTCTGTATGTTTATTAACAGGACCTTAAGCACACCTGTGCCACAAGGCTGTATTTTCCATAATGTGGATGAAACACATCTTCGTTTACCATGGATGCTATTTTTGTATGAAATAAAACATGAGACATTAAATAACATGAGACTTTTTATCTGTATTGACTCAAATGTTTATTTGCTGATGATCTAAATGTTGGTTGACATTTTTTATATGCGTGAACTTTTTCTATTACGAAAAGGGCTACTCATAGTTCACAGAATTGCCAGCAGCAAATGACTACTGAACTTGGACTGTTAACTTGCCAAGTTCTTGTTTTAATTTTGACCTTTCTATAATATCTTGTGTGTTCCAGTGTGCAAAGTACTGAATGATTGACATACTTTTGTGCCTCACTGGGTTGTTTTTCACGTTGAAATAATAATTTTGAGGCTATAGGAGCTAGTGTTTCAGTGTACATCTGCCCTAAATGCCTCTTTCTCATGCCCAACTACTACCACTACACAACCACTAACTTTAAAATAACAGAAATAATATTTAAACTAGTATACTTCACAAAGATAGAATGCAGTTGACATCTCTGGAATAAAGAGCATGATTTCTAAAGCTGTGGGATGGAAGAAGTTTTAGAACATGTAAAACCCCATCACAGTGATAGGTGAAGGTATTTGGTGAAGAAAGATGGAAATATGATTGTGATAGGGGAAGCAGAAATTAAATGGACCGTAGCCTTTTTGAGAAAAGTGGTGAGAATAAGAGAATGGGCAGGATGTGGGCAGGGAGTGGTTGGAAAGCTTAGAATAGGGAAGTCGCAATCTTTACAGATGTTTTTCAAGGCGTGGTGCCTAATGCCATTCCTACAATGTGCTCTCCTATTTGAATTGTAAGTGTCCATCCTTAGATAGGCATGGTAACATGGGACACATGGGTTGGTCTTGTCATAGTGTAGGCAAACCCCAAAATTGGGGCTTAGCCTGGGAGAGTTCTTGGCTTTGCCCAGGAAAGAATTCAAGAGTGAGCTAACAGTGAAAGAAAGCAAGTTTGTTAGGGTAACAGTGTACAGCAAAATGACTGCTCCATAGGCAGAGCAGGGCTATCTCATAGGCAGGGTAGCACAGAGCAGCACTAATAGATTGCTGACTAGTTATATTTGTACCCATTCTTTTTTCTTTTTCTTTGAGACAGGGTCTTGCTGTATCACCCAGGCTGGAGTGCAGTGGCATGATCTTGGCTCATTGTAGCCTGGACCTCCTAGGCTCAAGCAGTCCTCCCACCCAGCCTCTCAATTAGCTGAGACTACAGGTGCATACCACCATACCCAGCTACCCAGATTTTTTTCTTTTTGTTTTAGAGATGAGGTTTTGTCATGTTGCCCAGTCTGGTCTTGAGCTCCTGGGTTCAAGTGATCTTCCTGCCTTGGCCTCCCAAAATCCTGGGATTGCAGGCATAAGCCACCATGCCTGGGCGCCCACTCTTAATGATAAATATAATTAAACAGGTTATTCATGAACTTCCTAGAAAAGGGGTGGGGAGTTCCTGAAACCATGTAAGGTTAACTTCCATTGCATTTGTAAACCGTCATGGTGCTGGTAGTAATGTCTAATGCGTATGTATTATGATTCCTGGTCCTTGCTGGTTTGGGTTGGTTTCTTTGCTACGTCCTGTTTTGATCAGCAGGGTTGTGAAAACAAGTCCTGCTGATCTCCCACTTCAGTAGGAACAAGAATTCTGGTCTACTCGAAGTTCTTCTCTTTGTAAATTAGTCCATTGATAATTCTGGTTATTTTACCTTAGTTTGTGCACATTTGGTTTTTAATATTTTTCTTCACTGCCAGATTGCCAGGTGTGTGAGAGCAGGCAAGACTGTAATGATTTGTTGTCTGTTTTCTCCACATTGCCACATTGCCTGCCATGGCTATCTAGTAGTCAATGAATGCCGAGGAAATGCATGTGATGACAAAACCAAGTTTCTGTGCTTTCAAAACTGAAGACCAGAGCCATAGTGAATTCATTACAGTAAATGCCACTTTATTCAACTATGTGGGAGCCAAACCTAGTGACACCTTTATGTTCCATGCCTTCTAAAATACAACAGCCTGGAAGATGCCTGGCTACAATGGGTGCTCAGTAAATAATATGTTTGTTTTACTTCCATTTATTCTGGGAATGATTACTCAGTTTCCATTTTAACTTCATCAAAATGATCCCTGGGTTTTAGACCTATTCAGTCTTCATGATCAAGAGAAGAATTTGTTGGTCAGCAACTGACTTCCTGTGAGTCAACTTATATTAAAATAAAGGCATCTTTGAGATTAATGGTGGGCAATACCAATGGCTGATTTTTAAGCATGATCTTGTATTAAGCTGCTTTTGAGTGAGTACTGGATCTTAATAATTATTTTTAGTTGTGAAATACTTATCTGGCATAAATCAGGTGCTACCTTAGAAATTTGTATTTGTAAATTACAACCCTATGGAGTATAGGTACTGTTACTGATTTGTTATCCTTATTTTCCAGATGATAAAAACTGAGGTAAGGAGAGGTTAGGTAACTCTCCCACAGCCACACAGCTAGTAAGTATAGGAACAGGGATTCAAGGTCAGGAGCTGGGATTCAAGGTTGGGCACTTGGGTTTCAGAGCCCAAGTGTTTTTCCCCTCCATGTTATTCTACTTCCCTTTAATCAAAACAACTAGCAGCACATGCTGTATTTAGTTATAACATTTGAACGGCCAGCAATGTGCTATTAAATTGAAACACTGTGATCTCATTTGTTTCTGTTGAAACTGCCTAGCTTTGCTGCCTGGGCAGAGAAAGCTTTTAAGGGAGCAATCTTGTCTTCCTTTTGCCTCTGATGACTCTCATTTCATCCACCCTTTTCCACTGTTTGGTATTGCATTAGCACTAACTGATGGCTTCTGATTGAGGGAGGATTTTGTTCAAGGTATAGTTAACTTTAAGGTTCATTGCCCTAGCATGAAGTCATGTTATCCCTCCCTAGGCTTGAAGTCTCCCTACTTGACATTTTACCAAGAATTCCTTCTGAGTCGGTTCCACTATTGAGTCAGAGTGGCAGTCAAGATGTTCTTCCTTATTTGACCACAGCGTGTCTTGAATTATAAGTCCTTTCCTTTCTGGCTGTATTCTTTGTGATGACACTTCTGTCTGAGAAACTTAGAAAGGAGGAAATCCAGAATTTGAAGAGAGAAAATCATGGTTAAGATGTGGAAGTTTTTACATCTGAGTCCTGGGGAGAGACATAAAGTAAAAGGAATCCAGGTGTGACTTACTTCTTTGGAGAAGAAGAGGGAGACACTGTTTTTCTAGTTTGATCTGTTCTGGTTGGAAACTATCACCATGGAAATCAAATTACTACTTATGTCTTACATACTCTATGCTAGGGTCAGTACGCAGCCCTACTCTTCCTGTGTTGTTTATAATCTTACATCAAGGAGTTACATTTTCTTCATTTTACATTGAGGGAACTGAATTAACATAGGATAAATAACTTGTCTAAGATCATTCTTTTGGTAAGTGGCAGAACTGGAAATCAGCTTTCAGATTCTTGTAGACCATGCCTTTTGACCACAGGACACTGACTCTTCACATACTATGGTGACTGTCACCAGTGGTGATGAAAGTGGCGGGAGTCAGATAAGTTTAAGACCATTGTTTTCTTGTTCACTCTGATGAAAGATTTAATTTGGCTAGTATCCTGTTAGCAAATCTATATGTGCTTCTCTTTTCAGTTTACTTCAATAAACATATTGTTGAGTGCTAATTGTGTGCTAAGGGATAAAAGAAAAAATTCTTTACAGAGCTTATGATGTAGTAGAGGAGACTAAAAAGAGTTGCAAAGCACTTGGGTTCATGTGCCAGTAGAGGTATGGGCAGCGAGTGATGACGAGTAGAGGGATGGGAGGGGCTCCCAGAGGAGGCAATCTTGAGCTGGGTCTTGCTGGATGTAGAGGAGCTTGCCTTACTGTAGCACTGGGTGGAGGAGAAGGTGACCAGTTCATAAGCAATGATGATCACCTTTGAGGAACTGAAAGTAGTCAGGTGTGATTAGCATCTAGTGGATATGCCAGATGGAGTTTTGACAAGAGGGTCAAAACCTTTGTAACATACTAAGAAATTTGAGCTTCTGTCTGTGGGAGATGGGAGATGGTGAAGGGTCCCCCAAGATCAAATGAACACCAATTCCTTATAGGCAGCATCCTCACATAATGTATCATCCAAACAGACGCTTTTGGGAGCAAAAACAGGCACTAACTGTTGGGCATCTGGGATAACAGGAGTAAATCAAGACTGTTTAGGGCAACCTAGGATGTATGTTCAACCTCCTCTGAGGCTCTGCTCTGTTTGTTCTTTTTTTGTTTTAGAGACGGGGTTTCACCTTGTTACCCAGGCTGGTCTTGAACTCGTGAGCTCAAGTGATCTGCCCACCTCAGCCTCCCAAAGTGTTGAGATTACAGGTGTGAGCCACCATGCCCAGCCAATATTTTTTCTAGGTTCTCTTTCAGCTTTTCAAATGCAGCTTTCAACACTGGACTTGTATTACTGTGTATAATTGGTAAAGCTTTTTTTTTTCTTTTTTCTTTTTTTGGCTGGAGTCAGTCCAGATTTAGAATTCTTAGAACTTGAAAGGATCCCTAAAAATTACATCATTCAACTCCTACATCTTACAGGTGAGGAGACTGAGACTCCCAGGTTAATTGAGAACTTCAGGTCTTAGTTAGCTCATGATCCAAGGCAGGATCCAGGTTTCCTGACTTCCACTAAGGTGCTGTTTTTACTGCCCCTGCCTTGTTCACTCCCATCCACACTTTCCATCTTCATCTTTTTTGGGAACTTCAGCCATGTATTTATGTGGCTAGCCAGGATTAGGTGTAAACATTGTGGCTGTGAAGGTAACTGGTTCTCACAGAAAGAGTTTCCTTGAATAGGTCTTCTTATAACCAATTGGTAATCTCCCTCACTAATGAAACCTTGAAAAAAGTCATCTGAAACCGAATTGCTTGTACATTATTAGCTTTTCACATATATTAACATCCTGTTAGCTTTCTTGACAACAGCATTATATTACTATTTTTCATTCCACTTGGTTTTTATATTAAGTTTGTGCTCTCTCTCTCTCTCTCCTCTCTCTCTCTCTCTCTCTCTGTGTGTGTGTGTGTGTGTGTGTGTGTTTGTGTGTGTGTTCACTTCTATTCACTAAGTCAGGGCACCTCTGGAATCTACTCTTTGACAAGAACTCTCTGGATGATTCTGGCCAAGTTACTTTCCCTGTGTGTTAATTTTTTCTGTAGGATGAAGTTGACCAATTTGATTTCCAAGATTACTTAGGACTCTATTTATTCTATAAATAAAATTATAAGGACAGTAACTACTGTGGATCAACCATGTAGAGCTTTCTAGAGGAAAACTTGAAAGGGGATTAGGACAAACATAAGAGACTATGATTCTTCTTTGTATAAACGGTGCATCCCACCTTCTTTTTAATTTTTTAAGGCTAGTCAAGTAGAATAGTGGGAGTGGAGAAAGAACAAAGAAATCTGTAATTGGTTATGATCAATTAGTTGTACACCTCCCTGTACTCGGACCAGCCATTACCTTCTCTAATAATAAGCGTTTAGATGCACTATCCCCCATTAAAGGGAGTGGTGAGTGTATAAAGGATCCTGTCAAAGAGATGAATCTGGGGGCTTTACTTTCCTGTGGATTGCCATGTGGCAGGAAGGGAAGACTTCCCAATTGGTCCTGTTGCTGGGGGCAGGGAGTGGACACAGGGTCTCTTATTCCCTGGCCACAGGTGACCAGCTACACATTCTGTTACTCTGAAGAGGAACTAAAGCTACCCCAAGTCTCCTCAGGTCCCAGTGGCATCCCTGTAAAGGCCTCTTTGAGGAAGAACCTGAGAGAATATCCATGAGAGCCTCCATTGTTTGGCCAGCCACTAGGCATGGGTGGTGGCCAGGAGACAGTCCTTGCAAAAGTCCCACAGTGCTTCCCAGACCCCACACCCTGGGCTTGGGTCAAAACAGAAAACAACTTTCAAACACCAGTTCTTTATACCCTTTTGTTGCCCATCTCCATTCAAATATTTTTTCTCAGAAGAAACATTTAAACAGAAACAGAAACCAAAAATACCACATGAACCTAACAGAGTTCCTTTTGAAATGTGGACAGAGGAACCAGAACATGAAGCTCTTATTTTAGGTCTGTTGAGAGTGATTCAGGCCTTGTCTGGCCGAGACTCTTGTTCATCCAAATATGAATGTTGGAAAGTCATTTATTTTTCCTTGTCGTTAAAGGTAATAAATGATGCGAAGATTTCTTAAATGAAGTGTGGTGACCACTGACAATCAGTATTGCCTAGGGGTTGAGAGTTTAAATTTGCAGTAAGATAGGCCAGAGTTTGAAGTTCAAATCCTGGCTCCTCGCTTACGAGTTCCATAATCCCGAATAACTGACTTAACCTCTCTGAGTCTTGGTTTCAGAGTTAATAAAGTAAGAGTCGTAGGACCTTCCTTAAGTGGTTGTGAGCATTAGATGAACTGATTTATGTAAAGCACATACATGTGGCTTACAGAAAACACTTAATGGTAGCAAGTATTATTACTCTTAGGTTGTGTCCTCATGAGCATTCCCCTTCTTTTTCTTTCTCTTTTTTTTTTTTTTTTTGACACAACCACATCCATTCACATCTACCTACACACCAAGTCCACATATAATTTGATGTTTGAGAGGGTGCTTCATTTCTATGACGTAGTATGAAATTACTATTGTGTTTTGGCAGCTGTTGGCTCGAATTATACTCTGCAAATTTTTATCCCGAATGAATGGCCTTTGCTTTTACTGCAGCTTTGCCTACACCCTACTCGTTGAGCCTCAGCCTTGTGTATGAAAAATCCTGTTAGCATCACAGGAAATGCTAATAGTTTTGACCTGCTAACTCTTCAGAGATGGTTAAATGGCATTGACTATTAAAAAGAACTTTGGAATGGAACAGGCCACTTTGTCAATATAAGAAAGTCATGAGCTCCTTCAGATGGATCTGCAGTACTTAAGGCACAGCTGAAAGCCCAGGTATCATCTAGGGCAGTGGTCCCCAACCTTTTTGGCCCCAGGGATCAGTTTCATGGAAGACAGTTTTTCCAGATGGGTTGGAGGAGGGGGGATGGTTTTGGGATGAAAATGTTCTACCTCAGATTGTCAGGCATTAGTTAGATTCTCATAAGAAGCACGCAGTCTAGATCCCTCACATCTGCAAATCACAATAGGGTTCACACTCCTATGAGAATCGAATGCCACCACTGATCTGACAGGAGGCAGAGCTCAAGCAGTAATGCTTGCTCATCTGCTGCTTACCTCCTGCTGTGCGGCCCGATTCCTAACAGGCCATGGACCGGTACTGGTCCTTGACCTGGGGGTTTCGAACCCCTGATCTAGGGCACCATTCTGTTATTCTGTTTCCTTTTGATCAGCAGTGAAGGGCCATGTCTGGCATGTATAGAAGAAATGGCAAATGGTTGGGGTCATGAGACTTGATTACTGTTCTCTAGCCAGTCCTAACTTCACAGTGTGACCACCTATGAATCCTTTAGTCTGGGATTCATCATCATTTACTTAGGAAGAAAATGATATTTATTAATAACTCCTAATCTCTCATTGCTACCTCATGAATCTCTGTGAAGAATCATCATGGCTGTTCTATGATGCTGGGGCTTTAATCCTACTTCCCAGCACCTAGAATAGGGCCTGGCATTCTAGATATTTGTTGAATGACTACATGAAATATACCTCTTGTTTTGGATTGGGAGTTTTACAGGTTGCCTAGTTACAATAATAATATATCCAGGTATCCGAAAATTCAATGAGGTTTAGTAATGGGTCCCATTCAAAGGGATATTTGCCATAAGGTCATTGAAATGAAGCAGCTATAACTCCTGCCTCTCAGGACTTTTTTAAGGCTAAGTTCCAGTGCAAACTTGTTGATAATAGTTTACTTTGTCAGCAAACATGCATTGAAGTCTTCTAGACCCTCTGTTAATGAGGATGACTGCAAAGATCAACAAAAATATGTATCCTGCTTTCAAGAAGCTCTCATCATAGTAGATGACAGATAATTTAAATAAGTGCAATATAATATGGTAAATAAATACAATATAATATGATAAAATAGGCAAAGTGCTATATGAATGCTGTATTTCACCTGGCAGTGTCTGGAAAAGACTTTGAGATGAAATTGATGTTGGAATTTCATCTTAGATGGTGTATAGAAGTTTTCCAAGTAAGCCTAGGCAAAGGAATTATTTCTATTAGATATTCTTTATACCCTGAATTGAATGAAATATTTAATTACCTTTCTTATATTGTAATTAGTATGTCACTTAGCTATGACAATAGCCCTTGTTAGGCATGTACATCTTGTATAAATCCTTAGAGTGGAAAGGGAAGCTTCCAGAATTGTCAGGCAATATTTACTTATAACTTTTTGACTGCATTTTGCACTGGCATAATATTTACCTTTTTTTTTTTTTTTTTTTTTATGGAATTTCGCTCTTGTTGCCCAGGCTGGAGTGCAGTGATGCGATCTTGGCTCACCGCAACCTCCACCTCCCAGGTTCAAGCAATTCTCCTGCCTCAGCCTCCCGAGTAGCTGGGACTATAGGCCATCACACCAAGCTGATTTTGTATTTTTAGTAGAGACGGGGTTTCTCTATGTTGGTCAGGCTGGTCTCAAACTCCCAACCTCAGGTGATCTGCCCACCTTGACCTCCCAAAGTACTGGGATTACAGGTGTAAGCCACCGAGCCCAGTCCAATATTCACTTTTTAAATTGACTAGAGATAGCAATTTGACATCATCAAACTGGTTATGAAGTAAATGGGTTTTGAATGGTTACTGACTTATAAGGAAAGGGATTCATTTCTTCTTTTTCTTTTTTCTTTTTCTTTTCTTTTTTTTTTTTTTTGAGATAGAGTTTTGCTCTTGTTGCCCAGGCTGTAGTACAATGGCGTGATCTCCGGCTCACCGCAACCTCCACCTCCTGGGTTCAAGCGATTTTCCTGCCTCAGTCTCCCAAGCAGGTGGGATTACAGGCTACTACACCCAGCTAATTTTTTGTATTTTTAGTAGAGATGGGGTTTCTCCATTTTGGTCATGGTAGTCTCAAACTCCCAACCTCAGGTGATCCGCCCGCCTTGACCTCCCACAGTGCTGGGATTACAGGTGTGAGCCACCGCGTCCGGCGGAAAGGGATTCATTTCTATATGTCAGAATAACATCCTATGGAGAAGAAGGGATTGACAGTGACATGTATGTGTTTCAGGATCTGAAAGATCATTGCCAGGAGAAGTTGACACCTATACCTGAAGCATAATGGGAATATAATTTTCTATGGTATTTTACAGTCTGTAATGGCCTGGTTGAGGTTTCAGAATGTCTTCAGGTGTTTTTTGTTATTGTTACAGCAGTAGAATTCACAAGCAGCTGTTTCATCTAGAAATGTATAGTTCTATTTTCAGGGGTTTACATTCTTTGCAACTCGAAGCATCATTTCTGATTTCCTGATACAGATTGAAAAAATGAGAATGAACATAGGAGGCACACACATGAATTGCCGAAATCAGCCAATAAAAATAATTGCATGGGCTATACTTATACTAAAAACAAAAGGAACAATACTTCTTTATTTGAAATTAAAATTTAACTGGGTATCTTGTGTTTTATCTGGCAACTATAACACACACACACACACACACACACACACACACACACTATTGACTGGGAAATACAGCATTTTGGATAGCAATTAAATCTATGTTACATGGATTTTCTCCTTTGTCTTAAAGGCTTCCATATTATCCTGGAGTTCAATTTAACTACACAAGAAGTTTCACTTATTTACTATTTCTGCATTTTATTTTGAGTTGCCTTGAAATAAAGGATTGTATTCAGGTTATAGAATCATGTATTTGTTTCTCAGAAATTTTGCTTACTTATGAACAGGTAATGTTGTATACTTCTATGTCAAAATTGAATTTTTCCCTTCTGTTACATAGTCTTTGTCATGCTCTTTGAAAGAAAGCATTTTAATGAAATTTGTTTTTTCATATAAACAATTTTTTTCCTCTGTTGGTACCTTTGATATGTTTTTCTTTGAGGCCTAACTAGAGCCTATGCCTCTGAGAAGTTACTTTCTATTCATGTATTTTAGTGAAGATGATAGTGTCTAGACTGAATGTGGTCATGGCTTTACTTAAACCCTGGCAGGGCTCCTGCACCCATAGAGGAGTTATTATAATGATCCAAAGCAAATATGAAGTTCTAATAGGGTGACACAGCAATAACAGGGTCTTTTTGAAGAAATGGGATTTAATCTGGCATTGGGAGACTGGAAATTCATGGCTTCACTTATTTATTCTGCCCAAGTAGACTTTTGTTGACACAAAGAACACTGCATTTTAAGTTGGGTTTTCCATGAGTTCATTCTAAACAGGTATTTCTGTGCTTCAAAAAGCTTCCCATATTTATATTGCAGGCATGAACTCATTCACTCAAGTTATTTTCCTTTCTCTTGGGAGAGAGAGAAGGTAGTCACTTAGGAGCCTAGCCTTAAAGAACATGCAGAAAAGATGGATGAATTGAACAGTCAAGAAGCTTTTGCTGTAGCCAGCAAGTGATTCACCATTTTATGCTGAAGAGACTGGGTTTGCTAACCTTGCCAAGCACGTGGTACTCCTTTGTATATTGGTCCAGTCTGAGAGGAAAGGCCAAGCTATAAATTGAGGAGCTGGAATCAGTCAGTTTCTGAACTAAAGCAAAAGAGGCTGTATTTAGACATTCTTTAAAAACTGTGTGTGTATATTTATATGTGTGTGTGTGTGTGTGTGTGTGTGTGTGTGTATAAAACGATCAGATGGTAGAGATTAGAGCACTGGCTTTGTTTATTTTGGCAAATTCTAATGTTCTAGAAGAAAAGTGAAGATGTTTTAATTAAAAACTATTTCTAAGGCATCATACGTATACTCTAGATTACCAGTACATGAGAACTACTTATTTAGAGTGGAAGAGCATGCTATAGAAACAAAATCTGAGTAATTCTAACAGTAGTTTATGTTATTATATAGCATAGTGAGATAGTAACATTAATAGAATTCCTTAGTGGAATTTCGTAATGCTTTAGTTCAATCTAAATTAGTATTAATACTTTTAAGGCAAGAAATCTGTCTGAAAGCATTTGTAAATTTAAAAAGCATTAAAATTAGAAGCAGAAACAAAAAGTATTCATTTCTATGTATTGCTCTATCTATATTACATAACTGATTTACTACCATTAAATTATAAAATATTACATGTTCAATGTATTGTCCTTCTACAGTTACCGATTTATAACTTTAATAGTAACAGATATAACTTTATTACTAGGAAGCTTATTGAGATTATGGGACATTTTGACCCGTTGTTTTGATTAGACTTCAAGGACGTTTTTGTACTATCTTTATAAATATGGATATTTAAATCAGAATTACAGTAACATTGATTTTTATTGAGAAGACATTTCTAGAGTGCATATTATTTATTCACTTTAATCCCTTCAACATATAGCACGGTTAAAATATTTCTAGTTTGCCACAATTTTCAGATACAGCTAAAATTTTCATAACAATAAAATCTTTGTGTGTAAGTTACACAATGAAGGCTTAACTTATTGATTAGTTTTTTAACATATCAAATTGCAGTAACTTTAGTTACTGCATCTATCTATTATTGTTATTTTTCCTCTCACGTTTACTTTTCCTTGGCCCCATTTTACAGCTAAATTTTATAAAAACATTTGATTCATTTTTGAAGTTCTAATATGTATTAAACTTTGTTGCGTGCGGTTTGGCTGTTTTCAGTTTTGTTTTCAATTTTTCCTACTTTTTTTAACTTTTCCTAGGTCAATATTTTTAGTTTTGAGAGTTTCTAAAAAGAAAATATAATAATGTTTAACATTTGAGTGCTTACTAGTTATCAGGACTCATTAAGTCCTACTTTGTCCCAAATTAAGTATAATTTTGAGCAAGAATCTTAATCTCTCTGAATTTCAGTCCCTTCATCTGCCAAATACAGAAAATATATTTTTGTGAGGATCAGATTGGATAATGAATGTGAGAGCTCTTTTTATAGGAAGTGCCACACAAATGTAAGCTATGAATGTTTTTGCAGCTGCTGCTTATAGAGCAGTGACCCAAATTAAAAAAAAAAAAAAAAAAAAAAAAAGAAGTGCGGAATGCTAAGTGAAAAATGTGATGTAGCGTAGTTGCAAAGGCGTTAGCTGTATTCTAATTCCAGATTTGCCACTTACTAGTTGGATTGACTTTGGGCAATCCACTTAACCTTTACACAACTTCTTTATCTGTACCATGAAGGACTTCGCTACCCCAGTGTTTCTCCAGGTGTGGTCCAAGGGCCACCTTGCATCTGAGTCACCTGGGATGCTTGTTTAACAGGCTGATTTTTGGGCCTGAGCCCAGACTATTGAAGCAGAATCTTTGTGTTGGGATTCAGGCATCAGTACTTACATCACACAGACCTCAACAATGACCGTGTGAGGAGTTGCTGGCTTTGGTTTAAATTACATGGCATTCAACCTGTCTTTGCTCAATTTTAAAACCCTTTTCACCTTTTCCACTGGAATGGATACATTTTTGGTACTGTGAGTATCCGTGACTGCCCCAGGCATGTGAGTTTGCACACTTGCTTTACAGGGGAGAAGATCAGAAGGGAAAAGGAAAGGAAAGGAGAGTTAGGGAAAAAAACCCCCACAAAACCACTAGGACAAAATTCTTGGCTCTTGAAGAGCTATCAAAGAAAATAGATTGTTTCACACTAAATAGACTTTCCTCTCAAAATATTTGAAACATCCACACTAATTAGTTTTATCACCCTAGGAAAATTTGTCACCTGTAAATTAATGTCTGAAAATCACCCAATCTACTAAAAAGTATCTTGAGAAATCATGGGGTATCTAAGAATGTTTCAAGTAGGCATATGATTTTATATTATTCTGAGGAGAAACCATTTGTTTCCCGCAAGAATGGGGATGGACCAACAATGTTTATTTTTGCATTAACCTAATACAATTGTATGTGTCTGCATGGAAACTTTTGTAGAAAAAGGGTAAATCAATCATTTGCTTGTTCATAGGCTTTAATTTCTTCCTGAGTCAGCATGGTATAATCTGAAGAGCTTGGGAGTTGGACTTACATGTCCTTGTGTGCGAAAGCCCAGTTCTGCTGACATATTAACTGTGTGATCTAGAGCAGTATATTTACCTTTCTGAGTTTCTATTCCCATCTATAACTGGGTAGAGTACTCTTTCCCCAAATGGGGAGGTTGTTGAGAAAATTAGATTTGTTCAAGTGCTTAGCATGCTGCCTGGCACATGCTGCGATGAATCTAATGTTCTTATACTTTCCCTATGGCTCACATACATGAAAGGGCCACCTGTGGCCTGCTGTGGTTAGTGGTTGGAGCTACCTTCCCAGGATCGTCATTCCTTGAAGTTATCTAGCTTCTTTTATAGGCTTGTATAATGATGAGTGGCATTTTCCCATTCTCTGCCTGTACAAGGTGATCTGAAGGTTCTATATGGGGATTCCACCCATTAATTTGTATACTTGTCCATAAATTCATTCTAATCATTCATTCAATCAATGAATGTAGAATCCCAGCAGGATTCTATAAACTGTCATCTATCAGGATTATGAGACTATCAGGACTATGATGTTCATACAGTCTTCCAAAGCCAGGCTTGAATTGTCTGTATGGTAGCAATGATAAATGGTTTTTCAGCATCTGCTCAAACATCTTGGATACAGGGATACTGGCCCCCTAGAGGCCAGACAGTCTTTAGATATATGGACTATTTTATATATATAAGATATATAAAATTAAATATATATTTTGTCATATATCTGTATCTATCCAAAATCTCAGAAAAAAATTGTACTTTGGGGTACCATCCACTAAGTGTATTTGTCTCCTTGGGTGCCAGAAAGAGCACTGCAACTATATACAAACCAATTCAACTTGGGTGGCATATTGCCTATTGTGTGATGGGAAAACAAAAACCAAAATGTATAATCCCTATTCACTTACAAATATGACTAAAATACAGGGAGAATGGGAGTCAGACTCATGGCAGATGTAATTATGAAGCAAATATGGCCCTGACATGCCAATGCCTATAGTCTGGTAGGAAGGATGGCACATATACATAGATAGTTATTGAGAAAGGCAAAAGGTGACAAAAGTACCATAAAAGAAGTACAAATAAAGCTGTATGAGAATTTACAGGAGAGAGACTATCTTGTTGGAAGCAAAATCAGGAAAGCTTTATATAAATGAATTTTATGACTTGGGTGTTGATGTATAGGTGATGTTTACGGAATGAAGTATTAGACTGCATTCACCTTGTTAAGTACTGAATCTTATTTTAATCACATCACATTTCCTCTTTTTAAATTTTTTTTTATTTTAAAGATAGTGTATTGCTATGTTGCTCAGGCTGGAATTGAACTCATGGGCTTAAGTGATCCTCCTGCCTCAACCTCCTGAGTAGCTAGAACTGCAAGTGCATGCCACCACACCCAGCTTACTCTTTTTTTGATTAGCAAACTAATGCATATTCATTAAGGAAAAAAAAAAGAAAATCATTTAGAATGTTACCTTTTATAGTTAAAAAAATATTAAATTGAATATACTGTTTCTTTCTAGTCCTCTGCTAATTGTTTACAATTCAATTCATATAACACATACAATTTTATAGATTCTTTAAAAGATTGTCTTGAGCATTTATTATGCCATTAAGTAATCTTTGAAAGTGCGATTTTTCTACCCAAAGTTTGGTACATTCGTATGATGAAATAAATATATAATCACTGGACATCTAAGTTTTCTTTTTTTTGCTATTATAGCATTAAGATAAATATCTCTTATGATTCCTTCCTCAGAGAGTAATGAATCATAATGACTTATTGTTAAATGTTCTTCAGAAAGTTTGTGCCAATTTATACTCTTATCACAAGGGGATTGGGAGTCTTTTGTCACATTCATGCCAATATTGGATTTTTTTTTTAATGGCGCTATGTTACGACCATTTATGTTATCTTTATTCATGATGATAAACATTAGCAAACCTAAAAAAGAGATGGAAACTTTTTAAGGATTTAGAAACTAAGAATAAACAAAAATAGGAATGCATTTGGCCACATTTAAATATACGTACTCCTTTGAAGTACTTTGTTCCATGTGAAAGTCTAGTGTATATTTACTTCTTTAGAAACCCAAAGGCCTAACAGCTGAACAGTACAGCATGGTGATTAACAGTGTTACTTTTGAAGTCCCAGCTTCCTGGATTCTAATCCTGACACTACTGCATACCAGCAGAATCCACTTGAGCAGTGTATCCAATTGCTGCAAGCTCCAGTTTCCTTGTCTGTTAAATGAGAGACACAGCAGAAACAGTAAAACCTCAAAAGGTTAAGTAAGATTATTACACAAATGTTTCCGGACTTAACAGTGAGTGGGGTTACATCTCCATAAACCCATCATAAATTGAAAATATTGTAAGTCAAAAATGCATTGAATACACATAACCTTGGAACATCATAGCTTAGCCTAGCCTATGTTAAACATGCTCAGAACACTTACATTAGTCTACAGTTGGGCTAAATAATCTAACACAAAGCCTGTTGTACAATAAAGCATTAAATATCTCATCGATTTATTGAATACTGAAATGAAAGTGAAAAATAGAATGGTTGCATGGGTACCCAAAGTACAGTTTCTAAGGAATGCTTGTATCACTTTCACACTGTCGTAAAGTCAAAAAATCCTAAATCAAACTATTGTTAAGTCAGGGACCGTCTGTATAAGATGCCAAGTATATAAGTACTTAGCAGGTACTATTATAAAATACATGATACATAACTTGTTTTCATCAGATTATCATATTGCCTTGCTGAAATCTAAAGTCCCTGAATTAATCCTGTCATTGTGGCAGATCTTTATTATGCCTTGAGCAGGACCAGACTACAAGGGTCAGGACCCATGATGCTTCTGGGACTCAGTGGGGCAAGTCTCCTTTGTTTTGAGTGGTGTTGCCATGTCAAAGCATGGACACAGGGAGGAGAATACCACACACCGGGGCCTGTCGGCGGTTGGGGGCTGGGGGAGGGATAGCATTAGGAGAAATACCTAATGTGGATGATGGATTGATGGGTACAGCAAACCACCATGGCACGTGTATACCTATGTAACAAACCTGCACGTTCTGCACATGTACCCCAGAACTTAAAGCATAATAATAATAATAGAAAGGCCTTGAAAAGAGATATGCAACTCACTGCTGAGATCCTTTACTTTTCTATCTTCCCTAGACAACTTTAATCCCTAAGTAATGTTCCCATGACTTCTCAGTTCAGTGCTCATACTATCTCAGTTTTTTTACAGTGCTCCAAAGCTAAAAGAAATACCTGTTTCGTTTATTAAATCAACTTAATAAGTATATTCAACTTAATTAGTCAATTCAACTTAATATGTATATAGGTCCTAATAAATTAGTAGCCATTTTGTAAAACAAAACCATAAAAATTGAAAGAAAAAATTATTTTTATCTAATTCTTCATATTTACCAAGGTATGTATGCACCTGTTGGGCACTGCACAACTTCTCAAAACTTGAATTCAGATTGGAAAACACCATCTTCATTTTCTGTTCCACACTGAGTTTTATGTTTACACTTCATTTTTATTGTAGCAGATATCATATTGCAAGGACATGATGTCATTGAAAGGAATGTAATGCCATCTAATGTTGAAGCGCTGAACTACTTCATGCTAGTAGTTCAGAGGGTGTCTGATAGATGTCGAGTGTTAGTTGCCCTCAAATTAAAAATATCTAGTAGTATTGCTCTGAATTCACTGTGGCACCCCAAGGTGCCTTGGGGCACAGTTTGGGAACCAGAGCCCTGCTGTATTTCTGGTTTCTGGCTTTACTTCAGTTTTTTTTTGTCGCATTGACTCTTCTTCTTCCTCAGTTCCTACTTTTATGTCTTGGTTCCAGCTCTTTGGTTACTTTCTTCATTGCTCATCTGCTCTCTGCATAGTCACCATCAAGCAGCAGCAGTCTCTGTAGCCTCCGGACCTTTGCAGACCTAGATGCAGACCGGTAGGCTCTGATGTGGTTTGATAGCTGGCTGTAGGTCAATCAATGTGTTCTAAATTCTACAGGACTTCTTCAGTTCACAACTCCAGGGAGCATTATGTCCATCATAACCTGCCCTAATGGCATGCCTTTCATGTGGCTGGCCATTAGATTCTGTCTGTGGTGGTCTTCCTGCAGTGTGGGTGGGCTTGTCCTCCACATCAGGTCTCCTAGCTCACTAGGAACACTCTCTGCTTTACAACAACAAAGACCACCTGTATGCCGAGACCACATCTCATCGCTCCTTTTCTTGGAGTATCAACCCAGAAAATGTATTTGAAACAGTTGAGTGGTTAATTGTGGACTCTGGATTAATCTGCTTAACTTTTTTTTTATTACAGGTGTACCACTTACTCTTTAACTTCCTGAAACTTCAGATTCCCTATCTGTAAAATAGAGATAATTGGTTTCCTTCATGTGAGAATCAAATGAGAAGTTATGTGATGCCCCTTAGTCAATGTCTGACATTTATTAAATGTTAACTGTTACTATATATATTTTTCTGACAGTAACTTTGTAATTTACTTTTAACTATTTTAATTTTTTTAGGAACAGAGTAATAAACTACTGGCTTTTAAAGTTTAGTTTGTCAGTTCATGAAAGGAAACATAAATATTGAAATGAAAAATACATTCATATAATTTTTTTAAATTAAATTGAGATAAGGTCTTGCTCTGTCACCCATACTGAAGTACAGTGACTAGATCAAAGCTCACTGTAGCCTCAGCCTTCGGGGCTCAAGCCATCCTCACACCTCAGCCTGTCTGTTTTTGTTTTGTTTTTATTTTTGTTTTTTGAAACAGGGTTTTGCTCTGTCACACAGGCTGGAGTGCAGTAGCGATCACAGCTCACTGCAGCCTCAAACTCCTGGGCTCAAGGGATTCTCCCACTTTAGTCTCCTGTGCAGCTAGGACTATAGGCAAGTGCCACCACATCTGCCTAACTAAAAAAAAGTTTTATTGTTGTTGAGATGGGTTCTCATTATGTTTCCCAGGCTGGACTGGGACTCCTGGCCTCAAGCATTCCTCCCACCTCGGTCTCCCAGAGTGCTGAGAATACAGGCATGGGTCACTGTGCCTGGCCACATTTGGTTTATTCTACAATATCTTGGTAGACATATGATATGTGATGATTTTTATGAAATTATAGGTATGATAGTGCAGATAGTGTTTTACCCATTTTAAAGATGATAAAACAGATTCAGAGAGATGATGTGAATTGCTGAAGGAATTCAGTATTTGCTGGACCTCATACCCTAACCTAGGACTTGTAGTTTCAATGCTGGTGCTTATTACTTGTTATTTTGCTGCCTTTAGTATTTCAAAAGTTAAAAACAAAAGAGTAAGGAAAGAAGAAAAAGGAAAAGAAGATTGTTATTCTCTGATTTGTTTTTAAACAATGAAAATTTGCTATTTCTGCTTTGTCTAGTATATATAAGTATTATAATGGTTTTACTTGGTGCATAAAAATCACACAACACTTGAAAAAATTGCCAATTCTTTCTCATTAGAAATAATTTCAAAAGATAAATTGCTTGTAGACCTTACTTAAACTATGCATCCAAAGCATTATGTTCCTCACTCAGAAAAGTATAATGTAAGCATTGGTAAGTTTGATTTCCAGTTGACAGAAAGATGCTTCAGAAAAGGAGACAAACTTTCCCTTCCCCCCATTCTCTACTTTTCTAAATATTCAGATGCCTAACCTTTCCACCCATGCTAGAGCTGTTGCTGCCTAACCACCTTCTGGGCACAGTGGCATGGAAATACATAATCAGGGTATAATTTTGTGCAGAGTAGAGAGAACATGCTATTATGGAATCAAGTCTCAGCTGAATAGCCTGGCCTTTGGCTGTGTTTTGATCTCAGTGCTAAAATGGAAATGAAACGTTGCCTCCTCCTTTGAGGCCTATACAGCCTTTGCTGATTCTGTGCTCATTTGGTGATTTTTCATGCCCAAGTAGGTGAAGGGAGAACAACTATATACATAGATATGCAGCTTTGGGGTTGAAGGCATTGATGTGTGTGTGCTGAGTCATTATGACACTCTAAAGAAGACTCTCTGGTGGCTGATTAGAAAATTGTGGAAGTTACAGGCTGTCTGGGTTAAACATTTCCTGGTTTATTGGAGGCAGATTTCCTTGGGCAAGCAAGCATTGAAACCCCCACAATGGTATCATGTGATGGTTCTCCAGCGAAGCATTTTGGATATGGTGACAGCTGCTTTAGTTTAAGTATCTGGAACATCTAATGTGGGAGAACTTGGCTAAGTGATGTGAGAAGTTAAGAGAGGAGTCTAAGTTTCCATTATATTTTTTTTCTGTTTAGTTGATTAAAAGGCAATTTCCAAGCAAATTGTCTCTGTCTTTAGATGTTGTATTCATTTTCTATGCTATATCACAAATTGTCACAAACTTAGTGGTTTAAAACACACCCATGAATTATCTCTCAGTCTCTGTAGGTTAGAAGTCCAGGCATGCTTAGCTGGGTTCCGTGCTCAGGGTCTCACAAGCTGAAGTCTGCATGCCAGTTGGGTTGCATTCTCATGTGGAGGCTCAACTAGGGAAGGATCTGCTTCCAAGTTCCTTAGGTTGCTAGTAGAATTCATTTCCTTGTGGCTGTAGAATTCATGGCAACTTGTGTCTTCAAGGCCAGCAATGGGTGGGGGCAGGGGGTGGGCAGAGGGAGAGAGGGAGGGAGAGAGAGAGAGAGAAATCTGTACTTCTTCCAGTCTCTGACCTCTGTAAGAGCTCACTTAAGTAAGTCCAACTGACCCAGGATTATCTCCCTTTTGAGCAATTTATTGTCAATTTAATTACATCTGCAAAACCCCTTTACTTTTGCTATTTAACAGAACCTAATCAAGGGAGTGGCATCCTATAACCGTTGTCATATTCTGTGGTTAGAAGCAAGTTACAGGTTCTGCTCACATACCAGGGGAGGGGGAACTACACAAGAGTGTGACTCATTTTGGAATATCTTAGGGTGTGTCCACCATAGATGTACCCTTTTGAGTACAGATGGAAAAAAAAAAATCAGCTTTTCAAAAATGCTGTTTTAAAGGAATTGATGTTGTTAGGTTGAAGACTAAAGGATGGAATGTTATGTATTTAAATGTATGCTTAGTTTTTAAAAAGTTTGTGCCAGGAATATTAGTCATCTGTTAAAGAATGTATCATCTAGTACTTCCTTTTTGAATTTTTCTCTAATTTTGGCTACAGAGTAGCCAAAATCTTTTCTGAGTCTCATATCTCTTTACCTGTTCCTTCACTTCCACTTCCTTCATCCCTTCTGTTTGTTTTTGAAATGCTGCATCTCTAACCTGATGGTCCCTTCTGTCCACTCTCCTCAAGGATGGCTAGAAATCTTATACCCAGACCACTTACTTCCTGAACATAGTGGCATGGAAACACATAATCACGATGTAATCATGACCCCATAGATAAGCCAGCTGCTCTGTTGGGTTCAGGTTGTAACCTGAGTGTCTGCTGAATGACCTGTGGGTGAGAGACCTTAGATTGTTTCAATCTCACTGTTAAAATATAAATGAAAATTTATTTTCTTTTTAGTGTAGGAAATATGCTAGTTTCATGCATGTTGGGTGGTGTTTATGTACAATAGCAGTATTGCATAAACAGTCTTATAAAAGTGGACAGAGTATGTGTCTGTTTATTTATACTTAATCTTTTATTAAAAAAAGAATTTGACTGGGTGCAGCGGCTCACACCCATAATTCCAGCACTTTGGGAGGCCAAAGTGGATATGGATTGCTTGAGCTCAGGAGTTCGAGACCAGCCTGATGACATGGAAAAACCCCATCTCTAAAAAAAAAAAAAAAAAAAATACAAAAGTTAGTCAGGCGTGGTGTCTTGTCCCAGCTACTTGGAAGGCTGAGTTGGAAGGATAGCATGAGCCCTGTAGGTGGAGGCTACAGTGAGCCATGATCGTACCACTGTACTACAGCCTGGGTGGCAGAACGAGACCCCGTCTCAAAAGACAAGTATCTCAGACAGCTTAAAAAGATGCATTCAGTTCAGAGGACAAAGTTGAGTTTAAAATAAGAAAAAGGAGGGAAAGGGAAAAAGAAATCTAAGAAACTGACGTGGAGTCAGGTAAAGACATACTTTCCAGCAGTTAATGAAGATGTAAAACACAATAAGATTCGTGATTTGATGGCCATAAAGTAAAATCAGGAGAAATAATCCTTCTAACTACTGAGTCCAAAGAGACATTTCTCATGTGGGTGTTGCTCTGTGATGGATGCATCAGCTATGATGTGATGTTCTGGAGAGCTCTACATTCTTTATAGCGCATTCAGTGCCATGGCCTATAAAGTCATGTCATATCATTTCTCAGTGAAGGTTGGTGGTCTGTAACCAAAGTGCAGTTCAATGAAAGCAATTCTTTGGCGCTTAAAAGATACAGCCCAGTCATGTGGCTTTCTACTATATTTGGTTGGCTCCCTCAAGAATCAGGTTTAGCACAGTGTTTCTTAGTCTTATTAAAAACTTATTGCCCTGCCCCCGAAAAGCTTAAGAACTTTTTTATTATTATTATTTTTGAGATGGAATTTCACTCTTGTTGCCCAGGCTAGAGTGCAATGGCACAATCTCAGCTTACTGCAGCCTCCAACTCCCAGGTTGAAGCAATTCTCCTGCCTCAGCCTCCCAAGTAGCTGGGATTACAGGCATGCACCACCATGCCTGGCTAATTTTTTTTTGTATTTGGTATTTTTAGTAGAGATGGGGTTGCACTTTGTTAGCCAGACTGGTCTCGAACTCCTGACCTCAGGTGATCCACCTGCCTCGGCTTCCCAAAGTGCTGGGATTACAGGCGTGAGTCACTGCATCTGGCCAAGAACATTTTGAAGTTTTGTTTTTCGTATCTTAGCTTATATTTGAAAAGAAGTTATTTTATCTTCCAACTACAAAGTTGTTACAATATTGACAATGTACACATTCAACACTAGTTATTCTACTGTATCTGCCCTCAACAGTGTTAAAAAAAAAAAAAAGAAAAAAGACGTTGTTTTGGCCTATCCAAAAGAATGAATTATATAGTTCTCCATGCATATTGTTACAGTTATTTTTTCCAAGTTTAAAAAATATTATCTTTATTGCTAACATCTGGATATACCTTTTTAATAATTTCCAGTTAAAGTCAGTGGAGTTTTTTTTAGGGAGTGGTTTGGGAGTAATTAGCATTCTCTAGAGAAAACTGGAGGAATTTAAAAAGACGTCTGCCTCATTAGGAGGCTGTTCCACGTTAGCTACAAGAAAAGAAGAGGAAAAAAAAAATCATGGCCAACCCAAAGGTCGATTCCTCAAGGATCTAGAACTAGAAGTACCATATGACCCAGCCATCCCATTACTGGGTATATACCCAAAGGATTATAAATCATGCTGCTATAAAGACACATGCACACGTATGTTTATTGCGGCACTATTCACAATAGCAAAGACTTGGAATCAACCCAAATGTCCATCAGTGACAGACCAGATTAGGAAAATGTGGCACATATACACCATGGAATACTATGCAGCCATAAAAAAGGATGAGTTTGTGTCCTTTGTAGGGACATGGATGCAGCTGGAAACCATCATTCTCAGCAAACTATCGCAAGAACAGAAAACCAAACACCGCATGTTCTCACTCATAGGTGGGAACTGAACAATGAGATCACTTGGACTCGGGAAGGGGAACATCACACACTGGGGCCTATCATGGGGAGGGGGTAGGGGGAGGGATTGCATTGGGAGTTATACCTGATGTAAATGACGAGTTGATGGGTGCTGACGAGTTGATGAGTGCAGCACACCAACATGGCACAAGTATACATATGTAACAAACCTGCACGTTATGCACATGTACCCTAGAACTTAAAGTATAATAATAATAATAATAATAATAATTAATGGCCTTCCTACGGAGGGTCTGAGTGATCCAGGCCACCTGGGTCTGAGTCACAAAGCCTGCATGCAATATTTATTATTCATTAATTTATTTCTGATTATAAAAGTAAATCGTATCCTTTATCAGTGTTTTATAGTATACAGAATCATTTAAATAAGGATACAAAAGTGAGTCTGAACTTGACTACCATTTTGACATATTTCCATCCAGTGTATCTTTTCTTGTGCCAATATAGCATAGTGGCTAGGAGCAAAGGCCTCTGGAGGTATCCAGATCCAGAGTAAGATCCCAGCCCCGTCATTCCTAGCTGTATTGCCCGGAGAAGTTTCATGACCTCTTTGAACCTCAATTTCCTCATTTGTAAAATACAGACAGTCCTATCTCATAAGGTTATTGCCAAGAACTACCTGAGAAAGTATATTCAGTAAGCTTATTAGCACAGTGCCAATTATATGACAGGCCTCAGTAGATAATGGCTATTGCATGCTTATATGTGTGTATACATGCATTTAAATGTATATAGTAGTAGTGTTATATAATTGATATCATACTCAAGGTTCCTTTATCCTTTAAATTTAACATCTGTCTAACATTTTACCATAAGGTTATATCACTCTATACTTACCTGTTTGTTTGATTTTAGTCATTCATGTTATTACCATGATTTTCAAATTGATAATTTGATAACTTATTATTATATTGACAGACAGAAGTAAGAAGTAAGACACTCAGCAGTAAGCAAGAGAGAAAAAGAAGGCACACTTGTTCAATTTTTCTTCTTTCTTAGGGTAGTCAGTGTTTCGTTTTTGATGATAACATATGGAAAAATAGCTAAAATCTACATCTAAGGCATTTAAACCATTCATATCCATTTACATCTTAATAATTCCAGAAATTTATTCTAAGAAAAATGAGTATGTACAAATATATGATTGTGGTTATATGTGTACATACACATGTGGACATATGTATGTGTGTATATACACATGTACATATTTTGTATCATATGTTCACAGATTGGATTTTGGATCCTGGAGATGGAATTATAGATACTTTTTTGTTGTATATTCTTTTTTTTTTTTTTTTTTTGGAGAGACAGAGTCTCACTCTGTCTCCCAGGCTGGAGTGCAGTGGCATGATCTCGGCTCACTACAGCCTCCACCTCCTGCGTTCAAGCGATTCTTCCGCTGCTGCTGCCTCAGCCTCCCAAGTAGCTGGGATTACAGGCACATACCACCACCACTGGCTAAGTTTTGTGTTTTTAGTAGAGATGAGGTTTCAATATGTTGGTCAGGCTGGTCTCCAACTCTTGACCTCCAATGATCTTCCTGCCCCAGCTTCCCAAAGTGCTGGGATTACAGGCGTGAGCTACCACACCCAGCCTGTTGTATATTCATTTTCAAATAGTCTATAATGCATACTTTTTATTCTCGTGATCATAAAATAGCAATAAATATTACTGTTTTTTAAAACGAAAGAAGATAAAGAAAAACTATGAATCATAAGCACACTTTAGAGGATACAATTATATGGGAAGTTTAAAAACCATAGAAATTATCCTTAAGGACAATGTCTGCATCTTAAATGAGAGACCTCCTTGACTGTGTTTGCATTCAGCTTGCACAAAGGGGCTCTCACTATCATTCTGATCATTAAATTCTTTTTTTTTAATTTGTGAAATCTGTTTTATTCAAGTTTCTTTCAAGCTAAGTGGCTAGAACTAAGGATAGGTTTCATTTTTGAGGATGAGATTAGCATTTGACTTAGCTCGAGAGCTAAAACATTAATTTTGAAGGACGAAAAGTAAAACAGAAGTATCATATCAGCAAGCAAAATAAAACAAGCTTTTTTTTTTTTTCCTTGAGTCTTTAATGGAGGAAGGAAGTGAAAAGAGATAAAAAGAAGCCTGTCTCTGCATACTGTACTAGGCATCTTACATGTCAGTATCAGCATTCTGCCTCTCTCGATAAGACTGTCAGCCTGGGAAAGAAGGAAACCAAGAATTATTCTCACAACCAGAATTGTTCTAGAAATTTTGTAGAAACACATTTATTAAAGACTGATATAGTTTGGCTGGGTCTCCACCCAAATCTCTTCTTGAATTGTAGCTCCTATAATTCCCATGTGTTGTGGGAGGGACCTGGTGGGAGATAATTGAATCATGGGGATGGGTCTTTCCCGTGCTGTTCTGGTGGTAGTGAATAAGTCTCATGAGACCTGATGGTTTTATAAGGGGAAACCCCTTTCTCTTGGCTCTCATTCTCCCTCTTGCTTGCCGCCATGTGAGATGTACCTTTTGCCTTCCACCATGATTGTGAGGCCTCCCCAGCCATGTGGAACTGTGAGTTCATTAAACCTCTTTTTCTTTATAAATTATCCAGTCTCAGTTATGTCTTTATCAGCGGTATGAAAACAGACTAACACAAAGGCATTTGTGTACACAATGATAAAATGGTTTAAAAGTTAGGGAGACAGTGACATAAGACGAAGGGAAACAGGATTAGAATCAGGCAAAGGAGTTTGTAAGGTCTTGGGTGTGGAGCTTGCTTGTTCCTGGGAAGAGTTGTCTTTTGAGATGCTGGCATCCTTTGTGGGCAGGAGCCAAAGGAAAAAAGCAATGAGGGAACTTCTTTTTGTCCCAAATCGCCTGCCAAAAATAAGTCAGTGATGCTTGTCAAGCTTGGACTTGTCTTGTTCATACAGTCTGGTAATAACCAGCCTTCTTGTGGAAAAATATAGCAGGTACCCAATTGAGCTTCTTAGACGTTCTCTCCTCTTTGAGCATGTAACCTTTCATCTACATTCTACAAAATAGTCACTTTGATCTTCCTACTCAACAATTTAAATGGATCCCCACTGCCTAAGAAGGAAAGCAGAAATCTCTTACCCTAATGTTCTCATCCTTCCAAAATCACATTGCAGCCTGTCCTTTAGTCTTATTTTCCATAACTCCACTCACTTGCTTTGTTCCATTCAGAATGTGCTTTTTGTTTCTGGACATACTTGATTAGGCTTATCTGCTGATCTACTCTGATTATTACGTAGTTTTGTAATACCTGAAGCTAAAAATGGATATATATATTTATTGAAATGAACTTGATACGTGTGTGTACATATACATATATATATGTATAAATACCTTTCATCAATACTTTTGCAAAACTTTCATTTAGAGACTTTTAGAAACAAATTGTGTGTATGTATATTATGACAAGTTGGCACTGATTTTAATTTGTTTTAGGATAATGAACCTTTCTGATTTGGCTGACTTGTAGTAGTGGTAAATACTACCTATTGGAAACCTGTACTTAATCTAACAGGTGCTCTTAAAGTCTGTACTTTCTATGCAGCGTGGTCTGGCAGAAAAATGCTTTTGGAGTCGGACAGTTCAACACCTATCTGATATATATAAACAAGAATTATCTACATAGATACATAGCTAGATTCCTAGATAGATGGCACCTATTATATCCCAGATGGTTTTCTAGGTCAGGGAATATAATGAAAGATCTGGATTTGAATACAGACTTCAGTTTGAATGGAGCTTGACAAGTCAATTACTTTCAAGTTTAAGTTCCGCTCTGGGAAACAGCACAAATAGCACACATGACACCACTTCATAGGATGTGCTAAAGAGTAACTGGCTTAATGCCTATTAACCTCCTAACCTTGTTCCTGTGACAGTACTTTCTGAGGCAGAAAATCTGATCTTCCCAGGTTTGACCAGTTGCTCTGTTTAGCTAAGGTCAGCCCATTTATTATTTGGGACAGTCCCAAGAGAGGCAAGATTAGCATCCTTTGAACTGAAAGGAACCCTTCTCATCTGGTGGGTGAAGAAGGAAGAACAGAGTGTCCTGGTGACATTTAGAATGGAATCTCTAGCCCTTCTCCTGTTTGAGTAATGAAAAAACTGTGATATGGAGACACTGTCTCCAGCAAGAAACTGATGGCTGTATTTCAATAGTTGGTTCAAATTTAGACTATGCCAGCTTCTATGGTTGATGAAAGCCTGAATATCCAAATACTATTTCCATTAATAAAACCTCAGTATTCCCAGAATGAGGAATGTCTGAAAACGGGTTTTATTGTGAAAGGAGAAGCTCATTTGGTGTTTCCTCTTCTCTTTTTGCTTTTAGAAGAAAAAAAAACGAGGAAACTCTGTAGTCAGCCAAAAGATCTTTGCCCCCTAATAATTCTTTTTTAAAAAACTGTCATGAAAAGATAAGAGTTTTAAAGTTTTGTATTCTATCCCTGGGTCAGAGATCAAATATTTGCATTTGTAAAGAAATCAGAATTGTCTCTAAGGGGTGGAGATTCCTGGCAATGTTCAAGCTCACAAACTGCACAATTCTGTAATGTGAAGTTCTAGTCACCTTGATGATGGAGAGGGTCACAGCAAAGAGTTCTGGCTTCATGGGTGGTCAGAAGTAGGGTGTGTTTAGAAAGAAGTAGTTTTTCTTTCCATTTTCTATTATTAAGTATTTAAAAGCTGTGATGTAGTCACATGGTTTCTGCATTGATACTGTGCTTTCCTTTCTCCCTCCCACAGCCCTCAGTAACCCAGATGTTTATTCTTCTACCTACCTACCTTCACTTCCTATCACCCAAGGGTTTCTGCCTTTTAGGTTTTCTTCAGACTGAGATACTGTCTCCCTAGCCTTTCTGCTTTCCAGCTGGCCCTTAAAACAATCACCCAGCCCTTTTCTGTATTACAAATGTTAATTCTGATCTCAATTGGGAAATAGGCAAGTGGGAAAGATACAGGCATACCTTGGAGATATTGCAGATTTGGTTCCAGACCACTGCAATAGAGCAAATACTGCAATAAAGTGAGTCACACACATTTTTTGGTTTCCTGGTTCATATGATAGTTATGTTTGTAATATACTATAGTCTGTTAAGTGTGCAATAGTAGTATGTCTAAAGAAAAGTACATACCTTAATTTAAAAACAGCTTATTTCTTTAAAAATGCTAACTATCATGTGAGTCTTAAGTCATAATCTTTTGAAAATATTTTTTCTTTTACTTAAATTAAAAAAAAGTATCTTAAGTTGTTTCTTAATTTTTCAAATCCTCCACTTTTTTTTTTTTTTGGATAGGATCTTCTCTGTCACCCAGGCTGGAGTGCAGTGGCACAATCTTGGTGCATTGCAGCCTCTGCTTCCCAGGCTGAAGCAATCCTCCTACCTCAGCCTCCCAAGTAGTAACTGGGCCACAGGTGTGCACCACCACGCCTGGCTAACTTTTGTATTTTGGGTAGAAATGACATCTTGCTATGTTACCCAGACTTGTCTCAAACTCCTGGGCTCAAGCAATCCACCTGCTTTGGCCTCTCAAAGTGCTGGGATTATAGGTGTACGCCACCATGCCCTGCACAGGTCATGATCTTTTTGCTGGTGGAAGGTCTGGCCTTGATGTTGATGGTTGCTGACTGATGAGAGTAGTGGTTGCTGAAGGTTGGAGTGACTGTGGCAATTTCTTAAAATGAGACAGTAATGAAGTTTGCCACATTGATTGAGTCTTCCTTTCATAAAATATTTCTCAGTAGCATGTGATACTTTTTGACAGCATTTTACCCACAGTAAAACTTCTGTCAAAATCTGAGTCAATCCTTTCAAACCCTAGTGCTGCTTTATCAACTAAGTTAATGGAATATTTTCAATCCTTTGTTGTCATTTCAACAGTGACAACCAGGATATATTCTATCTCCAGAGACCACTTTCTTTGCTCCTCCATAAGAAGCAACTCTTCATCAATTAAAGTTCTATCATGAGATTGTAGCAATTTAGCCACATCTTCAGGTGCCACTTCTAACTCTAGTTCCTCTTGCTCTTTCTCCCAAATCTGTACTAACTTCCTCCACTGAAGTCTTGAACTCCTCAAAGTCATCAATGAGGGTTGGAATCAACTTCTTATAAACTCCTATTAATGTTGATATTTTGGCCTCCTCTTATGAATCATGGATGTTCTTAATGGCATCTAGAATGGTGAATTCTTTCCAGGAAGTTTTCAACTAACTTTGCTAAGATCCATCAGAGAAATCACTATCTATGGCATCTCTAGCTTTACAAAATGTACTTACTAAATAAGATTTGAAAGTCAGAATTACTCCTTGATCCATGGGCTGCAGAATGGATATTGGGTTAGCAGTCATGAATACAACATTAATATCCCTGTACATGTCCATCAGAGCTCTTAGGTGACTAGGTACATTGTCAGCGAGCAGTAATATTTTGAAAGGAATCTTTGTTTCTTAGCAGGTCTCAGCAATGGACTTAAAATATTCAGTAAGCCATGATATAAACAGATGTGTTATCCAAGCTTTGTTGTTCCATTTATAGACTACAGGCAGAGTAGCTTTAGTATAATTTTTAAGGGCTCTAGGATTTCAAACATGGTAAATGAGCACTGGCTTCTGCTTAAAGACACACCAGCTGCATTATCCCCTAACAAGACAGTCAGCCTACCCTTTGAAGCTTAGAAGCCAGACATTGACTTTTCCTCTCCAGCTATGAAAATCCTGGGTGGAATTTCCTCTCTGTACTTATTGGTCAGTTATGTTGTGAAACTAACCTGCTCTAAAAATAACATTTGGGTTGGGCGTGGTGGCTCATGCCTATAATTCCAGCACTTTGGGAGGCTGAGGCAGGTGGATAGCTTGAGCTCAGGAGTTTGAGACCAGCCTGGACAACACGATGAAACCCTGTCTCTCCAAAAATTGCAAAAAATTAGCCGAGCATGGTGGCAGGCACCTATATTCCCAGCTAGTCCCAGCTACTCGGGAGGCTGAGGTGGGAGGATCACTTTTGAGCCCAGGAAACAGAGGTCGCAGTGAGCCGAGATCACACCACTGCACTCTAGTCATGGCAACAGAGCCAGGCCCTGTCTCTAAATAAATAAATACATAAATAAAACACTTTATTTAATAAATGAAGCAAAACAAAAAGATCACTTGTCACAGATCACCAGAACAGATATAATAATGAAAAGTTTGAAATATTGTGAGGATTACCAAGATGTGACACAGACACAAAGTGAGCACATGCTGCTGGAGAAGAGGTGCCACTATCCTTATGTGATATGGGGCTGCCACAAACCTTCAATCTCTAAAAAATGTAATGAGCATAGTGAAATGAGCTGTGCCTGTACAAGAAGGTGCTAGGATCATGTAACTTATACTGTTACTGAAACACCAGGGGTTTGGTCTAGGTCCTGCTGCCTGCTGCACAGAAAGCCAATCACTGAGATGCCAAGCATTGCCAAGGAAGAAGGCTTTACTTGGGTGCTGCAGCTGAGGAGATGGGAGCCAGACTCAAACCCATCTCCCTGACTGACTAAAACCAGGGGTTTATATAGAAGGGAAAAAAAAGTCACAATGTGTAAGAAACAGGAACTAGAGAGGGGCAATGATGCAATCATGACCAGTGAGGGATGTGGCATTTGGTGCAGTGATCTGGTGAGTTTCACTTCTTTGATACTTTTTTGAGAGGCCTGAAGGTCCTTTCCTAAGAAAGGAACTCAGATAAAATAAATATAAGTTTCAAGTAAGCTTTAAAACAAAAAAGGTCAATTTCTATGTTTATCAAAAAGAACAGTCTGTGGAACAATGGGGTTGGTTTCAATACTACCCTGGCATCTGATTGGTAGTTCTCTTGTCCCTTCTGAAATGGAAACTATAAGATTCCTTGAACATTTTTCTCTATGTGATCATACCAGTTCTTCTGAAAGGATGCTGGTCACACCTGCCCTTTCCCTTCAATATAGTTCTTTCCAGGAAGGGCAACTCCAAGAGCTGGCCCTTTGCATTTTCATGGCCTCTTAGGAAGTCGTATTTGTGTCAGGGAATTCCTGGTCCACAGAAGAAAAGGTACTTCCTCATAGTGCTTAGGTAACTTCACTAACTAATGAATCTCTCTGAAATACCAGAATGTTCCATTCAACCTCAAAATGTATTTTTTCCTTTAAGGTTATTCCGTTTTATATTTCCCTTTGGATTTCTCTTGAATATAATATATGACAAGAGACTAATTTCAGTAGTAATTTCCTGTTTTAATACTTTATGATGAAAATAATTATAATTCAGTACATTTAAATTTTAATAAAATAGCATCTAGACAATAACTTATTAGTATCAATTTACTAATATATAGTTAATTATAATCCATATAAATTTATTAATAGTTTATTAAGCATTAATGAATTATAAAAATAAATAAATGTTATTTTAAAATAATTTAAGTAAAATATTTTTAAATAGCTTACTATTTATAAACATTTAGATATTTAAAATTAATAATAATTTAGTTCCTAGTTTAAATAGAAAAATGTTCCTAAAATATGCATAAGGGAAAAAAAAAGAAAAGAAGAACACACTGATTATTTATTTCCAAAGAACAAGTAAACAAGAAGCAACTGATGAGAAGCAGAATTATTTGGGTTGGATATAAGCCTTAGCCTCCATCTTCTGTAGTGTAATTTTCTTATGAATCTATTTTAGCTTTTCCCTGAAATCAGAATAGCTGTGTTTGTGTGTGTGTGTGTGTGTGTATGTGTGTGTTTTGTCAAAGGTTAAGTCTTTCTTTTTTGATGTGAAAGTTTTAGAACAATTAAACTGATGTAAATCAAATTACTGTTCTTTGCATAGTAAGCCATCCTTATGCTCTCTGTAGTTTCTGCTCTTTCTGTTTTAATCTCTGCATTATTATTAATAAAAATTATTTTCTTCTGTAAAGATAACATATGATCAGTACAGATACATAGGGAAATATTAAGAATCAAAGAGAGAAAATAGTAACCTGTAGTCCCACCATATAAAGAAAACACATATCCTTTATCTGAGAAGATTTTCCTGTTGTCCAGACATGTGAATGTCAAGAGAGAATATAGAATTAATGAATCAAAACAGTTTCTGTGAACTCATATAGATGTTGCTTTACTGGAACCTGATTTTTAACATTGTTATAGAAAAGTCTGGGATCAGTCTGATTATTCTCCCTTTACAGGTAACCTGTTTATTTTGGCTGAGGTGGTTGTGTGTTCTTTATCCTTATAGTTTATTCCCTTTCTTTCACCAGAGTCTGTTCCATTAAAGACCAAGAATGATTACCCCTTGCCTTTTTACAGAGCTAAGGGTATTAGAACCATCAGTGGCTCAGGGCCCATCAAGTCTCCAGTGAGTCATTCTAGGTTGTTCACCATATATCTCTGTTCATCTTAGCTTCTCTCTTCCTCTCTTGATTTTTCGCCGGACAGAATATTATCAGGAATATTTATTGTTTATGACATCGGGGCCATCAAATTCTTAAATAAGATTTAGTCCTTTCTCAGAGGTAGTATTATCCTTTTCTCCCTTTTGTTAAAGTGATATGATCAATGTAATTTTTAACATTTTTCAAATATATATCAACTTTTGAAATCAGATAGCTGCATGTAATACCAGAAAATGTACGTTCATAGAAGTTGTTTTGTTCTTAATTCTAGTTTTTTAAGTTACATAATTAAAATGTTAATGTGAATCCATTTTGCATCAATAAAGGATTTTTATATCATAATTTTTAGAAACTTCCTTTATCCTTAAGTTGGCCTTCAAAGCATATATATCCAGTGTCACTCCATAGATACTTTGGTTTTGCAAGTAAATATATAGTTCATTTACTTTGTGTGATGTATTTGTTATGTTTTATATTTGTTACGTTTTGTATTTGCCGAATATACTTATGCATTTTATGTGGAAAAGCATTTTAATTTAAAAAGTTTCATTCTAGAAGAAAATAAGCTGTTTTAAAAGTATGTTGATAACTGATTATGAGCCATAATTGTATTGTTGTTGTAAAGCATTTTATTTTCCTAAGTTTCAGAGTCAAACCCAAGAAAAATATTTTAATATGAAAAAATGTTCTACCACACAAATGATCAGAATATGTACTTTTATTAGATAATATTTGGAGGTGACCATTTTGGCATATGTTTGGTTGGTACTAAAAATGAAAAGATAAACTTGCATTCCTAGCACAGGCTAAAATTATGGAGATGATACTCTTCATGATTATGTGTCTTTAATCAGAAGTATTCAGAAGTTTTCACCCAAAGAAAAGAACACACGGCTTGAAATAAGTTTTTTAAAAACATCACCAGTGTGAATATTATATTATACAAATTAAGAAGTAGGATTTTTTCCTTTTTTTTTTTTTGAGATGGAATCTTGCTCTGTTGCCCAGGCTGGAGTGCAGTGGCCCGATCTCCACTCACTGCAAGCTCCGCCTTCCAGGTTCACGCCATTCTCCTGCCTCAGCCTCTCAAGTAGCTGGGACTACAGGCGCCCACCACCACGCCTGGCTAATTTTTTGTATTTTTGGTAGAGATGGGGTTTCACAGTGTTAGCCAGGATGGTCTTGATCTCCTGGCCTTGTGATCCGCCCGCCTCGGCCTCCCAAAGTGCTGGGATTACAGGCGTGAGCCAGGGTGCCTGGCCAGATTTTTTCCTTTTTTTAATGAAACACATTACACCAAGGTAGGAAGGGTTAACATCATCCTACATATAATAGAAGACAGAGAGTGGACCAGCAATGTAGTCAGATGGTTGATTCTAGAGTTCCAAGGATCTTAGAAGTCCCTAACATAAGCAGGGAGAATTTTGGCTTTAGAGGTAACATCTATCTTGTCCATAGAACTTGATGTATTTTTGTGCCATAACCTTTACTAATCTGATTTCTTGAAATGTTTTACTTTGTTTCCAAATCCATTGCTACCTATGGTGAAGTTTCTGACAAAGAGCATGCTCCTGGATTATAATAGCTACTGTAGAAAGCTTATTACGTGTCAAGTGTTTGAGATACAGAAATTCATTTGGTTCTTATAGCACTGCTGTAAATTAGGTATTACCATATCCTTTTCATAAACAAAGAAACTGAACCTCAGGGTATTGAGCCAGGACACTCAGCCAGCAAGTCCACACACTGGCATGTTCTAGCCCAGGTAGGTTCACCACTATCTGTCTAGGAAAAATAATTCCGTAGAACATAAGACACTGAGGAAATGTTTAGAGCCTTTTAAATCTTTACATATGACTGATAAGAAAATGGAAACCTTTTAACTTTTATGGTAAATGGTGCAATTAAGGTGTTTATACTTATTTATAAAACATAGCAGGCTGGGCGCGGTGGCTAATGCCTATAATCCCAGCCCTTTGGGAGGCCGAGGCAAGCGGATCATTTGAGGTCTGGAGTTTGAGACCAGCCTGGCCAACATGGTGAAACCCCGTCTGTACTAAAAATAATAATAAACAAAAATTATCTGGGTGTGGTGTCACACGCCTGTAATCCCAGCTACTGGGGGAAGGTGAGGCAGGAGAATCGCTTCAACCTGGGTGACAGAGGTTGCAGTGAGCCAAGAGCATGCCACTGCAATCCAGCCTGGGTAACAGAGTGACACTCCATCTGAAAAAAAAAAAAAAATAGCAAAGGCATATTTTGTTTTAAATGCATGTCATTGTACAGTGTACCCAACCATCCATATATGACCTAGCACTTCTCAAAGGCAAATTATCTTGCCACTTATGCAGACTTGGAATAGGATAGCGTGGTGAACTGAGGAAGAAGTGAGAGCATGTTAAGTTGGTGGACCATGATCGGCATCAGCCAATTTTCATATCGTTCCTTTAGTTCCAGGGATTTGTTATAGCTGATCTAAGAGGATGCTGAATGAACAACAGTAAATAGTTAACTCTGCTTTTCTTATTTGTGTTCCGTACCAGAGGTGGGAAAGAAATGAATAATTCCTCTAAGTGGAAATGGTCCATGCTCCAGAGGGTTTATGCTACACTTGAAGTGTCTTCCTTCTGTCACTTCCTCTCCTCTCTACTTTGGGGTTTGTGAGAGATCGGAGTGTGTCATACAATATCCTCTTTGGATTGTGAACTTACTTACAGTTTTCAGAGCACTTTGAAAGACATCTGAATCATAAGGGATAACACAGGATGGATGAGAAGAATTAAAATCTGTAATAATGTATAGAATTATCATTGGGTGTGGTCCAGGTTGTCTTTCAGACCTACTTCTCCAGCCACTCCTATTTCAAAGATGTGGCAGTTAAGGTCCAGGAATTTCTGGTGATCCACATTCCTAGTTAAGAGTCAGAAACATGCTCCAGTGTAGTTCTGTCTCCGAATGAGGTAGCTCATAGCCTAGGGCTTTGCTGTGAACTTTATGCTTTTATTTATATTGAGTCATTTAATATGCAGAATCTCAAAGATATTGAGGACTTTTGGGATTATACTTCAATTTATTATGTCTTTGAATATACCTCTGAATAATTTTCCTTTTGGTTGCTCTCTCATTACAATACACATATGACTTATCACAGTCTACTGATATCAACGTTTTACCACTTGGAGTGACACATGGGAGCCTTATTTTCATTGAAACTTTTACCTTTCCCTTTTAAATATTATTATCTTGAGTATCAGATGGTGTTATAATGTTTGTTTCAGTCATCTAATATGTCTTATGAAACTCATGAGGAGAATCATCTATCATATGTAGCCATATTTCAGCTTGCTTTTTTGTTATTTTCTTTCCTCATGCTCCAAGATTCCATCTTCCATCATTTTCTTTCTGTTCAAAAAACTTATTTTAGCAATTTTTAAAAGGTCTGCTAGCAACACAATCTTTTTGTTTCTTGCATCTGAGAATGTTTCTATATTCCCTTCATTCTTGAAGTATCGTTTTCCTGGATATAGAATTTGAAGATGACAGTTCTTTGTTTTCAGCACTTGGAAAATGCACCTTGTCCTTCTGGCCTGTATGGTTTCAGGTAAGAAATTTGCTGTTATTTGAGTTGATGTTCCCTAATGGGTAATATATTGTTGCTCTCGGAATGTCTGAATGCTCTCAAGACTTCTTTTTTTCAATTCACTTCTCAAAATTTTAATTATGAAATGTCCTGATCTGGATTTCTTTGGGTTTATCCTGTTTGAGATTTATACAGCTTATGAATCTGTAGATTTGTATTTTTTTGCCAAATTTAGAAAATTTTAAGTCATTTTTTTAAATATACTTTTTCAGACCCACTCTCTTTTTTTCCCTCTGTGCTGGACCTCTGTAATATGAATGTTGAACATTTTGTCATTGTGTTACAAGTCCTGGAGGGTCTGTTATTTGTCGGGTTTTAGTCTATTTTCTTCTTGTTCATAGTGAATAAATTTGGTAATTCTGTTGATTTGTTCTCAGGTTCACTGATTCTGTCCTTTGTTGCCTTCATTTTACTATTGAACCCACTAAGTTTATATTTGTTGTACTTTTTAGTTTTACAATTTCCATTTGGTTGTTTTTTTAATTTCTTAAAAAATATGGAACACGTCACGACTTTGCATGTCACCTTTGTGCAGGGGACCATGCTAATCTTATCTATGCTGTTCAAATGTTAGCGTATTTGCTGCTGAACTGTGAGCGCTGTGGTTCTTTTTTTGTAACTTCTAGTTCTTGGCTGAGATTTTCTGTTTTTTCATTTGTTTCTAAATAATTTGCAATTATTCATTGCACCATTTTGAGGATGGGTGCTTTAAAATATTTGTCAATAAGTTCTTCATCTGATTCATCTCAGGGTTAGTGTCCATTGTCATTTCAGAGTCAAGTTGTGATTTTCCTGATTTTTGGTTTGATGGGTAATTTTTCATTCTATCCTGGAATTTGGCTATGGTGCTAGGAGACTCCGAGTCTGATTTAAATCTTTTGTTTTAGTAGGCAGTCATCCCATTTAGGTTTAGCAAGAAAATCCTGGCCTAATTTTGTGGGCTGTGCATCCAATAACAATTACATTTTCAGAGACTTTGTGGTGCTATTTTGGTTTATCTGGGGCTGCTGGGGTTCCTCCTGGCACCTGCTGGTGCTGCCTGAAGGAGTGGAGCTCCTGGGTAGAGCCTCATGATGCCTCTGATGGGGGTAGAGGGAATACAAACAGATATCCTGGAGACAGGCACTAGTGCTGAGGACTGCCCCTCTCTCCAAGGAAAACACTTCCCAGGTGGAGCCATTTTTGTGGCAGGATCCCCTTTGCTAGTGCTACAAGGCACCTGCTGTTTCTTATTGGAGGAAGGAAGTCTTAGGCTTGGTGAGTAAGGAGAGTGCTTTCCTGTCTCATGGTCACCAGGTGTATTGGTCTCACGCTGCTAATAAAGACGTACCTGAGACTGGTTAATTTATAAAGGAAAGAAGTTTAATTGACTCCCAGTTCCACATGGCTGGGAAGGCCTCAGGAAACTTATAATTGTGGTGGAAGGGGAAGCAAACACATCCTTCTTCACAAGGCAGCAGGAGAGAGAAGTGTTGAGCAAAGTGGGAAACACCCCTTATGAACTCATCAGATGTCGTGATAACTTAGTATCACAAGAACAGCATGAGGGTATCCACCCCCATGATTTAGTGACCTCCCACCAGGTCCCCCACAACACGGGATTATGGGAACTACAATTCAAGATGAGATTTGGGTGGGGACACAGCCAAACCATATCATCATGGCTCCTGCTCCATTTTCCCTGGCTAGTACCTCTGGCCAGCTTGGTAGTGTTATTGGGACTCCCCTTTGGTCTGAGTGGGAATGAGCCTATTTGGGCTGGCCACTAGGATGAGGCTCTAGAAACACTGGGCTTGGGTGACCTTCTGTGAGGTTGTGGGTTGTAAGACACTGTCACTATGACATTCCTCTAGTTGTGAGGTATCTAACCAGTTCATCTTTCGGAGTTCTCTGGCTTCTTTTTGTGTCTTTTCTAGGGTTTATATTTATACTTAGCTGGGAGGAACAGGGAAGAAGTATCCATACAATCTTGTCCAGACCAGAATTCTTGTGCAGGGATTATTTTTGGGTAGAGGTGGGGTGGGAGAAGACCCGTAAGACTACTCATAATAGAAAAAATGAATTTGGTTAGTGGCTTTGTTTCAGTAGAAAGTTCTCTATTTCTTTATGTTTCTACCTTTCATAGTTCCCTGTAAACAAAACTGAAATGCAGTCTACCTGCCTTCTTTCTTCCCCCTACTTCATAATCACGCTGTGATATGGTTTGGCTGTGTCCCCACCCAAATCTCATCTTGAATTGTAGCCGCCACAATTTCCACATGTCATGGGAGGTACCCGGTGGGAGGTAATTGAATCGTGGAGGTGGGTCTTTCCCATGCTGTTCTCATGATGGTGAATAAGTTTCATGAGATCTGATGGTTTTATAAAGGGCAGTTCCCCTGCACACACTCTCTCTTGCCTGCTGCATGTAAGACATACCTTGCTCTCTCACCATAATTGTGAGGCCTTCCTAGTTATATGGAACTGTGAGTCCATTAAACCTCTTTCCTTTATAAATTACCCAGTCTCAGGTATGTCTTTATTAGCAGCATGAGAACAGACTAATATATGCTGCCTCTAAGGGCTTCAATGAGCTGAAATTCTTACATCTTTAGGAGTGTGGAGGAAGAGTTAAAGCCTCACTTTCAGTTTTGCCACTCTTGTCGTAGTGGGAATGTGAGTCAACAAATACTCTATCTTTAGGCCACCACTTCTCCTTCTCACCACTTCCTCCTAATCACCTCTTGTCAAATTCACCGGCTGGGAAAAATGAGCTTTTAAAGACAGTCAAATCTTATATGTCAAACTCAAAAAGGGAAAGAAACCCTAAGTGTAAATGCCATCTGGCTTTATTTACTCATCCTCGCCCATCTCAGAAACATTTTGAGCAGATGCAGGCTTTCACTCTAAAGAGCAGTTTATAGGAACAGATTGAAGAAAAGGTTTGTTTTAAACATTTCAGCACTATAATTAGATTCAATTAAATTTGTCACTAAGTGTTCTGTAACTTAAGATGTCCTAGCCCTTGGCACATATGAGCAAAAATCTAAAAAACACAGGGAAGGTGCTGATGAAGGTTTTGGATGAGGGTTCAAATAACCAAATACTACCTTCACTTTTAAGATAGATCTAAAAGAAAAAATTTAAAGTAGTAAATATAAGTCTATAAAATACAAATGGATTCTTAAATTTCAGGAAACACCCAAAGATTCAGAAATGAATCATATTTCCTCATTTGTTGGGCATTAAAAATGTAATTTTATACTAGTGATAGCAACAGGGTCAAGAAAGCCTGGGAATGGTGCCAGAAACTGTAACATTGGTTCTTCTTTAGATGAATTTATGTGTGACTATAAATGCTATGAAATGTTCTCAGGTAGGAAAGTACTTGTGGCACAGAAGAAAATTCCTGTTCTCTTGAATTTTGGGGGAAAACTTTATCATAAGTTATTCTAGGTATGAAATCATTTACAATTGTAATTTTAATTTTAACATGGTGGAAGTGAGAAATATGGATCACTAAAGATGCTCACATCCTTTTCCCTGGAACCTGTGAATATGCCACTCCACATGGCAAAAGAGACTTTGCAGATGTGATTAAGTTAAAGGCCTTGAGACAGGGAGGTTTTATGCTGGATCACTGGCTTTGGAGATAGAGGAAGGGTCCATGAGCAGTGGAAGCTTCTGGAAGCTGGAAAAGTCAAGGAAACTGATTCTTCCCTGGATCCTAAAGAAAGAATTACAGCCCTGCTAACACTTTGATTTTAGCCTAGCAAGGACTCACATCAGATTTCTGACTTCTAGAATTATAAGATAATAAATTTGGGTTATTCTGAGTCACAAAATTTTGTGATAGTTTGTTACAGCAGAAATAGAAAATGAATACAAATAAGTGAGTTATTTTAAAGAGTGTTGCTATTTGTCTCATATAACTTTTTATGTAAAAGCATTATCTACACCACTGACTTTGCCCTGGGAAAACATTTGGCAATGTTTGGAGACATTTTTTATTTTCGCAATTGGGGCTGTGGGGGGTGGTGGTGTATTACGGGCATCGAGTGGGCAAAAGCCAGCTGTGCTGCTAAATATCTTACAATGGAATGAACAGTCCCACAAGAAAGAATCATCTAGCCAAAGTAGAGAAATTCTGAGCTAGGTTAATTTATATACTCAAAGCAGGTAGGAAATTGAGGCTTCCCTATTCAGTTTGCTCTAAACTAACTGCATAGTCTAGAGCTGCACTGTCCAATAGGGTAGCTATTAGACACACATGTCTGTTCAAATTTAAATTCATTACAGTTAAACAAATTGAAAAATTCAGTTTCTCAGTTGCACTCATCATTTTTCAGGTGCTTGATAGCCACATGTGCCTAGCGGCTACCACATTCAACAGCTCTGATACAGAACATTTCTATCATTGCAAAAAGTTCTATTGAGTGCTGATCTTCTAGACTCTTGCTACCCAAAGTGCTGTACATGGATGAGTAACATTAGCATTACCTGACAGCTGTTAGAAATGCTGACTCTCACGTCCCACTCCAGACCTACCGAATCGGAATTTGTATTTTAATAGAGCTCTCAATGATTCATGTACACATTCAAGTTGGTGAAGCACTGGTCTAGGTGACTTTCTCTTGCTTTCTTTCTCTCCCTGTCATTTCCTTTCTCCTCCCTCTGCTATTCCCTGCACTTATGTTTCCCGTTTAGCTACATAAATGCCTTTCTTCTCAGCTTCAGTTTCTGGTCTCCTCAAGCCGGGTCTGTGTTTTATTTCATCTCTATATTCTCCCAAAGACACTGACCACATTGCATTGCACAAGATAGCTGCTTGACACTATTTATGGATCAAATGAACTTCTGAAAATTCTTGATGTAGATAATTTTCGTTTTAACTGAATGGGTGGATGCCATCATTTTTACTTTGTAGTTTAATTCAGACATTTCCTAGAGTTTCAACTGTGAAAAAAGATAGTCATTTCAAATGTCTAGAAATTTCATAGTAAATTGAAGCTTCCTAATGATTTCACATTGTGAAGAAGGAAACTCATCCTAAGTATCCTATATTCTGATTCTTTATGTGTAATAAAATGTAGCCAGTATTTCCATTCTTAACATTAATTCTCCAGAACAATCATTCGGGTAATGGAATAATTTGTATTATATTTAAAAAAAACAATTATCTGATATTTGTCCAAGGAACCTAAGGGGATTATCAGGTTTTTGGTATTTATCACAATCTGTTACTTTATATGATGGTTACAACTACAAGGAATTATCTCATTTTTTTTTCTTTGCACGAATGCAGTTAAAACACTCATAGGATGTTTTGGAGTTAAGGTGACACACATTATGTGAAAGGCCTGATTTTATGAATACTGCATCTTACAATAAAAATAAGAATTCAGTGCTGCAGAAAAGGAGCAAGTTAAAAATTCTAGTTTAATTAGCCAGAGATTTCTCAGGCTGTTAAGTGATCTCCTTCATTTTGCAGATGAAGAATTTGAGGCCTAGAGAAGTTGGTGCTAGTCAAAAGATCAAACCATTGCATGTTTTGTGGAAAGGACAATATTGGAGGCTTGCTTTTAAACATAGCTGTCTTCATCTCGTAAATTTGTGCTGTAAACCAGATGACCCTTGAGGACCCTTGCAACTTTTAAAACATTTTAAATCCGGTTCTCCCACTCTAAATATAGTATTCTTAGAGTTTCATACTGCCTCACTGTAGACTATTTCTGTCTGGAGAAAAGGATGGGTAAATGGATGGAAGCTGTCACTACAATACTAGTACAAAAGTTAGATTTAAATTCATGTTTCTTTGCACATGGTAATCTACATAAAAACGTTTTTACTTCATATGTAAATGAATAAAAGTGCCAAGTTATGTTAATTCTCTGATAAAATAATTTTGTAATTCCAAAGCTACTGGGCAAAGTCAAACAGACACATATTTTTTAAATTTCTAAAAGCAAAACTAGCACTGGAAAAAATAACTTGGTCCAGAAATATTGGTTTGTATTGCTTGGAATTGTAAGCGTTGTGCTGTTTTAGGGTCCTTTTTACCCTTCAGGATAGAGCCTTGGCTTTCACTGGACTTCCAGAGGCACCAGTGTCACAGAAATGAGTCACTAGTTTTTTCAACTCTTGAAATACGTATCTGAAGACCAGTGAAAATCTGACTTGTCAAGACTATGATTCTAATTACTAGGGTTTCTTGAGCTCACTGTTTTTGCTATTAAATATTTTCTTCCTTCCTCCAGAAATTCTGCGTTTGAGGATTTTATGTATCCCTTGTGAAATAATCCCCAAGTAATGAAAATTCAACAATAACAGCAACACAGAGACAATGATCCTTGACTACAGTAGTGTGGATATCTGCTCATTAAAAAAAAAAAGAAAAGGAAAAAGAAAATCAAAGGCCTTATTTTAATCTATATCTAGTTATTTTTTCTACTTTTAAATGTTTCTTCCTGTCTTTCTAGAATTAGTTCTCCAGTTATCTTTTTCCTTCTACCTTATGTTGTCTTATCTTCAAAGACAGTGTGATGGAGCTTAGTAAGGATGCTATGATTTGAAGAACACAGATGCCTCTAACTTATGGAAGAGGAAGCCAAATGCTGTTCCACTCTCAGATAAACAGATGACACGGATGCAAAAGTTTCTCCCTATAAAATCTGTTTGTAATTCTGATGCGTAAGAAATTTGCCAGCATGTTAAGGGGGTTGAAGCATACTGTATTAGTCTGTTTTCACACTGCTGATAAAGACATACCGGAGACTAGGCAATTTACAATAGAAAGAGGTTTATTGGACTTATGGTTCCACATGACTGGGAGGCCACACAATCACGGAGGAAGGCAAGGAAGAGCAAGTCACATCTTACATGGATGGCGGCAGGCAAAGAGAGAGCTAATGCAGAGAAACTCCTGTTTTTAAATCAGATCTCATGAGACCCATTTGCTATCATGAGAACAGCACAGGCAAGACCGTCCCCATGATTCAGTCATCTCCCACCAGTCCCTTCCATAACACGTGGGAATTATGGGAGCTACAAGATAAGATTTGGCTGGGAATACAGAGCCAAACCATGTCAGGTAGGAAGGCAGGATTCAGGAAAATAAATGTCTCTGTCTGATTAAAGAGTTGACTAAAAAGTTACATATTCAAATACAAGTCATTTAACTCACCCCCTCCCAAATTTTAAGTCATGCTTCAATGTATTCTGTGTTCACTTCAAGTTTATACAGTGCTTAAATCCCAAAGTCACCAATCTAGTAACCTCACTCTGGGTCATCCTTAGTGTAGTATTCTACCAGATCCTTTCCCTTGTTTTTCTTGCCTACTTAAGTGTAGGGTTACTTTCTAGATCATACCATGGAGTACAATGGGGAATGTTGTAAAAATCAAATACTTAAGTGCAAAACACAAAATAAGTTGTAATTGAGTTATAATCAGACTAAGCAAATAAAAAGCATTCTGAGATGCCTTTTAAATGTTTCAAATGTGGGTTGCCCCTGATAAATTTAATTAGGCATTATAAAGATATATAAATGTATTTAAAAGATGTAATTGCACCTCAAAACTTTACATAGTTAAAAATCAAAAGGCCACAAATGACCTGAATAAATAGCAGGAGTCTGAAAACTAACTGTCAAAAAGAAAATTGTCAGCAATGTTTTTGAAAATAAGAGGGCCCTAGAAAGTATCCAGCACAGTTAAAAATCTTTCGTGGTAACAAGAATAATTATGAGCAGGACTTGAAGTTCTTCATTAGCATCATATACCTGGATTAAATGGAGCAAGTACATTTCTCCCTCTAATCTAAACTGGAAGCAAGCACTTTACTGGTTTACAGTTAAAGGAAGACAAAGGAATTGACCCAGCTTACATCTTCCCTCATGAAATTTTTCACTCTGTAAACCTGATCTGATTAAGATCTTTGACAAAGAAATGTATACGAAATGGATGGGTGAATGGCATGACAAGCAAGAGAAGTGCCCAGGTGTCCCAAAGGCTGTCTTTCTATTCTTCACACGGGGCCAACATGAAGCCCCTCTGGGCTGCATCTGGTTCTCTTTTGTTGCTACTTTATTTCTTAGGAAAATTCTTTTTATTGTTTTTTAGCCAGAACTGTTCTGCAATGAAATTCTCTCAGTGCTGGCCTTTGCCCAGCAGTCCAGCTGTTTCTGTAGGGTGGGGTCCAATCTTACCGAGGTGGCCAGAGTGCCTCCAGCTCCAAACACCCCCGGTCAGTGCTATGTGGTCTGATAAGTCTCCACCAGACCCTCCCAAGCTGTAACCTGTGAAAAACAGAAATACAAGGCCTGCATGTTCGCTCCCTAAAGAGTTCCCTCCCTGGCTTATCTGTTTTCCTCAAACATCTCAACTAGGTCAGGCCCTGTCATTGAAAAACAAGTGGGTTTCCCCTAGTTTCCCAGCTAAGAAGATCTGGCCTCTGCCTTAGGCCCTGACTGGGGGTCCCCGTGCAGCAATAACTAATTGTGCAGCCTACACAGCCAAGTGACCAGGCCCTAGTGTCTGCCCCAGAGAGGAGAGGTTGGAGCAAGCCACCCAGAAGCTTTGCTGGCTACACCTGGCTGTGGGCAGCTGTTCTGGCTGTGTAGGGGCATCCACTACACCCTGTCTTCCCAGGCTCTCTAAAGCCAGAAGGATTTCATCCTTTTCCAGAATCTGGTACTTTAGCAGGCTGAGATAGCCCATTCCTCTTAGAAATTATTCCCCTTTACTTGAAGGATGGTAAAATAAAGGACCATTTAAACTTTTAAACTTGACTCTTACCTCAAATTCTTTTTCAAATGAGATAGGGTCTAAAATTAAGACATTAAAAGCAAATACTCATTTTAGATTTTTTTTTTATTTTTTAAGACTAGGTCTTGTTCTGTCCCCCAGGCTGGAGTGCAGTGGCGCAATCATAACTCACTGCAACCTCGACCTCCTGAGCTCAAGCGGTCCCCACACCTCGGCCTCCCATGTCGTTGGGACCACAGATGTGCGCCACTGCACCTGGCTGGTTTTTTTTTTTTTTACTTTTTCTAGAGATAGGGTTTCACCTTGCTGCCCAGGCTGGTCTTGAACTCCAAGGCTCAAGCGATCCTCCCACCTCAGTCTCCCAAAAGGCTGGGATTATAGGTGTGAGCCACTGCACCTGTCCCTTATTTTTAATTTTAAGCAAAAAGGGGACTGGCTCTGAAGTTCAAGAAGTCATCAAGAAATGCTGATGGGTGACTTCAGCATCGTTTCAGATGAAAGGACAGCCTGATGTCACTCTGTGACTAGGGTAATGGCATTGTAGGGAGTACAGCTTCCCACTTTGCTATCTCTAGGTTGGGAGAACCAATAACAGTTCACCCAAAATATCCACATTTCTTGGAGGCTTAACCTTTGGGTATTCACTGAAGAGGAAAAGGAAATAAATGAAGGGAACCCATTAGGTGGCTCTGTGCTTCATATTCCACTTGCAGTGTCTCATTCAGTCCTCACAATAGTGCTGAAAGTATATCATATCCCCATTTGACGCATAAGGAAATTGAGGCTGGACAAAAGTGAATAACTTGTCCAATGTCCCATAAGCAGTAAGGAAAAGAAACAGTATTTGACCTCAGGTCTGTCTCTTTCCTCCTGTAAAAGATGAATACATACCTTTTAAAGTCCTCCAAATTATGCAGCCTTGGAGATTAAAAGAAATTTTATTTCCAAGATATCTCTAGTTTTCTTCCTCCCCACTAACTAGCTTCTTGAGTTCCCATGTGAATATTGTCGTTCATTTCCTTAATTATTAAAGAAAAACATGTTTCTTTTTTTAATGGTAAATAGTGTTTAATAAAGGTTTTATCATTATTTTAAAAACATTTTTAATGAAGTTCTTTCCATTGAAGCATTTCTAATTTATTCTAATGAAGCATTTCCACAGAATTAAAAAAAGTAATAATTTAGGGTTAGTTATCTACATCAATATCATTATCAAAGTCCACTGTCTGTCTTTCCTCTTTTCTCCTCCTGCTTAGACCAGGGAGCGTAGTAGATGTACTTCATGCGGGCCAGCACCCTGAGGCCACGTGTAAGCAGGTGGGAAAATGATGTCCATGAAACAGACAGTCCCATACCACTTTTAGTTACAAACACTTACCCTGGATGAGAGCAGGAATTGAGACTAAGTTTGTGTCCCAGTGGGTTCCAGGACTTTTTTTCCCGTCAATTTCCACCCTGTCCTGGGCAGGCTTAGAAAAACGTATTTCTTACCAAAAAATTTACAAAAACAATGTTTACATTAAAATTTAAAGTCCATGCAACTGCCTCTGGTTCCTAAAGGTAACTGCTGCCAGTGATTTGGTGTGTATCCTTCTAGACATTTTTTGAAATGCACATATTGTACACATGCATATAAGACCTATAGCAATTTTATAATAAGCGACCTATTGTAAATGATGTAACTTTACAGACTTAATGTAATGTGCATATCTTCCCATGTGGGTAACTATGGTAGAGCAGTGCCAATCTGCTTAATGGCTGCTTACTACTCCACTTATGTATCCTATCAGTGGATATTGAGATACTTTCTAATTTTCTACCATTATGAATATTTCATTGAACATTTTGTGGTCGTATTTTTATATGCTTCTTCAAGTATATCTGGATGATACACTTCTAAAATGGAATTGTTGGGTAAAAAAGGACATTATACATTTAGATAGATATTGCCAAATTGCCCTTCAAAAAGATGGTCAAATGACTCTTCTATCAACAGTGTATGAGTGTGCCCATTTATTTATTACCATTATGTCATTAGTAGGAGCATTTTAAATCTTTCCCACTCTGCTAGCTATTCTTTTTAAGATCAGAATAACATATTTAATACTGATGAGCTTTAGTTCTGAAGCCAAAGCACTTGCTAACATTTCGTCCCTGGATCAACAGACTCAACCACCCAGCCACAGATATTGCTGGACAATCATGGGTTTCCCTAGGAAGGGCACAGCCTGCACCACTAAGCTTACTGAGTGTTTTTGAGCCAGCCAGCCTGCCTGCCTGCCTTCCTCCCTTTCTCCCTTCCTTCCCTCACAGAGTGAGACTTCTCTTGGAGTCTCACTCTGTCACCCAGGCTGGAGTACAGTGGCATGATCTCAGCCGACTGTAACCTCTGCCTCCCAGGTTCAGGCGATTCTCCTGCCTCAGCCTCCCGAGTAGCTGGGATTACAGGCACACGCCATCTCACCTGGCTAATTTTTGTATTTTTAGTAGAGATGGGGTTTCACCATGTTGGTCAGGCTGGTCTCGAACTCCTGACCTCATGATTCACCTGTCTCAGCCTCCCAGAATGCTGGGATTACAGGCGTGAGCCACTGCGCCGGGCTGAGCTATGAGCTACTTTATACAGGTAACAAGAAGAAGAAACTAAAGATGGTTGGTGCTGGCCTTTCTAGTGTTGGTCAATCTCTTCCTCACTCTCTCTCTCTGTCATTCTCTCTTTCCTACTTTATTCAACTATAATTGACATATAACATGTTGTTGCATATATTGATAGTTTGTTTCTTTCTATTTATTACTGACTAGTATTCCATTGATCACAAATACTACTGTATATTCATCTGTTGATCTGTGGATGGACTTTTGGGTTGTTTCTAGTTATTGACTATTACAAATATTTTGCTCTGAGCATTTCATACACATCTTTGTGTGGACATATTCTTTCCTTTCTCTTGGATAAATATTAAGGAGTAGAATGGCTGAGTCATATGATATGTGAATGTTTAACTTTTGAAGAAGCTGCCAAACTGTTTTCCAAATAATTAATACCATATTACATTTCCACCAGCCGTGATGAAAGTTTCAGTTCCACTATATCCAAGTCAGCATTTGCTAGGGTCACTCTTTTAAATTTTGGACATTCAGTGGGTGTGCAGTCATATCTCATTGTGGATTTAATTTGCATTTCCCTGATAACTAGTGAAGCTGATCACCTTTTCATATGCTTAATGCACCATTTATACATTTTCTTTTGAGAAGCATCTATTAAAATATTTTGCATTTTAATTGGATTATTCATTTTATTATTGTATTGATATATAATGGGAATCTAACTTTGATATCCCTCCCTCAACCTAATGTCAAATTATTCCAAGACTATTTATTGAGCATTCGATCTTTTCTTCATGTTTTAAAATATGTATTAGATTTTGTTACGCAGAGATTCATTTTTGGATTCTAATGTGTGCCACTAATCCTCCTGCTAGTATCAAACTAGCTTAAACCTGTGGCTTTATATCATGTTTTAACGAGATAAGCCCTTCATTAACTTGCCCCTGCAAATGCGTTTAATACACTAACTAATTTTGAAAGAATTCCTATTTTAAAAGTATTGAATCTTCCCCTTCAAGAATATGGTACTAGCTCCATTTATTTAGGTATTTTTTCTTAAAAGTTATATAATGTTCTTTATTGAAGAATAACATACTTTTGCTAAATGATGATTATCTTGCAAATGGGACCTACATATTTATTGTAAGAAATCCATTTAGTTTTGCACTTTAATTTATATGTGCCCACTTTTCTGAGGTACAAATTTTTTTCCAGTAGTTGATTGAATAGTTATCGGGTATTTTAGTTTTTCTATTAACAAGTAGGCAATCTGAAGACAACTTATTTTCAATTGTTTATCAGTTTTTTTCTTTTCCAGCTTAATTCATTGACTAGAATGTCAGTACAAACAGATATCCTTTTCGTATCCCTTATATTAATGGAATACTTCTAGTATATCATTGTTAAATAAGATTTCTGTTGGTTTCTAATAAGTTTTCTGTAATTTCCCCCTATTCCCAGATTACTAAGTGTTGTACTTGTAATTATATTTTGATTTTTTGTTGGTGGTGTTTTATCTTCCTTTTAAAAAAGCAAATGTTGGATTTTACCATGCTAGTCACTGGTGCTAATATTTTTTCTTAATAGTGTGGTGAATTGCATTAAGCGATTTCCTAGTGTTAACCCTTTTTAGTTGTATCATAGCATTCTGCTGACGGATTCAATTATACTCATGAAGTTGACGGTCTATACAGTTATTCTCAAGGAAAGGTGGTACTTCCTGCTGAGTATTCTCCAGGGACATTTGGGAATGTGAGGGAGTAGTTTTTGCTGACCACAATGGGCAGGGTGCTAAGGACCCTGTAATTCATGGAACAGTTACCTGCAACAAGTAAGTTTTTCATCCTCAAAGCCAATTCCGATCCCATTGAGAAAAACTCATCTACAGTTTTGTGGTGGAGAGATTTGTTTTGTCAGTTTTTTATAGTTTATTTTGGTCTCTTAGAATGAGTTGGAATTTGTTAAAACATTTTAGTGCTTGGGGAACAATATAAATTCCATAGGAAGTAATACGTCCCTTAGTGGTTTGATAAATTTCATCTACAAATCAATCAGAATCTGTTGCCTTTTGAGGGGGTGAAGGAACTTTTTTAGTAATTATATACTCTATGTTTTTTGTTTTGGGTATATTCAGATTTTCAAACTATTGCATCAATTGTCATAGTTTGTTTCCTTAGAAAAACATCAATTTTAGCCATACTTTCAAACTTATTGGCAAATAATTTCATGTAACTTCTTCTAGTGTGTGAACTTCATCATCTATGGTTATCTCTTCTTTCTAATCTGTTTTATTTTGTTGGTCATATTTATAAGACACTTGTCTCTTAGGTTGTTTCTTTAAATACCAGATTTGTTGTCTTAATCAAGTTTATTATTTTTTATTTTCTATTTCAGTCACGTGTTTTAATTTCTTTTTTCCTTTTGGGGACGTTATATATTTTTGCTCAACTTCTTGAGTTTAATGCATGGTTCATTTCTTTCTCATTATTTGTGTTCATTTGTAAAAATATTTTTGGCCTCTGAATGCAAAACTGTGCCGTTAATGGATTTCTAGTCTGTTACAATCATTCCATTTGGATATAATGCAATCACTTAATTAGGGTATGTGATTTGTATTACTAGAACCGATAGTGATTATGCTATTTGCACAGCAAACAAACCTAAAGCTGCTTTGAATTTCCAGCAGCTCAGTTGGTATCCTGTTGTTATTGACAGTTGTAAACTCAATTACAATTTTACAATTAATTTTAAAGTAATGATTTGTGATAAAAATTCTAGTAGTTAAAAATACACAATGAGTCTACTTTCTCACCCCAATCTTTAGCCATGGCAATACTAATTTCTGATGTAGAATTTTAAAAAATTCTCTACATATATAAGCATAAGCGAGTGTAGGAGGGCACATGTGTATCTGCATATACACAGAGTATATGCACCTATTCTTACATGACTTTTCACCAACTTAATGTGTTAACAATAGTTTTGTGAAACATACTAATTCATGCCCATAGCCACTTTTCTATTCTCTTCCAGTAAAACTGCTTCAAAGACTTGTATATCCTTGCAGTATTCAGTTTCTTTCCTGTTCTCTCTTGATCTTACTCCAATCAGGCTTCTGTTCTCATGACTCCACTGAACTGTCATCAGTGACCTCCTTGCCACTAAATTCATTTTTTCAGTTTTCAGGTATTTTTCACTTTTCTTCTTCTCTCTAATGTCCAGTCTGTTAGCCATACATATCAGCTGTGTGGTCAAAATGTGTCTATGATCTCCACTTTCCCGTATTCAAAGCCACCATTATCTCTTGTCTGATTTATTGCGTGAGCTTCTACCTGCTCTTCTTTATCCACACTTGCTCTTCCATAGTCTCCAAATGTTATTCCCCTCTAAAATGTATCTTACTTTTTTTGTATTTTGTTGATTGTCTTTCTCATTCCTTTTAGAACCTAAACTCAATGAAAGCAGAGAATTTTTTTTCTGCTGGGTTCATTGCTGTATCCCTAGTTACATAACTAATTAAATAATTATACTGTCTAATAAAACAAGTGCAAAAAGAAGACATTGTTTCTATGAAAAGTAGGTGAATGCTTTGTTAACATTCAATTAAGGTAAATTGGGGGAAAAAAAAGAGCTGATGAAAACAACTGTCGAGGTTTGAGGAAACCATAAAAACACTCCACAAGGTTTTTCACTGAAATTGCTTTGCAAGAATTTTAAGTTCTGACTATTCTGGAGGAGCCAAATTGGAAGTAGTATGGGATGCTTAATTGGGGTGGCTTTTGCTTGGAATATGACACAGAACTCCAGTCAATGGACCTGTGTTCAAATAAAAAGCCTTGACTCTATGTCAAAAGATTGGTAAATGAATACAAATTTATTTTTTTCAATAAGATGTTTAAAGTATCATTTTTATGATTTGTTGTTCTAAACACTATTAGATGCATTGACTATTATCCTCAGTTAAGGCTTACTGTAGGGCATCTGATGATTTGGTATCAGTAAAGGCAGAATAAACTGGTAGAAGTTGAATAGGATTTTACTTTATGGGTGCAAGTGTACCTTATTTTACTTCTCTATTGATGGTTATCTAAGTTATTTACAGTTTTTAAAATAAAGAATGCTGCAAATCTTTGCACATGCATAATTGTATTGTGTGTAAATATATCTATAGGATAAGTTTCTATCAGTGATATTGTTGCAGTTTATTTTGACAGCTTTAGAACTGATTGACTTTTGCTTAGGATTTATGGGCTAGTCAGAATTTGCTTTGTGATATTTAGACTTGGTGTTGTCAATTGTATCAGCCAGCTTTTGTACTCTACGCTTGTAGTTAAATAATTGAAGTTTATGTAGAAAAAATATGTTTATGATTGTGAATCTGGAATTCTATAGCCTAAACACCCACTTCCCAATTGAATCGTTGTTTTTATAACCTTACTTTAAGGAAATTTTTTAATTTATAAAAAGTTTTTGATAATGAGAGATATCTTAGATACACAGCTATCATCTTGGAACAGACCATACCTCCTTTCTGCTCTGCCTAGAATCTGTGCTTCCTAAAGATCAATCCAGGACGTTTGGCAGCTATAGGAGATGTAACTAATCTCACAAAGAATGACAATGACCACATTTACAGTTTATACTGTTCTTCTTTTCATGTCTTTTGGCTATTAAAAATTATATAAATATAAACATTTTTAGGTTATGTAAATAATTCACAAAGTTTTCTGAATTGGCTTTTAGATTAAATTTTTAGTATTTTCCCCATTTTGATAGTAAGGAAACGAATTGTAAATAAAATTTCCATTACGTTTCTCTATCTTTGAAGTTTGTCTCTTGGGTAATACATATCTTGTGATTCATGAAATGCAAAGAAAAAAATCCACAGGATTTTGTCATCGGCTACATTCTATGAGCATTTTCAGCCAGATTTCTGTACTTGTTTAGATTTACATTATTTTGGGAGAATCTTAATTTGTAGTTAAAAAATTAAATATGTTGCAAAACCAATTATAAACTTCCTGTTAATGTTGAACTTTTGCTAGGGAAAGATTCTGAGGGGAATTTCCTTTATCCTTTTAAAGGGATAAATATTATTTAAATCACCTTAGTAACAGTTGGACCACAGTCATGCAATTAGTTTAGTATCACTTTCTCAGTTAGATGGTGTTGGTCTGGAGTTGACAACACTGATTTTCTGTGAAGTTTATTATTTATTATTTTTTAAATAAGGGGGAAATTTTGCTTTTTAAAACATTTGCAGTCTATCACTAGGTTTACAAGGCAAAATAGATTTAATCATTTTGAGAATTGTGAATTATTTTCTATGTGAAGAATATATGTGGCACCATCGTTTTTGATTGAGTCTCATAGTGCACATTATGTAAAAGAAAACAAATCTTATTGTCTTTTTTATGATACAGTAAAGTGAAGACTGTCCTGAGTGTGCATGGTGCATACATGTTATGTATGTGTTATATGTGTATGCATACATATGTGTGTGTATATCTATTTTTTCTACAAATTTAAAATAATAGCAGTGACTTGAAAATAGTAAGGGCTTACCAGGTAATCTCTTTGTAGGCCTTGGAGTAGCTTTTTTTTTTTTTTTTTTTTGGTTATTGATGGGTAACCGTGCTCTGGTAAATCAGTCTTTTTTTTTTTTTTTTTTTTTTTTTTTTTTTGAGATGGAATTTCGCTCGTGTTGCCCAGGCTGGAGTGCAATGGTGCAGCCTTTGCTCACTGCATCCTCTGTCTCCCAGGTTCAAGTGATTCTCCTGCCTCAGCCTCCTGAGTGGCTGGGGTTACAGACATGTGTCACCACGCCCCGCTAATTTTTTTTTTTTTTTTCTTTTGAGATGGAGTTTTGCTCTTGTTGCCCAGGCTGGAGTGCAATGACGTGATCTTGGCTCACTGCAACCTTTGCTTCCCAAGTCCAAGCAATTCTCTTACCTCAGACTCCGGAGTGGCTGGGATTACAGGCGCCTGCCATCACACCCAACTAATTTTTGTAGTTTTAGTAGAGACAGGGTAACAACATGTTGGTCAGGTTGGCCTTGAACTCCTGACCTCAGGCAGTCCACCCGCCTCATCCGCTCAAAGTGTTGGGATTACAGGCATGAGCCACCATGCTCAGTCTAATTTTGTATTTTTTTAGTAGAGACGGGGTTTCATCATATTGGTCAGGCTGGTCTTGAACTCCTCACCTCAGGTGATCCATCCACCTCGGCCTCCCAAAGTGTTGGTATTATAGGCATGAGCCACCACGCCTGGCCTGGCAAGTCGGTCTTAACCTCAATTACTTCACCCTAAGACAGAGCTGGGTAGAAATCAGAAGACAAGAATTAGGAAAAAAGGAAGAGGCAGTGATCCATCTTAACAAGGTTTAGACTGTATTGGTTTTATTGCAAGTAAATTAAAGCCTTTCCTTTTTTGCATGCTTATAGACCTCAGGGGTCGCATTCTATTCCTGAGAATAGTAGCTACCATTGGCAGTGAGGTATGTGTGCATGCATCCTGGATCTAATTAGGTGGCCTGTGCTGCTTCCATATTTTTGGAACATTATTCTGACTTTATTTGTTCTATTTGTAGATAAGAACATTCAGAGAAACACTCTCTGCCCATGTAATTATCTCATATAGCATTTTGCCTACTCAGATGGCATGGCTGAATGTTTTAGGTATAGGGAAAAGCTGACTTTGGTGGCAACTCTTTATGCTGTCTTCTCAAATTAAGAGGGTCCTCTATTCAGGAATGTTTCCTGCATAATGAATAGACATTCCTTGAAGCATGATGACCCCCACCCACTGCATTTGAATGTAGAGCAACATTTTACATGGAAACAGTGATAGTATAGGAAGCACAAAATAACATCAAATAAACTCTAATTAATAGCTTCACAGATTCAAGAAGATACCGTGTTGACTAAATTAGTACACATTACTATGTAAAATGATCATTCAGAGAACAGTGTTCCTGAAAATAAAAAAATCTGATCACTTGCCCTCCTTTACCCATTACTAACAAACAGACAAACTGAAAGTCACTACCAGGTAGTGACATGGATATAGCTAAAAATCAAATATTTGACCTTGAAAATAAATCCAGGATATCACCCGGGATACCAAATCAAAAGTAAAGTGTTAAAAATATAAATGGAAAATTAAGAGATGTCAAGGGTCAATCAGTTTTTAAATGTAGATTCCCAAATATCCAACATTCATTGTAAAAGAAGTCTCAAATGAACAGAAACAATGGAGAGAAAAGTAGTCAAAGTAATAGGATATTTCCTTAATCTAAAGACAAATGTGAGACTGTAGATAAAATTGCCGATCAAGGGCAAAGCAAGAATTATGAGCAAAGCCGAGACATCATATTCTAGTGATATTTGTGATCTCCCAAAGTTAATGAAAGACATTGTGATAGTTTCAGGTAGGAGAGGATGAGAAAAATGTTTGGTTAATGGCCTAGGTAGCTAGCTTACTAGATCCTTGTTCTTTCTTTCACTTACTTTTTTTATTCATTCAACAAATGTTTATAGAGCACTTACTATATGCCAAACATTTTGTTAGGTAATATAGACACAGTGGAGTAAAAATAGTCGGATGAGGGACAGAAGTAATCAATAATCACACTATAAATAAAAATAAATTACACCTGTGATAACTTCTACCATGGAGGGTTTTATTGTGCCAAGAGCATGTTACAAAGGGATTTTTGACTTAATCAGGGAAGGCATCCCAGAAGTAGCGGTAAGTAACGTGTGAGTAGGAATTAGATTGTGAGGAGAGCAGGTAACATCCCAGGAAGAAAGAGTAACACGCGCAAAGGCCCATGGTTAGGGGGATTGCGATAGATTGAAAGGAATGGAAAAACTAGTAAGTCCAGAAAGCAGACATGCAGTGCAAGACAAAGCTTGGCGAGTAAGTAAGGACCTGTACTATGCAGGTGTTTTACACGAAAGGAATGGGAATCATACATCAGACTTCTCATCTGCAAGACTAAATACTAGAAGACAGTGTTCTGAGAGAAAATGATTTTAAGCTTATGCAAACTTTCTAGAAAGAGTGCTCATGGTACACTCTAGAAAATGGGGGTGGAGGAGGGAGAAGAAAAGAGGTTCCAAAAAAAAAGATGTACGTTTGAAGAAGCAATGTACCACCTGGGTATGTAAAATAAGCAACCCCAAAGGAAGTTGAGAAGCAGGCCTAGAAATCAGTGGGTTCGATTGGGTACTAGTAAGTCATAGGGCTGCAGGAAATGTCTTTGGGGATAAATTGTATAATTAAAAAGTTGGAAATACATCTGTGGTATGCTTCTGCTGTAATAAACCACGTGTTTCTTATCTGTAACAAAAGAGAGAGAATAAAAAGAGAAAGCAGTTAGAAGTTCAAGGGAAAACAAAAATTTGTTCAAAAGTCATGGTGTTGAATCTGTTTTTAATAAGAGAATTAAAAGCATCACATTTTGATGTCTAGTCCCATGTTTGGGCTTATTCTTGACATTCTATTTATGTGTGTGCGTTTCCTTGCTTTTGCTTCTATCTTTTCTTTTCCTACCTTTTGATAAATTGAGTTTTCTTTTCAAACTGTTTTGTTCTTCCTTCATTTTTAAAAAATATTTCTTTCTTTTGTGGTTTGAGTGGTACATCCAATATCTATTTTTAGTAGTGGCTAACTTTAAATTTTAAAAACATACTTTAAAAAATTCAAGATATAGGCCAGGCATGGTAGCTCTTGCCTATATTCCTAGCACTTTGGGAGGCCAAGGCGGACAGAACACCTGAGGTCAGTAGTTCAAGACCAGCCTGGCCAACATGGTGAAACCCCATCTCTACTAAAAGTACAAAAATTAGGCATGGTGGTATGCACCTGTAATCCCAGCTACTCAGGAGACTGAGGCAAGAGAATCGCTTGAATCTGGGAGGCAGAGGTTGCAGTGAGCCAAGATCAAGCCACTGCACTCCAGCCTGGACGACAGAGTGAGACTCAGTTTCAAAATAAAATAAAAAATAAAATAAAATAAAATAAATTCAAGATATAATTCAGTATCTACGGTAGCCCCCAAACAAGACAAAACTATCAGCAAACTTTCTACTGTTCTACCTGCTCTTCTTACCTGTTACATAAGAAAAGAAAAATCAAGACTCCTAGTTTCTTGTTGTTAACATTTCTAAGTTTATAAATATCTGAATGAGAGAGTCAAATATATGAAAAACACAAAAAGTAATGTGACAATCATCTAATTACCAAACATTAAAATCAAACATGCTAACATTTTATGTAATTTGCTTCAGGTCTCTGAAAAGAATTGTAGATATAACCAAAGCACCGTTCCCCACTCCTTCCTCCTGCCCGTTGTCTCAGAAGTTGTCCGGAAATTGCTGCTTCTTATTCTCATTCATGTGCTTGCACTTTTATTATCTATCTGTGCACTTATTTAAAAAACCCTCACACTTAAAAAGAATTCGGCCAGGTAATACAGGCTAAAATTATAGGATACAAATTCTGAACCTTCAAAAGTGTGTAGGAATTGTTCCACCATTCTAGAATTTGGTCTTCTAGGGTCTTCCTTATGCTCCTTTGAATGTCCTATAGCATCCATTTAAAGACCTTACACACGGTAGATGTTAATGTTTATTTTCCACCCATAATTTAATGACATTTCTACTCATTAATTTTTCTTGTTGGGGATATATGTACTAGGCGCTTAGCTATGACTTGCTAATTCATCCAATGGAAGACACTGAGTGTCTACTGTCGCCAAGTGATATTCTAGATTCCAGAGATACAGATATGAAAGAGGTAGCATTCCTTCCTTCATGAAGTTAATATTCTTGTTGAGGGAAGATAAAACAATAAACATGTAAACCAATAAATACGATAATTTTGGGTATAAATAAAGGATATGTCATTTGGGTATATCATGATGTGGTGATAATAAAATGGGAGAATATGGTGATGGTGGTGGGCTGCTGCTTTGGCTAGGATAACCAAGGATAGCCTTTTTAAGAAAGCGACATTTAATAAGTAAATGGACATAAAGAGCTGCAGAGAGAGTAATCCGAGCAGATGAATCTATAAATGCAAAGATCCTGAGACAGAAATGGGCTTGGTCTGTGTGACTGGAACCTCGTAAATGGGGAGTGAGTGGAAAGAGATGAGATCCAAGAAAGTGGCAGGGGCCAGTCATGTGTAGGGCATTATGGATAGCAGTAAGGATTTCAAGTAGGAAGATTTTGGAGGGTTTTAAGCAGGAGAGTGACTTAATGCAAATTGATTTATACTTGTTGTGTACAAGCTGGACTTTAGGGAAGCAGTGTGGAGGAAGAGGAATTGGTCAAGAGCCTGTTGCAATTGGCAGATAAAAGGTATTGCTCACTTGTCTAGGGGAGGTAGCAGTGGAGAAGTGGTTTCTCCTGGCTTTTCAGCACCTGAATGGTCTGTAAGAATGGCACTAGCATACAAGTTATTTCAATGTGGACTTTCCAATGTACAGTTGCAGGATGAGAGTTAGAGTCTGTTGGAGGGTATGGAGCTTGTACGTGTGCGATACACACTACTTAAGGAGAGTATGCCAGAGGAAAGGCAGCTTTGGCACTCTCTTGGGTACAGGAAAGGTAGCATGTGGTGATCAGGAGAGTCTAATGAAGCTAAAACTGTCACCCAGGAATGTTAGAAAGAGAACATAATGAGTATTCTGCTTGCGTTAGAGCTCTGTATGGTGTTATTATCCTTCTCTAAAAGATAAATGTTGCTCTCAAGAGTAATGAAAATACTAGAGCACATCACACAGTAAATGAAATTGTGAAACTTTAAACATATGCAACATGTGCTGTGACCAGGAATGGCAGTGTTGAACACCAAACTATATGGAGTAAAATTGGTATCAGGGTGGCAATAACATAGAACAATAATACTTTGGAGATATCTCAGTTAAATTACAAAGTTTCAATAGTCAGGAAAAAAGATTTTATAATTAATCTGAGTTGCTCTTTTAGAAAAAGCGTTAATCTCAAAAAGCCATCCACCTATACCCCCATTATAATGAACCCTTAGCTGCGAGATTGAGGAAGAATATGCTTTGCATCTGTGGCCTATTTTTCTGACATAGGCTCTGTTAAGATACATAGCATCGAAGGATTTCCTAGCTAACTATATATTATGTGTGTATCTTAATAGCAGAAATCACAATATAACTACAGAGACTAACTAAAATTTGATTAGATTCTGGGATACAAGCTGCCTGACCTGAGGGAATAAACAATTTAGGGAAAACAGAAAAAGAAACTTAGGCACTCACCTATTTGCTCCCTTGATTCCCACCCCAGGTCTCTGAGATAGGACTGTTTCTGGGATCCTCATTTGAAAATCAAGAAGAGTGAGGCCACCTTGGGCACAGTGCTGATGTAGAATTGATTTACCTTGACTTGTTTTGGATCTGTGGGATGTCTGGTTCTTTTGTAAAAACACAACTTTGCCAGCCAGACTAGAAATGCTTTCTGTGTTTTTCATCAAAAATCTTGGACACTCTCTCTAGAGGTCTTCTCTGGCAAGGACTGTTTTCCTCTTTAACTTTGGTTCTTGCATTCCATATGTAAGCAAAGTTCAACTAGTTAGGAAAAAGTCATTCTAGAAAAAAAATTGTAATTGTGAGACCAGATGGTAAGCATTATTCAGTTGATGAGGTTGTGTAGATTTGAGGGAAGGTGTGGTAATATGATCTCGATCTGCAGCTGTGACCTGTTGTTCCAAAACAGCCTCATTCCTTCCTGCCTTTTGCGTCTGCATTCCAGCACCTCTCCCTCCATCTTTGTGGGCATTGGAGTTCTCACGGATTGCTTTGACAGATGCATCAGGGAGGAATAAAGCTTGTTCAAGGAAGGACAACCCACAAATCTGTTTTGAATATCCTCCACCCCATGTTACTTGTAATATTGGCAAATCCGGGGGAATATAACCACTTTTGTTCAGCACTCTGAGAGACAGTTTCCCATGACACAAATTGCCATGAGCCTATTTAGATGTAATTAAGGCATTTCCATTTGATGTCTTGCAGGTAGCTCAAACTAAACACATACTGAACCCAGCTCATTAGCTCTCTTCTCCTTACCTCCCCTAACAAAACACCAATCAAGATTTTCTCCTGTGTTTCCTCCTTCAACCAAAGGGAAAATTTAGAAGTCATTCTAGACTTCTCTGTCTCATCCATCTCATGGAGTCCTTCTCCTAAATACTTCTCCAGTCTTTCTATGTCTCTTCCCAGTGCTGCTGCCCTGATTCTGGCTTTCATTATTTCTCTTTTGGAATTTGGAAATAGTTTTGCCTTTACTTTATTTTCTTCTTCCACTCTGTCACCAATGTTGTGTCTTAAATGAAAATCTGACCAGTAAGGCCAGTGAGATTACAATCACACAGTGGGAGGGGTGGATGAAGGTCTTTATTTTTTAAAGAAGCTCTGCAGGCTATTGTAATATGTGGCTATGGTTGAGAAGGTATACTGGACTGGACAAATTTCAAATATCTCAGCCAGATATACAAGACGTTTGTGACCTTGGGCATCGCATCTTCTGATTTTTCTTCTGTTTCTGACTTTACAATAAATAACCATAACTACTTGTACTTCCTCTTTTTTTTTTTTTTTTTTTTTTTGATATGGAGTCTTGCTGTGTCACCCAGGCTGGAGTATAGTGGCGTGAGCTCAGCTCACTGAAACCTCTGCCTAGTGGGTTAAAGTGATTCTCCTGCCTCAGCTTCCCAAGCAGCTGGGACCACAGGTGTGCGCTACTATGCCTGGCTAATTTTTGTATTTTTAGTAGAGATGGGGTTTCACCATTGTTGGCCAGGCTGGTCTCGAACTCCTGACCTCAGGTGATCCACCCGCCTCGGCCTCCCAAAGTGCTGGGATTACAGGCGTGAGCTCCCACACCGGGCCCTTCCTCTTTCATACTGTTGCATACTGTTCATTGATGTTGTGCCTGGGTTTGTGGGATTCTTCTATCAGAAATGTGCTGGAAATATACAAACTAATAAAACACTATGACTACTGAGTACTGTATTTCATTCCCCATCTTGGTAAGTGTTGGCATTGACCCATGAGAACCTCCAGAAAGATTTGAGGCTTACATGCTTCCCTGTGTTCTCTCTCTATTCCCTCTTGTTATCTTCTTCATACCCAACTGCAAGTCCTAGGAATCTCTTTATAATCAGGATAGTATTGTCTTAGAGCCTTTTGACATGCCAGCTCTTCCTTGTCCAAAACACATTTTCACATTCTGCCCTTGGAGAATCTGTCCTAGGGCTCTGTAACAGCAGCTGCCACAAGTCTGTGCCACTCACATAAGTCATGGTGGTCAGGTAGATATGCAGTTTATAGAGGACTTTTACAAGTTATATCTAAGTTTGATCTTCACTGTGCCATATGGAGTAGGCAGGGAGCTATTATTTCTCCACTTTACAGGTGCTGAGATGGAGGTGTTTTAACTCTTATCAACCTGTCTTTCAGGTGTACACTGGACTCTATAGATTACATGTTGAAGGGTCCACAATGCACATCTCAAGTACTGTAACCTGACTGAATTATGGTTAGCTCCCTATTATTAAAGGACTTTAGGTGTGGTTTATTATTGTTTTCAGAAGCTCAAGGGGAAATCCCTAATTTGAGCAAACTTTATTTCAGAATATCCATTCATTATGGGTTAGGAGCCTCATCCCTTGAAATTTTCCAGCCCCCATTTTCCTCTTCTGTATTGCATCCTCATCTTTTGGTCAGTTTGATCCTTGAGGCCTCTGTGAAATAGAAAGGAGGGGGAGGGGGGCTTGGAATTTCCATATGATTGGTTTTAGATGTTGATTTCTGAGGCCTGTACTGTGAGTCACTGAAATGATTGGATTGAGTCTTGAAGATCCAAACACAGAGTGTTGGGACTGTGTGGTTGGGCCTAATCCTAGTACAAAAACCAGTTCCTTTCAGTGAAGAGAAAAAGGGATAGGACTGTAGGTTCCTCAATGAAGCATCCATACATAGTAGCTCCTGTGTCAGGCTGTGGCATTTCCCACTTCCTGCCTTCAGTCTAGCAGGGTTCCTTGCATTTCTTGGTCTAAAAGTAAGGCTCATGGGCTCTTTCTGGAAAGATCTTACACCATTTAAATTTTAACATTGGGAGAAATTATAAACAAATGACAGTATTTGAATTATCTCACTTTTGAACAAAGTTAAGCAGCTTAAGTATGTCAGAATAAAGATATTCCCTTCTGCTGCCCAGGAGAAAAAGATCATTTTATTTAAAATCTAGCTATTGACATGCATGTTCCTTGTGTCTAATCAAGTTCTGAATTTGAACTCAATTAGAGCTTTGATAAAAGAAAGGGGAAAGGAAACTTGAAAGAATGCTGTTCCATTCATGAAGGGCCTGTGTGTTTTTAGTTTCCAAGTAAATGGCATAATGGGACCATGTATTTTCCATCCAAGCATTTTCCATCCTGAGAATAATTCCCTTCCTGGCTTCTCAATGAATAATGCATTATTTCTGAAACCCAAGAGGCATTCCTTTGATTTTCCTTTATGTTTAGCTTTCTGAGTGATTTTCAAGCAAGGAAATTCAAGGACTTGGAATGAATGCTTTATTAACATTTTTATTGAAGTTCAAATCGCTCCTTGGCTATTATCTCCTGATATTTGAAATATTTTTTTTCTCTCCAAGGAAAGTCTAAGGTATTGTATTTATTAGAAAATGAAGTACCTTGGCCAATCTTCAAAGTGAACAGCAGTTTAAAACCAATACACATTTGTGTTGTAGAACAAAGAGCTTTATGGGGATACTTTTCTCCTTTATTTTCATTTCCCTGCTGAAAAGTTTCACAAAAGAAAGCTCAGATTCAAAAGTGGGCTGTTTGGAGACTAAATCTCATTTGTTTACATTTTGTGAAACTAATTCCTTGAGGCTGGACCAAATCCATGACCCCAGTCCAAGCCTGCATCCACCAAAGCCAGTGCCATTTAAATCTGAAGATGCAAATGCCCTTCTGGGATTGCCCCTACTTCCGCTCTACCTGATTACACATATGTAGCCTGCCTGATTACACATATGGGGCCCATTAGGTGAGGTGTAATGGGACACAGTGGTGCCCACCGCTATTGGCTCATGTTCTTTCAGTAGAAGATCTCCAACAGAGTCTGGAGTAACACAGTGGTAGGTTTTAATGCTATTTTATGACCTCCATTTTCCTGGGATCCAAATGATGAGTGATTTCAGAAAGTAAATGAAATAGAATTAAGCATATCATCTATATTTTAATTCCTCTTATAGTAAAATTGTAATGATTCAGAATAATTGGGGGAAGAAAGAGAACAAAATTGATCTAAATTAATAAAATATCTAAAACATTAAATGTGGTTTAAAATATTTAATGTTATCATTTTCAAGAAGTAGAAATGTAATATTTTCTAGAGCTTGAACTCTGGAGGCAGCCTCTAAGAGCAGAAACTCTGGGATTTTTCTACTTTCCAGTACTGTGGCCTTGAGCCAGTTATGTAAACTTTCTGGGTCTCAGTTCCTTCACCTGTACAATGGGGATATTAGTTTCTATGTCATATGGCTACTGTGAACATTCAATGAGTTATTACTGGTACAGCATATAGGACAGTACTATGTAGGTAGTTGTTGAATAAAAATAAAACATAGATCTTATCATTGAAAATCACAATTTCCAAACAGGTCCATGCTACTCAGCAGGTAATATTATTGTTATTGTAGGTACAGGTTGAGTGATTATTTCCTTAACACTCTTTTAATCCATACAACAAACCTCATGAGGTGTAAATATAATCATCTGCATTTTTCAGATGGGAAGATTAAGGAAAGAAAGTAGTTTGCCTAAGTTCACCCGGTTCATTACATGTCCAACAAGGATTTGGGCCCAGACAACCTGAATCCAGAAACTATGCCTTAATTAAACATTAAAGGACACTTAATCATTAGTGCTTATCTTTTGCATTAGTGCTTATGCAGTTTTTCATATCTCAATTGCTTATCAAACTCTTTGTGTTTTGCTCAAAATAATAATCATCAATGTCTCATAATTACTTGATTTTAGTAACGTCCAAAATAAAATTTTAAGTTGATTATCGTTAAATTTTTTCTGATTATCTCAGGAAATGAGTATTTCATTTGCAACAATGATTTGTGGCTTCCAACTTCAGTATTTTTATATTGAACTGAAATCATTTCACTTTATGGTTGCATGTTTTATAATGTTTTTTCATTCTCTTTTTAAAAATCCTCCTGATCCCTATCCTTGTCCTTGTAGGGGCCTTTATCATCTGCTGGACTCCTGGATTGGTTTTGTTACTTCTAGACGTGTGTTGTCCGCAGTGCGACGTGCTGGCCTATGAGAAATTCTTCCTTCTCCTTGCTGAATTCAACTCTGCCATGAACCCCATCATTTACTCCTACCGCGACAAAGAAATGAGCGCCACCTTTAGGCAGATCCTCTGCTGCCAACGCAGTGAGAACCCCAGCGGCCCCACAGAAGGCTCAGACCGCTCGGCTTCCTCCCTCAACCACACCATCTTGGCTGGAGTTCACAGCAATGACCACTCTGTGGTTTAGAACGGAAACTGAGATGAGGAACCAGCCGTCCTCTCTTGGAGGATAAACAGTCTCCCCCTACCCAATTGCCAGGGCAAGGTGGGGTGTGAGAGAGGAGAAATGTCAACTCATGTACTTAAACACTAACCAATGACAGTATTTGTTCCTAGGCCCCACAAGACTTGATATATATTGAAAATTAGCTTATGTGACAACCCTCACCTTGATCACCATCCCTTCTGAAAGTAGGAAGTGGAGCTCTTGCAATGGAATTCAAGAACAGACTCTGGAGTGTCCATTTAGACTACACTAACTAGACTTTAAAAAGATTTTGTGTGGTTTGGTGCAAGTCAGGATAAATTCTGACTAGTTGAATCCACAGCTTCATTTATATACAGCCTTCCCTTTTTTATTTTTAAAGGATACGTTTCACTTAATAAACATGTTTATGCCTATCAGCATGTTTGTGATGGATGAGACTATGGACTGTTTTTAAACTACCATAATTCCATTTTTTCCCTTACATAGGAAAACTGTAAGCTGGAATTATCTTTTGTTTAGAAAGCATGCATGTAATGTATGTATGCAGTATGCCTTACTTAAAAAGATTAAAAGGATACTAATTTTAAATCTTCTAGGAAATAGAACCTAGACTTCAAAGCCAGTATTTGTTTAGGTTATGAAGCAAACAATGCTCTAATCACAATATTAACTGTTTAATTAAAATGTTATAACAAGTTTAAAACAGGGAATGTAAATTTTTGCCAAAGTGATATGTATTCCAAAAAAGTCATAGACGATGAAGCACTGTAATATTGTTCCCACATATTTAAAATACCCAAGTACATTCTAATTACCAGTGTATCAGAGGAAAGTTTTCGTAGTCTTTGTAAAATAATATACTCATCATAGAAAACTTGAAAAATGCAGAAATGTATAAAAAAGCAAAAATTATTACTGATAATATCACAACCCAGAAGGAAACCACCTTTCAAAAGCAACCCCCATATATGCCTATGTATGTATTGTATACCTTTTTTACATAATTGGAATCATACTGTAAACAGTTTTATAAGTAGATCTTTTTCATTGCAAAATTGCCACATTTTCTTATGGTATTAAAAATTTTACAAAAACAATTTTAATGGCTATATTATATTCCATTTAATGGATGCAACTCAGTTTATTTAACCATTCCCATGTTGTTAGCTGTTTAGGTTATTTCTCATTTTCATTTTGCAGAAATTTTGTGTGCATAAACTTTGTCCATATAATTGATTATTAGGACATATTCCCATGAAGGATTCTTTTTTTCAAAAAATGTGAAATGTCATCTTTTACTTACACCTTTCATAAAAAGGGATTTCCTGCTTTTGCACTGCATGGGTGGCAGTTGTGAGGAAAAGCCAGTCAAATGACCTTTTTACAAAAGAAATGCAGTGGTCACTTTAGTTGAGAGTGACTTTTTAATATAACAAGATCAACTAGAAGCATTCAACTGTCTCAAGAATCAAGGTATCCCAAAATATCTCGCAATTCCAAACTTTGTTTGAGTGACTCGTTATCCAGCTCTTGGTAGCCACACCTGCAATGTAAAATTGAAGAAAATTCAAAGAAACCAAATGTGCTGAGTGAATAAAGGATTGTCATATCAATTAGTTTGGGTCCATCTGTAGCAAATGGGTTGAGTGTGTCAGTATGTGATTGGTTACAGTGTATTCTCCAGGAATCACCCCAATAGGCTGCTGCCCTATTAGGTGATACCTGTTTAATACGTTGTCCAGGTAGAGTAGTAGTTGCATCAGTTTGCTGTAACAAGTGACCAGTGAAGTAACACAGTGGTGAAGCAGGTCAGAGGAGGTCAGGAGGATGTCTGAGAGAAAGAAGTCTGGGAGATGAATGACTGTCTAGGAAGGAGGACATCAGTGCACGGTTAGTGTTTGAGCAGAGGGCAGACTTGTAAAGTACTCGTAGTGAAAAGAATGTGGGGACTCAATTAGCAGAAAGGTGTTTGCACATACTTTTTACAAAATACAGAATACTTTATATTGGAAGTGAAAGAAATGAACTTGGACTTTTACGCATGTGCATATTTTTCTGGAGGCTGTATGGATTATTTGAAATGAAAAGCATACTAATTGGACTTTAATAAATCACTTTCAATCAGCGCTTGGTAATGTGTGGTTCTGGTCAGTGCTATTTCTCTTGTTCGAGAGTCTTCCAGCTTGCCTTGCATGGGTGTTTTTCCTGCTGTGACCTCCTTTATTTCTCTGTTACAAGGGCTGCTTAACCCTGAGGTGGAGCAACCATGTGCTCCCCCAACCCCCAACTGTTTTTTTTCAATCTGAGTAATAAATCTTGCCAGTGTCTGGAAGATAGTAGTTTATGTTCCATGAGAGGAGACAATTTATTAAGATGGTACTTTACCTCAACAGGATAATTGTTAGAGTGAGTTTCTTTTTGAAAAACTCTGATTTGACAAAAAATGTTGACAACTTTCATGAAACACTCTCACTAGTTTATAAAATCACAGTAGTATTTCTATTTATAGATTTAATAACCAATAAGATAAAAGTTATATATATCTTCCAATGATATAACCATTATAACATTTTCAGTATATCACTAAGGTGTTGGAAAAAGATAAAATATTTATTCAAGTGAATGTCTCAGGATTTGGAAGAGATTTCTGAACCTTTAATTTTAGGTGGATATAAGATTGTTAGAAATCAAATGTCTTTGAATTGTTCTTTACAAATTAGCCACCCCTGACATATTCCTCTTTTGAAATTAGTGAAACCATAATTTTCAAGACCTAAAACCACAGCTAACATACAATTAATGAATCTTATCAGCCTTCCTTTTCTCCTTCCCAGTTAGCCATTGTTTTAGGTTCCACTGTTCATCTTCCTTCTAATTTACTCCAGAATTCTCTCAGCTTCTGAAAAATTATATACTGCTTCTAGCTCCTTCCCTTAAAACCGAGAGTATGCACTCATGCTAGGTTACAAACTGTAGAAACACCTCTTTTATCACATGCCTTCACCATAGCAAAGTAAATAGAACATTTTAATGAAAAGAGCTTTTGAAACAAAGTGCTAATTATTTCATACCAACTGAGCTTCACCTGATTCCAAACCCCGTAAGAATTAGGGATTATTTGTGGGTTTAGAATGGGTGGTTTGTGAATGAGGTTGGACACTACATGATAAAAGAGGTGTATGTAACTAGGAGCCAGGATGTATTGTTAATCTTCCTAAACAGGGTCTGTTCATGTTCTAGCATTCACCTGCATCTTGTATAGTCTAACAGCAAATTCTCTAATTCTTCCCTTAATCTTATAAGGCTCATATTCACAGACTATTAGCATATTATTAAATTATAAACTTAAATCATAAATTATTAGCAAATAGCCTATGAATATGAGCTTTATAACTCTGAATATGAACTTCAATGATGTGACATGTAATGATCATTTGAAAATATGCTGGAGTTGCAAACTAAGGCACATCAGTCGAATCTACTTATTTTTGTATGACCTATGAGCTGAGAACAGGTTTTAAATTTTTAAATAGTTGGGAAAATATTTTGTGACACATGAAAATTATAAGAAATTCAAATGTCAATGTCCATAAGTAAAGTTTTATTGGAATACGGCCATCCTTATTAGTTTATTAATTCCCTATGACTGCTTTTGTACCATTAAATACTAGCACAGAGTGGAGTAGTTGCAACAGAGACTATAATGGCCCTCTAAGTCTAAGATATTCACTCTCTGGCCCTTTATTGAAAAAGTTTGCCAATCCTTGATTTAGGAGATTCCATTTTCAATCATGCTATCCTCATTTGACTATGGATGTTCATTAGAAGAGGAAGAAGGAGAAATTGGGCACAAGATTCCTTAATCTAGCCTGCAGAGAGAATTCTCAACCCAATTTTTTATGCTAAAGATAACTTGTATTTTGGAACTTATGGAGAAGCTAACCAAATTTACAGATATTTGTGAATAAATTGCCAACATGATGCCCCATCACCCCTGAATACTTTCTTATGTAATTCCTACAGATAAGGACATTCTCTTTCATAACCTCAATGCAATTATTAAAGTCAAATTAACATTGATACAAAAACAACCATTTAATTCACAGATCCCACTCAATCTTCATCAATTTGTCCAATAATGTCCATTATAGCAAAATAACCTAGTCCAAGCTGGCTGGCTGTATTATCTCTCTTTGAGTCTTCTTAAATCTTCAACGGTCTCTAAGTTTTTTCTTGACTTTCATGACCTTGTCACTTAAAGATCACAGGTCATTTTTTAGAGTGTCTCTCAACTTGGCTTGTCTGACATTTTAAATTGTATTTAGGTCATTTATCTTTGACAAAACAAGAGAGAAATGCTGCTGTGGTTCTTCTGACCACATCCCATCCAACAGCACATCATGTTGATTTGTCCTATTACATACTTTGATTATGCAGTTAAGGTGGTGTCTACTAGGTTTGTCCACTATGAAGAAAACAGATACCTGTTGCGCACACACCCTCAATCATTTTTTCCTTTGTAATAAGCACCCTGTAGAGAGGAAATTGGGACTATGTGAGTATCCTGTTCCTCATCAAATTTTAATGTCTAGTTTTAGCATCCATTGATATTTCTTGGATGAATTAATTATTATTCTGATAGTTGCCAAATGATGAATTTCTAATTCTCTTTTCAAAACATACTGGCATTCTTCTGTGAGAAACTTTTTTTCTCATTTATTCACTCATTTATACCAGTATGAACTCATGGGTTCCTGTTTTGTTTAATTGCTTATACTGTTACTGTCGCTTTCCAGTTAAATCTTTCCTTTTGAGATAATTGTAGATTCACATGCAGTTCTAAGAAATAGTATAGACTGATTCCGTATATCTTTTACCTGGCTTCTCCCAGTGACCAGTATCTCACAAAACCATAGCATAACATTACAACCAGGATGTTGACATTGATATAATCAAGGTACAGAACAGTTCCATCACCACAGAGATTCCTCATGTTGCAATTTATGGCTTCATCCAACTCCCTTACCCCCATTCTGACTCCTAGTATTCACTAATCTAGTCCTCATTTCTTCAATTACATTTAATAATTTTCTCATGCTAAAACTCATAAGACTTCTCTGTAACAATGGGTATGGTGCTGATACTTCCCTAGAGTTAATAGAAAGGGAGAGAGAGTCCCTGTATACATGAACTATATACTATATATAGTCCAGAGAGAAGTCATGCAAACAAATATTTCAAGGAATACAGAAATGAGTAAAGTAGAAAGTGGAAGTCTCCCCTACAGTTTGGAAGTTAGACCACAGATAATCTGTTGCACACATTACCGGATCAACACAGACATTCACAAAGTGATTTTACTTTTTTTTTTTTTTTTTTGAGATGGAATCATGCTCTGTTGCCCAGACTGGAGTGCAGTAACACGATCTCTGCTCAATGCAAGCTCCACCTCCCAGGTTCACGCCATTTTCCTGCCTCAGCTTCCCGAGTAGCTGGGACTACAGGGGCCCACCACCACACCTGGCTAATTTTTTTGTATTTTTAATAGAGACGGGGTTTCACCATGTTAGCCAGGATGGTCTCCATCTCCTGACCTCATGATCCACCCACCTTGGCCTCCCAAAGTGCTGGGATTACAGGCACGAGCAACCGCACCCAGCCGTGATTTTACATTTTTGTTTGTTTTGTGGAACTCTCAACATCTCTTTGGCATCAGGAAAGCCAGACTTCATTTTGTTTCATGTGTGATATTGTTTATAATTTGCATCATTTAGCTTTCATCTTTCATGAAAGGAATCTTTGTATTTTCTATTATGAAGAACATATAGTGCTAAGTAGTACTTAACACTTGTTTATGTAAATGAAATGTGTGAACTACAAGTAAAGGCATGCTTAATCAAGAAATGCTCTTTAATTCCACAATCCTGATAAAGGGTTTCCTTCATATTTAAGAATATTACAGTTAAAATTGAGTCAGAATAATGTTAAAAAAAAAAAAAAAAAAAAAGCTTAAATCCTTTGAATGATATGACCTTCCAATGTGTTTGTGTTTTCTGAGTAGTCAACTTATTTTGCTGTGCTTTGGGAAAATTTTTAATAGCACTACTGTGTTGCATGGGTAATGGATTTATTGCTCACAGAAAACATTCATATAATTTGTATTTTGATCTTTGTGATAACTCTTACACATGAAGAAACGGTCTCAAGGAAAAAATTGGAGGTCTAATATTTGTTGTTTATAGCATTATTTGATGCCTAATTACATATTCTTTATATTGTAATCCATAATTCCTTATATATATTTATCTATTGTGGCTCCCCAAACAAATTATGAGTACCTGTTTATATATTTTTTAATCCCTCAAAGAATTTAACACCGTAAAAGTAAGAGAAGAAAACATAATGTCATTAACAGGTGCATGAACTGTGCTGTGCGGTGTTCATATTATTGCAGGCATGCTTGTATTCTAAGCTAGAAAACAAGTATTAATATTTGAGAGTAAGATAATCTTGTGCTTTCCATGACCTTTGTATTATACCAATGACTAGAACAAAACTAGAAATGTGGTGTCACTCAACAGTTCTTAAGTGAAAATTTTATGACCATAATTAGATGTGGTAGTTGTTGTTATCACTATCTGCCACTCATTCTTTGACTTATTCATCTACAAATATTTTTTCAGAGTCTTCTGTGTACCAGACTCTTACATTGTTGCTGGAAATGTGATAAGTAAGATCTTTAATAGAACTTAAAATTTAGTTGCAGTGAAGGAGAAGAAAATAAGTTAAAAATAAAAGTACAAATTGTGTTAAGAGTTATGAAGGACACGATGGCATGACACAGAAATTAAAGGAAAATGAAATGGATGGTGGAAGGTAGGGAGAGGAACTATCTTTGAAAGGATAATTTAGAATACTCTGTCTTAGAATGAGAACTGTCCTGTCAAAGCCATTCACCTTGAACCTGAGTTGCACAGAGGTGTACCCCTGTTCAGCTCTTGAACTTGCACTCACTCTGGTAATCAGTTTACATCAAAACAACCCTTTAGAAAAATTGGCATCCATCTATCATATGCGGATAGGAATTTCAGACAAGATGTGTAAATGCTTAGTGAGAGAAAGCATGCCATTTGGGAAAGAAGGGCAGGTATAGACTGTGAGGATGAGGCTTGAAAGGCAGGCTGGCATGATGACTTGAGTGATTTTGGAAGTGATTTTATCCTTGAGAATTGTAGGAAATAAGCTAAAGGATTTAAGTTAAAAAAACACACACACAATCTGGTTTATACTTCAGAATAAATTGGAGAAGAAAGACTGAAGGCAAAAGATAGGATCAGAGGCTGTCACATTAACTGAGACAAAAGGTGAAGGTGACAATGGTGGTGCAGAGATGAATGGATTCCAGGGGTGTTTGGGACACGGTGATTGTTTGGATAAGGATGTTTTCCTGAGTTGTGACCTCCAACACTGGATGAATGGGAATGTGATATGTTGAGATAAGGAACATAAGAGCAATTTTACAGAGAAAATATAATGAGTAGAGCCTTCAAATGAGAATTTTGTGGTAGGAAAGTGGCTATGTGAAACTTGAAGCTCAGGATATATCCCTGGACTGAAGACTCAGATTTTGGAGTCTGATTTTTTTCAGCTGCCATCTTGCTATATTCTTCCCCAAGATGAGAAGCACATAGCCTCTGATCTGCTTGAATAAGAAGAAGGGAATGAGCTAAAACAAGGAGAAATAAAAAAGCAGAACTTAATATCTGAATATATTATCCAGAAACATGTGAAACTGTTTCTTTTCAACAAAATAAGTTTATCTATTTACAATGTACTTGATTTTTAACTTGATAATACACTATAGTTATCTATCCAAGTTTTAAGTATGTGTCTGCCTTACTCTGCAGTTGAAGTAGAGATTATTACAGGTCATCAATGTTTTGTTTACCCCTGCTTCCTGGAATCTTGGAAAGCTACAACTCTGTTAGGCAGGTCTGTGTCACTTGTTATGTCCAGTGGCCTGTGAGTGGATGTGACATCTGTCATTTCTAGACTTGATGAACTAAAATACCCCATGCTACTTTTCAGATCTTTTTTCTTTCCCCCTCCACCTTCCAAAAGCCAAAAATAGAGGCGGCAGAATAAGAGAGTGAAACTCCCATCAGCTTGAGTGACTATGTAGAGCAAACTCCCTGATGTCTCATATTGAATGGACAGCTTTATCAAGTCTGAAAGGAAAATAAAATCTCACTATGAAAATCTCTATGCCAAAAGGGAAAAATTCAGCTGAAATCTAAGTCATGCAAGAAACTGCTTTTCCTTTTTTCCCTAAGCACATGGTTGCAGATAAAAGGCCAGATATCTTCACATCTATCTATGTTCACCTTATCATATATAAAGTGCTGATTTACTGAGCACCAGACAAATACGTAACTGACTTTTCCCCTACCTGCTCCTTTTCTCGTGCAACATGTGGATTCAGTAATATGACCATACCTTCTCTCTTTCCCCTCCAAACTGTGTTTCCCATTTAAATACTGAAGCCTTTTTCCCTTTGGAGAAAGGCACACAGGACAGACTGTTTCTGTGATTTCCGTGTTCCTTTCTTCAGGGGATGTCCATAATGTCGACAAAATAAACGTCTAAATTGATTGAGCATTGTCTCCGATAATTTCTGATTTATACAAGAAATAAGCACGTGCTCTGTTTTCAGTGAGATTTTGGCATTCATTTGTTACTGCAACATAGGTTATCCCAACTGATAAATAGTATTCAGTCTTGATGAGCATTAAGATTGACTTTTGCCTTTTCCTGATTATAGGAAATGGACATTTAAATTTTCATTTTTTTGTAAAGCATACCAAAGTGTACTCCAAAAATATTGTACCAGTTTATAGTACCATAGTGTATGAGATTATCTTTTAACCCATCTCTTTGTCAATATTGGATACTATCAGTCTTTTAAGTTTCTTTAATTAAAAAAGAGTTTGGCCAAAAGACCCCAAAAGACTTACATGTTAAACAACACACTTCTAAATAACACATGGGTCGTAGAAGAAATCTCAATAAATTTAAAATTTGAACTAAATTTAAAAAAATCAAAATTTGTGGGATGCAGTGAATGCAGTGCTTCGACGGAAATTTTTAGCGGTGTATTCATATACTAGAGAGGAAGAAAGATCTAAAATCAGTAACATTCCTCCTTAGGGAACTTTTTTAAAAGAGTAAATTAAATCCAAAGTAAGCCAAGGAAAAATAATAAAAATTAGACAGAAATCAATGAAATTAAAAATAGGAAGTCAATAGAGAGAAATCAATGGGAGTAAAAACTGGTTCTTTGAAAAGACAGAAAATTAATAAACCTCTAGCCAAACCAAGAAAAAAAGAGAAAGTCTCCAAATTACTAAGATCAGAAAAGGAAGAGTGGACATTACTACAGATCCCATGAATATTATAAGGATAATAAAGAAATACTATGAACAACAATTCTATGTCCACAAATTTGATAACCTAGATTAAATGGACCAAATCTTTGAAAGACATCTTCCAAAACTCACACAAGAAGAAAGACAATCTGAGTCAACCTATACCTATTAAATACATTAAATCAGTAATTAATAACATTTTAAAACAGAAAGCACTGGACCCATGTGGGTTTATTAACTAGGAATTCTGCCAAACATTTAAAGAAGAAATTATACCAATTCTCTATAATCTTTTCCAAAAGATAAAAACAGAGAAAATACTTCCTAACTCAATTCTATGAAACTAGCATTACCCTATACCAAAATCAAATATATTATTAAGATGAAAACAATATCTTTCATGAACATTGATACAAAAATTCTCAACAGAATATTAGCAAACTGAGTCCAACAATGTATAAAAAAATACGCTATGACCAAGAGGATTTTAATTTGGGCATGCAAGGCAGATTTAACATTAAAAAATTCAATGTAATCCATCACATCTATGGGCTAAAGTAGGAAAATCACATGAATATATCAATAAATGAAGAAAACCATTTAAAAAATTTAATATTCATTCATGATAAAAAACTTTCTAACTAGGGATGGAGAGTGAACTTCCTCAACTTGATAAAGAACATCTTCAGAAAACTTGCAGCTTATATCATACTTAATGGTGAGAAACTAGAAGCTTTCCCACTAAGATAAGGAAAAAGGCAAGGCTATCCCCTCTCACCATTCCTTTTCAACATCATACTGGAAGCCTTATGTAGTAAAATATGTTAAGAAAAGGAAATACAAAGTTTCAGAAAGGAAAAATAAAACTGACTTTAATGATTGCCTAAAAAATCTGAAGAAAATGACAAACTCCTAGAACTAATAAGCTAACATAACTATAACTAACAGGGAATTAAAAAGCCCAAAATACTGGCAACAACAAATGCTGGTGAAGTTGTGGAACAATTGGAACTCTCATTCATTGTTGATGGGAATGCAAAATGGTATAGCCACTTTGGAAGATAGTTGGCAGTTCCTTACAAAACATATTCTTACCATATGACCTAGCAATAATACTCTTTGGTATCTATCTGAATGTGTTGAAAATTTATGTCCACACAAAAACCTGCACGGAATACTTAAGGCAACTTTATTCATAGTTACTGAAACTTGGAAGCAACCAACATGTCCTTCAGTAGGTGAATGGATAAACTATGGCACATCCAGACCATGGAATGTTATTTAGCACTCAAAATAAATGAGCTATCACGCCATATAAAAATATGGGAAAATTTAAATGTAGATTACTAAATAAAAGAAGCCAAACTGAACAGGTTACATTGTTCTCCAGGTCTCTTAGTGTTTGTAGGGATGATGGTGATGGTGGATGAAATCATTTGTGTTAAGAGTCTGTCGTGTCTATAGGGTGAGGCCTAATTAAGAAGAGGTTCAGAGGAGCCTGACTAGAGCAGAGCTTAGTCAAGGAAAGAGCCTTTGTCACATCTTCCAAGGCTAGTAATCCAAGAAACCAAGGCTGAAGTGGCTGTGTATTTAACAAGTTAGTTGGGAAATCACACTCTATCACTTCCATAATAGTCTATTGGTCACATGGTCAGCTCTAATTCAGTGTTCAGGGAATCACCCTAAGGCAGAAATACCAGGAGGCAAAGATCACTGGGTGCCATCTAGAAGTCTGGTTACAACAGTTTTCACTCCACTCTCCAATTATTTATGTTTCTCCACATGCAAAACATATTTATTCCCCCTTCCCAGAGTGCCCAATAGTCTCTCCTTTTACAGCATCATCAAAGTACAAGATCTAACCATTTGTGTTTCTACACGTGGATGAGTCTCTTTGACTGTGGTTCCTTAAGGACAACCCCTCAACAGGGTTTCTTTCAATATGAAGACCTGTGAACTAAGGAGAAATAGTTATCTGTACCCACATCCCCAACCCCATCCCCAACAAATCAAATAACTGATGGGACAGGCATAAAAATAACCACTATAGACATTCAATAAAGGAGAGACATGGAAGACGCATGTAGGGAATACATTATGCTATCCAACAAGAGAGCTGTTGGCCGTTCCTTGATTATAACTTAAAACTTGAGAATGATTTTCCATGGTTATTAGTGCCACATTCTGAGTTCTTGGTTTGTCATTTGAGTTTTCCTATCTTCTCTATGAAAGTTAGCTTGTGTTTGCCACTAAGTTGTTTTCTTAGCCTGCTTTCAGACTGTAGAAGTTTGGGCATTCAAACGTTTCTTTGCATTTGTGCTGTGTCTACTTCAGTTCAACCTGACAATGATTCTGATAATATATTTACCTTAAAACATTGTGGGTTTTCTATGAGTTTTATTGAGGTTTACTCCATTAGACAAAAGTATCAACCACTAAATAACAGATCCCTTTGAAATAAGACATTTTTATCTTTGGCTTTTGCTGAAGCTGCTAAGAAACAGAATCTTTTAGTTTCTTAGAAGCCCTATTGTTTGAATTATTCTTGGAGGCATCAACTTAGACCTTTTCCAAATCTGAACAAAATGTTTTAGTCACTAACTTAGCTTCATTTTTAGATCATGTTTTCTTGAAATCGCCCTCAATTTGTTCTTTGCCTGAAGCTATTTTTTACTTAGCATCATTTTCCATTGTTGGAAGTGGACAGTTTTCAAACCAAACAATTCCTGGATCTTTTATATTTAACAGCACTTTCTTTAGCTCTTCTATCTTCTCTTGCATTTTACTATAAATGGCAAAAAGGAGGTAGAAAAAACCTCCAATACCCCATTTGGAAATTTCCTTAGCAAAAGCACTGAGTTTATAGGTACCTCTTTTACTTTCCATGTTACTGTAGGTGTCAGCACTGCTAAACTTTCTGCCCCAACCTGAGAAGGATTTCCCTTCCTTCTAGTTTCCAGTATCATTTTTCTTGCATTTCCTTAATTCTTCACCAGTAGCGGCCTTGAAGTCCATCATTTACAACTCTGGCTTAGAAATTTCACATGATCACTTCTTTGGTGTTTGTGTTAGTCCATTCTCTCACTGTTATAAAGAACTGCCCAAGGCTGGGTAATTTATAAAGGAAAGAGGTTTAATTGACTCACAGTTCCACAGGTGCTAGGGAGGCCTCAGGAAACTTACAATAATGGTAGAAGGGTAAGCAAACAGGTCCTTCTTCACATGATGGCAGGAAGAAGAAGAATGAGAACCAAGCAAAGGGGGAAGCCCCTTATAAAACCATCAGATTTCATGAGAACTTACTATCATGAGAATAACACAAGGGTGACCACCCCTGTGATTAAACTACCTCCCACTGGATCCCTCCCACAACACCTGGGGATTATGGGAACTTCAAAATGAGATTTGTGTGGAAACACAGCCAAACCATGACATTCCATCCCTGAGCCCTCCCAAATCTCATGTCTTCACATTTCAAAACAAAATCATGCCCTTTCAACAGTCCATGAAAGTCTTAACTTGTTCTAGCATTAACTCAAAAGTCCAAGTCCAAAGTCTCATCTGAGACAAGGCAAATCCCTTCTACCTATGAGTCTGTAAAATCAGAAGCAAGTTAGTTACCTCCTAGATACAAGGAGGGTACAGGTGTGGGGTAAATACACCCATTCCAAATGGGAGAAATTGACCAAAACAAAGAGGCTACAGACTGCATGCAAGTTAAAAATCTACTAGGGCAGTCATTAAACCTTAAAGTTCCAAAATGATACCCTTTGACTCCATGTCACACTGATGCAAGAAGTGGGCTCCCATGGCCTTGGGCAGTTCTAGCCTGTGGTTTTGCAGGGTACAGCTCCCCTCCTGGCTTCTTTCACAGGCTGATGTTGAATGTCCGTGGCTTTTCCAGGTGCATGATGCAAGCTGTCAGTGGATCTACCATTTTGTTATCTGGAGAATGGTGGCCCTCTTCTTACAGCTCCACTGGGCAGTGCCCCAGTGGGGACTCTGTGTGAGGGCTTCAACACCACATTTTCCTTTCTTACTGCCCTAGCAGAGCTTTTCCATGAGGGCTCCACCCCTGCAGCCAACTTCTGCCTGGACATCCAGGCATTTCCATGCATCCTCTGAAATATAGACAGAGGTTCCCAAATCTCAATTCTTGACTTCTGTGCATTCACAGGACTAATACTATGTGGAAGCTGCCAAGGCTTGGGGCTTGCACCCTCTAAAGCAATGGCCCAAGCTGTACCTTGGCCCCTTTTAGCCACTGCTGGAGCAGCTGGGATGCAGGGCACCAAGTCCCTAAGCTTCACACAGCTGGGAGGCCCTGGGCCCGGCCCACAGACCCATTTTTTCCCTCCTAGGCCTCTGGGACTGTGATGGGAGGAGCTTCTGGGAAGGTCCTTGACATGCCCTGGAGATATTTTCACCATTGTTTTGGTGATTAACATTTGACTCCTCTTACTTTTGGAAGTTGCTGCAGTAGGCTAGAATTTCTCCCCAGAAAATGGGGTTTTCTTTTCTATTACATTGTCAAGCTGCAAATTTTTCAATCTTTTATGCTCTGTGTCCTCTTGAACACTTTGCTGCTTAGAAATTTCTTCTGCCAGAATTCGGGCAGGGTGGCTCATGCCTGTAATCCCAGCACTTTGGGAGACCAAGGTGGGCAGATCATGAGGTCAGGAGATCAAGACCATCCTGGCCAATATGGTGAAACCCTGTCTCTACTAAAAATACAAAAATTAGCTGGGTGTGGTGGTACATGCCTCTAATCCAAGCTACTCTGGAGGCTGAGGTAGGAGACTTGGTCGAACCCTGGAGGTGGAGGTTGCAGTGAGCCAAGATCACAACACTGCACTCTAGCCTGGCGACAGAGCAAGACCCCATCTCAAAAAAAAAAAAAAGAAGTTTCTTCTGCCAGATACCCTAAATCATTTCTTTTGAAGTTCAAAGTTCCACAGATCTCTAGGGCAGGGGCAAAATGCAGCCAGTCTCTTTGCATAGTAAGAGTGACCTTTACTCTAGTTTCCAACAAGTTCCTCATCTACAGGTGAGACCACCTCAGCCTGGACTGATCATTTTGGTCAAAGCTATTCAACAAATCTCTAGGAAATTCCAAACTTTCCCACATCTTCCTGTCTTCTTCTGAGCCCTCCAAACTTCTGCCTGTTACCCAGTTCCAAAGTCACTTCTGAATTTTTGAGTATCATTACAGTAGCACCCCACTACCTTGTACCAATTTACTATATTAGTCTGTTCTCACGCTACTATAAAAAACTGCTTGAGACTGGGTAATTTATAAAGGAAAGAGGTTTATTTGACTCACAGTTATGCTGGACTGGGAGGCCTCAGGAAATTTACAATCATGGCAGAAGGGAAAGTAAACATGTTCTTCTTCACATGATGGCAGGAAAGAGAAGAATGAGGACCAACTGAAGGGGAAAGCCCCTTATAAAACCATCAGATCTTATGAAAATGTACACACTACCACGAGAACTCATAGAGGTAACTGCCCCCTTGATTAAAGTACCTCACACTGGGTCCGTCTCAGTGGGAGTTCTTTAAGGGAACTACAATTCAAGATGAGATTTGGGTGGAGACACAACCAAACCATATCAGTGTTCTAATATCTTGAATAGTTTCCTCTGCTGGAGTCCTCCAAAGTTCATTCCCGTGCCTATACTCTTCTTTTTCTATCATTTTTACTATGTGCTTCTATCTAGTTCCATGATTTTAAAAACACCTGTACACTGACAACTCTTAAATTTTTATCTCTAATCCTGTGTAGTCTCTTGGGCTCCAGGTTTATGTTTCCTATTGTATTTTCAAAATTTTCCTCATTTTTATATGGAAGCTATTTTTATATAAGGGGAAATAACTCTGTCTATTAAAATATTGCAAATATTTTCTCAAATTTCACACCTTTTAATTGTGTTTTTAGTTTTTGTTTAGATACACTTATCAATCTTTTCTTTATGGCTTCTGTTGTTTTGGTGTTTTTTTTTTTTTTTTTTTTTTTTGGTCTTATTTAAAGAAGTCTTTTCACCTACATGATAATTTAACAAATCTTTCATTTTTCTAAAATTTTGTGACTCTGATTGTTATACTTTAGATACTTATCAATCTTGAATAACCTGTTCTTAAAATTTTGCTTTATAGTATATTTATGTGTGTGTGTGTGTGTATACAAACATGTATGTATACACATACATATATATTTGTTTTGGGGAACTTTTATTGGTACTAATGATCAATTTTCTACTATTGTTCATTTTGTTTATGATAACTTTAAAACATTATTATTATTATTATTATTATTTTGAAATGGAGTCTTGCTCTGTCACCCAGGCTGGAGTGCAGCGGCACAATCTTGGCTCACCGCAACCTCCACCTTCTGAGTTAGAGCAATTCTCCTGCCTCAGCCTCCTGAGTAGCTGGGACTACAGGTGTACACCACCATGCTCCACTAATTTTTGTATTTTTAGTAGAGATGGGGTTTTCCCATGTTAGCCAGGCTGGTCTCAAACTCCTGACCTCAAGTGATCCACCTGCCTCAGCCTCCCAGAGTGCTGGGATTATAGGCATGAGCCACTGCACCTGGCCTAAAACATTATTTGATATCTGATAGGACTAATCCCTCCTAATTAGTTTATATCTCTAGTATAATAGTTCTGGCTACTCATATATAACATTTCATCTGTTACAAGTATAACAGTTGTTCAATATAGGAAAATGTAAAAGTGGGAAGAAAGCAAAATAATAAAATGTTTTCAAAATAAAACAAAACATAAAAATCACTCGTGGTTTTCCAGCTATGGTAGAACTACTCTTTATATAAAATTTTGGGCTACGTTTGAGATATAATCATATAATCTCTACCACTATAGTTGAGGTAGAGACCGCTAGTGGTCCACCCAGTATCCATTTATTTATCTCCTTTGCTAAGAAATTCCTCATCCTCCCTCACAGATAAGGTTGGTCATGTGTCATAGTTCAGATCTTTGAGATGTAAGGAGAATGTGCTAGGTAGAGTTTTTAAGAAAGTTCTTTAAAGGGGGCTAACTTAGATGATGTATACTGTTTTGCTCTTTGCCCTTCCCCTTCTTTCTGGAATGTAGATGTGATGGATCAAATTATCTTGTGACAGCTGTGCAGGCTCTGGACTCCCTACATTAATGTTCTTCATGATATAAGAAAAGTGAAATCACTAATGTGTTTTTCACATTTCTGTTGATCACAGCTGAGTGCATTTCTGTTTATACATTCGTCATAGCCTATAATAGATCTCTACTTGTGTTTTTCAAAAATAGAATCATACTTTACCTTCTCTTTTCCAAACTTCTTTTAAATGTTTCTGTGGTTCCTAATGAAGCATTTATTTAGCTGTACTAAACATATGCTGCATGTTTGAGAAAGTGGTAAAATGAGAAAGATATGGTACCTATCCTTACAGAGCTTACAGTCTAGAAAGGACATCCATTGGGAGAGTAATTATGTTATTATTATTATTTTTTACTCTCTTGGAAAGGAGAGAGTGGGTTGACCTCTCCGAAATTAGATCAGTCGGGTGAGTAATTATTACAAGTGAGGGTGAGGTAACCTTGTCTAAGAATGGGGTTGGAGTTGCAAATAAGGCTTGCCTGAGAAAACGATTTTAAAGTTTACAGCTAAGGACTGTGTAGAAGTTATTTAGGTGGAAGGGATACATGGGAATGAGAATGGAATGTCATGTGTAAAGTTTTTAAAGCATGTATTTAAGGACTTGAATGGTTACATATGTGGAGCATGTGAAACAGGGGCTGGAGTTGGGATAGTTATCAGTAACTATATTAGGCTGACCCTATAAAATTATGCTCAGGAGTTTTTCCTTTATTCTTGAAGGCAATGAGCCACTCAAAAGTTTCAAGGTAGGGAGAAAAATGATGAGATAGGCAATTTCAAAACCTGCTAATTAGACAACTGTTTAGATGGGGCATGAGTGAATGGAAGGAGAGCAATTGAATGCTACTAATATATCTGAAGTGAAAAAAGACGTTAGCTTGAGCGAGGTGCTGGTGGTGTGCATGGAAGTGGGTGTATTTTAGATATATTTAGAAGGTAAAACCAATGAAGATTTAGTGATTGATGGGATGAGGTTTATAAGGGAAAATGAAAAAATAAGGAAAACCCTCTTGCTTCCAGCGTAAGCAATTGCATGGGTAGTGTTGCCATTTATGAAGATGGGAAATTTTAGAGAAGGAACAGATTTGGGGTGAGGGTCGGGGGAAGAATACAAGTTTAGTTGCAGATGTGTATGGTAGTAGGTATCTCTGGAACATCCAAGGGAGGTTGTGTAGGAAGTTGAGTTGTACTAATTGCACATATAGGACTTGCTTTAGAAGAAAGGAGTAAGTTTGAGATAAAAATCTATAACTGGCATATGGATGGCAGTGGAAACATGAGAATGTTTGAGATTTCTCAAGGAAAGCATGCAGAATGAGAAGAAAAGAAAAAGCCAAGAGCAACCCTGGAGAATTGCTAACATTTATGATTAGAAAGGAATTCATCAAAAAGACTGAAGAAAGTTATCACAGTGGCAAAAAAGGGGGACGAGAGTAAGAGGAATCCCATCATGTCAAATGTTCCCAAGATATTATACAAGATAAAAAATATAGCTTCTGGATTTACCTACAAAGTTGTCATTGGCGAGAAAAGTTTCAGAGAAATTATGGAGAAAGAATCTAGATTGAATTAAGTAGTGATGTAAATCAAAGGTGAAAAATTGAAAACAGCAAATATAGCCAACTTTAAAAAGATTGGCATCTAAAGGAAGAAAAGAAAATGGTTGCAATGAAAGAAACAGGTGGTTGACGGATTATCTATCTATCTATGATTTGAATATAGTTAAATGCTGGTAGGAAGAAACAATTGATGATACAATTGGGGATTACACAATACAAAATTGTTGATTAGGAGGAGAAAACAGCTTTGAGCACAGGTAGAATAAATGACTTTATTTAGGTATGCTGTAAGTAGGCTTGTAGAGTTTGTGATGTAAAGTCAAATAGCTCACTACTGATGACTTCCTGTCAATTAGTAGGTGAAACGTTTTGTGGAGAATAAGGTTTGAGGTCAATAAAGACAATGGAAGACAGTTGTAAGCGATCTGACTATAAAAACTTTGTAGGATTGTCAGAAAGATTTGAAATATTTTGTTTAGTTTCATTATCATGATTAGTTCTCAAAGTAACAATATACCAGCTTTCTGGTTGTGGTTTCTTTTTCCTTCAAAATATGCAGCATCTCAGAGTAGGCCAAAGAAGGCAGATAATTTAATTGATACCAACAAGTGACACAAAAAGACAGAAATGTGAATCAAGAGCATATGTTAATGAAAGGGACAGGAGCGTTGTTGACAGGCTTAGTTTGGATTCTGTGGTCGAAATGATGCTTTGTCAGTTATGGGTTTAGCTCTGAGCCACACTGGAAGATATTCAGGTTACTCTATAGGACATAGAAGCCCTGTGAAGGAGTAACAGTCAGGCAAGTAAGTGAAGAAGTCATCTTAGACTTTCTAGCCCCAGTAGACACCATAAGGAAGAAAACCAAGCCAACCCAGCTAATAGCCACAACCAAGGTGTGATACTGTGATATAAGAATTTTCTGTTTGATTTTCATCCTCAGTTCCTAGCCTAAGGGCTTCTAAAGCCCTAGAAATTTCCTTTGAGATAGTGAGAGAAGTGACGTGTGTTATTCTTAAAAAGCCTGTTTAAACTGTACCTGAGTTTATGCTAATGTGGTGACTCTTGGTGGGCACCTAGATAGACTCAGGATAGGGATTGGTTGCCAGAGAAACTAACCATGTGATAAGAGGGTTGGTACTTTTAGCCCCCACCCCCAGACCTCCAGGGAGAGGAGAGGGGCTGGATATTGAGCTCAATCACCAATAGTGAATGGTTTAATCAATCATGCCCACATAACAGAATGTCCATAAAAGCCCACAAATGGTGGAATTCAGAGAGTTCTAGTTGGTGAGTCTATTGATGAAGTGCTTGGAGGGTGGTGTGCCCAGACTGGGTATGGAAGCTCCTGCCACCATACCTTGCCCCATACATCTATCATTTCTGAGTTGTGTCCTTTATAATAACCCAGTAGTAATTTGTGAACTGTTTTCCGGAGTTCTATGGGCTATCATAGCAAATTATCAAACCTTAGGAAGGGGTTGACAGAGCTCCCTGACTTATAGCCTATTGGTCACAAGTATAGGTGGCTCAGACACATGATTGACGTCTAAACTGACACAGCCCTTGTGGGACTAAGCCCTAGTGGAGTCTGTGCTAACTCTTCACAGTTAGTGTCGGAAATGAACTGAATCCTAGGACACTAAGTTTGTGTAGAGAGAGTTGGAGACTTAGTTGATATGAGAAGTCCTCTCCCATATTTGGTGTCAGAAGTGTGATATAGAACATTATCAGATGAAGCCTCAGACACATGTGCCCAGTTAAATAGGCCCTCCATTTCTAGTCACTCAACTAGGTCCCCAGAGAGAGTAGAGCTGAATCAAGCTACCCCTGCTATGCCTTTTCCAAAATGCTGACACATAGAATCATGAACATAATACAATGATTGATGTTTTATGCCACCAATTTTGAGATAGTTTATTACACAGCAATAGTCAACCGGAAAAATTCACAGGGGTTGAAGTGAAGGCAGAAAAGTGCTAATGAATAAGGAGGAACTAAAAGGGCCAATACAATGAAAGTGTCAATAAGATAAAGAATTAAAACAAAAGCAAATATAGGTAGCAGTAGTCTGTTTTTTACATTATTTCTGTTTTCTCCACAGTCAGTTCTGTGGGTTTATCTTATTCCTTTTCCACATCATTTGCTTTTCTTTAATACCTGATGACCTTGAGTTCTTCATTCATATTTAAGAGTAAGGGTCCAGGTAGATTGGTATTATTACCTGACATGGATTTCTTCTGCAGGTGTGCAGGTCTGAAGTACAGGACTTGGTGTGGACTCTGTAAAGAGTTCTGTACAGAGCAGTTTGGCAGGTTCTACACTCATCATAACAATAGAGGCATTTCACTGGAAATGAAAATATATTCTATTTTGTGACTGAGTGGAGTTGTTTTTTTTTCTTGTTTTACTTTCCTAGTTCATGATGGAGGTCCTAAGTTATCTGAATGTACTTCTCTGTTTGGCTCTAACACATCCCAGGTGCTACAATAAATTATGGTGCAGTCATGCAATGAAATATACCACTTAATAGTTTAAAAGTATAATGTAGACATAGAGGAACAGATATGTTAAGATGTCTAGGATGCCCATTACAGAAAATATATTTGATATGACTTATTTAATAATGAAGTATACTAAAAATATATGCCTGCACACATATGCACCCTATCCTGACTGACAGACAAGGTAAAGATACAGAACATTATTAATGGTACTTATTTTTATGGAATGTAATTGGTGGGGTAATGTTTGACTTTAAATGTTGTAGTTCTATATTGTTAAAATTTGTTAAAATGAGTATATATTATTCCTGTATTTAAAATGAAGACAGGCCGGTGTGGTGGCTCACGCCTCCCAGCACTTTGGGAGGCTGAGGCAGGTGGATCACCTGAGGTCAGGAGTTCAAGGCAAGCCTGGCCAAAATGGTGAAATCCTGTCTCTACTTAAAAAAAAAAAAAAAAAAAAAAAAAAAAAGCCTGGCTTGGTGATGTGCACCTGTAGTCCCAGCTACTCGGGAGGCTGAGGCGGGAGAATCGCCTGAACTCAGGAGGCAGAGGTTGCAGTGAGCTGAGATTGCGCCTGCACTCCAGCCTGGGCAACAAAAGTGAAAGCCCTATCTCAAAATAAATAAATAAATAATAAAATGAATACGGATTTTTAAGAATTCATATCATAGGAGAAGCAGGACCAACTTCATAATTTGTGGGACCCAGTGCAAAATAAAAATGTGGAGCCTATTCTTCAAAAATTAAGAATATCAGGACACCCATAAACCACATGCAGTCTCTCATAAGTGTGGAACCCTGTGCAACTGACTACACTGATCTTATGTCCGTGAAACCAGCCCTTAGGGGGAAATTCAGCCACCAAGTTAGAATGATAGGAGCTTCTGGCTGGCTCAGAGAGTAGAATATCTGCATAAAGAGATTTGGAGGGTGGAACCATTTCAGATTCTAAGGTGTGAGGAGAATTGGTGGTTCAGGTAGACAGGAAAACAAGGTTCATGGAGAGGAAAATATCGAGAGACTGAATGTCTAGAGTGATGACCGGCAAGTCCATGTGAACGATGAATGGTTCACTTAGGATGCTGGCTGGACTTAAGGTGGAAGGTCATGTTAGGATGCCAGCTGGATTTAAGGTGGAATGGAAGCCTGTGAATCAGGAGCCAGAGTCTTCAATGAATCAGGGGGATCAGGAGACACATCCTGGGGGCCAGTAGATGACAGCAACCAGGAAGTATTGGAAGTTTTTGGTAGAAGGAGGCAGCGTTGCATGTCTAGAAGCAGCCCTAGGGAATGAGGAGGAATGATTAGCTCCCCACTCCCATTCCTAATGTACTTAAGTTTTACAAAAGTGAGAAGTTAAATGAAGAAATGAAGAAGGATATGGCCGAATGTGTTCATCTTTAAAACATGTAGTTGAGTCCAGCAGCATTTGTTTCATCTGGGAGCTTGTAAGAAATGCAGACTCTCAGAGCTGACCCAGGCCTGCTGAATCAGAATATGTATTTTAACAAGATCTCCAGGCTATGTGTGTGTACATTAAAGTTTGAGAAGCTCTACTCTAGAAAATACAATAAAAATGTTTGGGAGAAGCAAGAGAATTGGCACATTGGGCAAGGAGGAACAGAAAATTATTTTGATGAGAAAATGGAGGGGCAGTTATTTTGAAATATATATTAGAAGAAAAATTAAGTTTTAGGGAAGCGATATTTTTATTTTTTCTTAACTAATATTTAGGAAAGTTTTCATGTAGTACATATATTAACACTTTTCCATATGTGCTATGAAGGTTATCATTTTCCCTTTTAATAAAGGAAACTTTCTTGTTTATTTATTCATTTATAAATCTGTTTCACTTTACATAATTTTAAACAGTATGGGGTTTATTATACCAATCTTTTACTTGAACTTCCTAGCTTCCATAGCTTGTTTACAATTTTGCTTCCTATACTTAGGTTATGTCAATAGATACCTATGTTTCCTGCTAGTAGTCTAATGACTTTTTTAATACAATAACAATGTGAAATCATTTGGAATTTATATTTTTAGAAGGTATGAGGTATATAGTTAACCTTCAAGAAACCAAGTTTTAAAATCATTTTTGAAGTTACCCTGCATGAGTAAGATTGATTTTTCTTTCTACCACTGAATGGAAGTAGGGTTTTATAAGAAGGCTAAATTTAGTTAAAGCAATAAAGTTAGAATATTGTACCTTAAAGATGTAACTATGAATTTTAATCAACATCATTCAAAAATTGGATCTTGGCATACAAATTGCTTTGTAGTATGCTTTTGGTTTTGTTTCTGGTTTTGTTTTCTACAAATTTTGGGCAACTCTACATAACTACACATATATATGCATCTCAGTTTTTCAGTTGCAACGTGAAATTCCATTGTGTTCATGTACTGTAATTAAAATAATGCTTCCTTGGTGGCAATTTAAGTTTTTATAATATTTTATTTTATTTTATCTTATCTTACCTTATTTTATTTTATCTTTGAGAGAGGGTCTCGCTCTGTCACCCAGGCTGGAGTGCAGAGGCACGGTCACGGCTCACTGAAGCCTCAACCTCCCAGGCTCACGCAATCCTCCTGCTTCAGCCTCCCAGATAGCTGGTACTACAGACATGTGCCACCAAGCCCAGCTAATTTTTGTATTTTTTGTAGAGACAGGGTTTTGCCGTATTGCCTATGCTGGTCTTGAACTTCTGAACTTAAGTGAACCTCCCACTTCGGCCTCCCAAAGTGCTGAGATTACAGGTATACACCACCACACCTGGCCAATTTTTTCTTCTTATAAAATAATGCTGAGATAAGAATCTATATCTTTGTGCAATTATTACTTCCCTAAGATAAATTTCTAAAAGTGAAACTACTGCTACCTGTATGAACATTCAATTTTTGTTACTACTGATGGGATATTCTTCAAGATTTTTAGTTATTAGAGACCATTTTCCCATGGCTTCATCAATACTGGTTATGAGCAATCTTTTGATTTTTAGCCACACTGGTATGTGATTATTTCTCACTTTTATTTTAGTTTTCAGTTCTTTGTTTATTGGTGAAATTGAGGATTTTTTCTTAAGTTTATTCTTTTCTGTGCATATCTTTTATTTTTATGAGTTGATGTTTTTGTTAATTTGGAAGCTATTTATTTGTTAACAAACTAGCGCTTCATCTTTCTTATATATTTTTTCAGCTTTGAATATAATGTCTTGGCTATATAAAAATTTTTCATTTTTTTCTTAATCCTATATAATTTTCATTGATGGTTTCTGAATTTTGAGAGAAGATTAGACATGCTTTTCCCTCTGATTTTTAAACTTATTTGACTATCTTTTCTTTTATTTTGTGCATCTATTATTTTTAATTACTAAGTATTCAATTTCAGTGCAGTTTATTTAAGTATATTGTAAGAAAATGTACCTTTTTTCCTCTAAAAAGCCAATCTTTTAACAGCAGTTATGGAATTTTAAAATATTTGTAAATGAGTGTTACAGATTATGTGCATATGGAGAAAGAAAAAGAATAAGAAAGAAAAAGTAGCTTGTTGATCTCAACTCTTTCAGTTTAAAAATTTACATATTATAATTTTACATTCATTTTAATAATATAATATTTAAGTCATCATAATGTTAAATTTTTTAATATGTGACATGGAAACTCATACTATTCCTCTGTGCCAATATTTTTGTACGTATTCTTACACATTTGTTTCATTTACAATTTAGAATTAACATGTCAAATCCCTAAAACTTGAAAAGTTTGTAAGTTCTTTACTGGGTATACGGGTCTATATTTTATTTTTCATAAAGTTTGGAACTGGTATGTTTAATATATCTTAATTTATTCTCTTCTACTTTAATTATGAAGTTAATATAATTTTTATATGATCTGTCATTATGATTGTGATTTGGCCAGTCTAAATGCTTTTGACTTAGATTGACATTGGTTGAACATTTTATTATGCAATCGAATTTTTTGTTTATTTGGTTTTAGATTACTCTAAATATTAGTATCTCCAAGACTGCTCTTTTTAATTTTCCAACTCTACATTATTTTGTTTTAGGCATACGTCTTATAAACAGCAGAAATCTTGTTTTTGCTCTATTATTCATTCCATGAGGCTTTGCATAATAGGGTTATTTAGTTTTTTAAATTTCTCTTTATTATGCTTTTGTACATCCTTGTTTTTCTTTGTTCTAATTTGCCATCTTGAAATTATTTTTTCCAGTTACTTTGAAGTTGTCTGTTTAAAAAGTATTTTCCAAAAACATTTTAAGCTCTATTAATCATGAGATTATATGTGTGTGTGTTTCCCTTTTTCAGATTCAGAAATTTACCAGAGTTGTAGGTCCTTCCTATTCCTTTCTCTAAAATTCCTCATCTATTAAAACAACTCCATATTTATTTTCAGATCCTTTTTTTTCCTAATGATGTTTCTCTTTGAAGGATTTTTGCTAACATCTGCCAAGAAGTCCTTAGATAACTCTAGCCTGCCGGTTATGTTGCTTGTTAGGTTTTTTTTTTTTTTCTTTTTTTCCCCCCCATCTTCCTCTTTCTTTATCTCTTTATGCTGAATCATTTTTCTTTTGGCTTCCATAATGACTTTTTTCCCCCAGAAAGCATACTTTGTGACTGCTTATATGTATGAAAACATATTTCATTTTTCCTCTTATGTGAACATTTTTTGGCTGAGTTTATAGTTCTTGTGTAATAATATTTTTCTTAAGAAATATTAAAACATTGCTTAATTATTTCTAGCATTACGTGTTTCAGCAGTGATAAATGATGCCAGTCTAGTATATAATGTTTTAGGATGTAATCTTTATTTTGGAATTCAGAAGCCAAGAGTTTTTATCTTGGGATCCATATTCTAAAAGTCTCTTGCAGGCTTGAGAAAAACTAATATTCTCCAATGGTTGGATGCAAAATTCTGTATGTTTTCATTAGATCAGTCATGCTGATTATGTTTGAAAATCTTAGCTATTTTGTTGTTTTCTGCTTTTTCTATCTGCAATTGAGAAAGATATATTGATATCTCCTACTTTGATGGTGCATTTGTCATTTTTTTCTCTGGGGGTGGGTCTATGAATTTCTGCCTCATATATTTTGAGGAGTATTCATGTTTAAAATTACCTTCCTAGTGAATTAAATTTTATATCATTATATGGTGATGCTTCCTATCTCTAGTAATGCTTTTTAATTTATATGTTCTTAAAATTTGATATTAATATAATTGAATGCACTTTATCATGTCTCCAGAGAACTCAGTGAGTCTTTTTGCTGTAAATCTCAAGCAACTCAGAGAAATTTTCTTCTACTCTTTCTTTCATTTGCTCTCTAGTGTTCTTCTGGAATACCTAATTATATAAATACTGTGTCACCCTTATCTATTGTCCATATTACTGACAATTTCTCTTATCATTTATATCAATATATTTTTCTTCACCAAATTCTGTAACATTTCTTACAAGGATGAAAGCTCCATGGGACTGCAGTTTATTTTCTTGATATTATATATTCAAGGCTTACGTGTGAGCCAGAATAGAGAACAGAGGAGGTACTTAAAGAATATTTGCTGAATAGGTGAGTGAATTTCTAGGTTGCTGTTCTAACTTGTTTTTCAGCAGTATAGTGTTCATTCTGCTATTTCTGGCCTCTTTTATTCATTTTTTAATTTTATAAATCATTTTTCCCTTAAGAACCCATTCTATTTTCTGATTGCTTACTTTCCCATAGTCACATAAGTTAGTTTCATGCATCCCTAAAGCCTGTCAAACTGCACTGAAAATATGCATTGTGATCTTTTAGAAAAGTTTTTTTCCTATTTTTTCTATTATCTCTTTTTCTTTGAGAGAAGGGGCTTTGACATTAAACTTGTGATCCTTTCTATAGCAAGGTGTTTTGATGAATCTACCTTTTTTTTTTCCTTTTTTAATCAGTGAAGGGTAAGCTTGATTTATACTGGAACTGATGTGAGCCCTTTCAGCAATTACATATGTCGGTTTTTAGTGTCCCCAGGATGGCACAACCTGACTAGCTACTGACTGCAGGAGTCTGACACCAAGCTTTTCTCTGGGTATAGTAAATGGATGGAGATTCCCTTAGGTGCTCAGCACTAAAGCTTAGATCGAGCCCAATGTTGAGGGAAGCAGAAAATTGCATGGGTCCGTAGATGGATGCCAAAATTCTGTGGGTTTTTTCTTTCCTTTTTTTTAAATGGTATTTAAGAGTGTTTTAAAGATTTTAGTGATTTGAATTTTTATTTCTTTTCTGGTATTATGCCTTCTGTTTTCTTTGACTTCCTTCAGAGTTTCTGGCCTACTAAAAAATAAAAGATTTGACCTTATCTCTTATGGTTCTCATTTTGTTTCTCCGCTTTGCTACAGAACTTCTCAAATTTTGTTGAGAGTCACTATTTCCACTTCCTTACAACACATTTTCGTTTCATTGTTCTTTACTTTTCTTTTCTTTGAGGCAGAGTCTTGCCCTGTTGCCTAGCCTCGAGTGCAGCGGCACGATCTCAGCTCACTGCAACCTCTGCCTCCTGGGTTCAAGCGATTCTCATGCCTTAGCGTCCCAAGTAGCTGGGATTACAGATCTATACCACCATACCTGGCTAATTTTTTTGTGTTTTTAGTAGAGAGGGGGTTTCACCATGTTGGCGAGGCTCATCTTGAACTCCTGGCCTCAAGTGATCTGCCTGCCTTGGCTTCCCAAAGTGCTAGGATTACAGGCATGAGCCACCACCTTTTCAAATTTTTAAAAAGAGATTAAAAATTTTCTTTTCAATCCACCCTAATTGGGCTTTAATTTCTACCTCTCTCTTAAAAGCACTCTTGTCTTTCTAAATTTGGTGGTCATTTCTTTTATCTTCTCTTACTTACTCAGCAGCATTTGATGGGTTTGACAAACATCTCCCTCACTAGGCTTCCATAATTAAACGCTTCCATGGTTTTCCTCCTACTTCTATGGCTGCACCTTCCATGTCGGCCTTTCTGGTTCTGTTTCCTCTTCATAATCTCTAAATATTGTAGTGCCCCAGGGCTTGGTCCTGGGCCTTCTTCTAAATACTGTCACACTGATTTCTGTCAATTATAACAGGACTTTAAATATACCAACAGGTCTTTTAAATATATGTGCCTAGCCCTGTGCCCTCCCTTGAATCCCAAACTACCTGACAACTTCATCTTACTGTTTAATAGACCTTTCAAACCTAAAATATCTAAAACAAATCACTTCACATCCATTCTCTTCCCCTGCCCCAAAATAACCACCATCTTTTCCTATCCCAATACCTTTCTCAACAAACACACCCTACTAGCCATCCAGTCACTTGAGCCCCATATTCAGAGGCACCTTCAGTACCTCCTTTTCTTCATTCACAACACAATCCTCTAGCAAGTGTGGTCTGCTTTATTTCTAAAATGTAACTCAAATTCAAATACCTGCTTTTCATTTCAGTTGCTACCTCTCTGGTCCAACTTCCTATCATCAGCCTCTAAATTAATTTAACAGCCTCTTAACTGGTATCCCTCATCTACCTTTGAAAAAAAAATTGATGTTTTAAAACAGTTTCAGATTTACAGAAAACTTAGGAAGATAATAGAGTTCCCACATCCCCTATACCGGCTTTCCACTATTATTAACACTCTACATTTCTATAGTATGTTTGTTATAATGAATGAATCAATATTGATACATTATTATTAACTAAAGTTCACAGTTTATTCAGATCTCATTAGTTTTTCCTAATGTCCTTTTTCTGTTTCAGAATTTTATTTAAGATACCATATTTTATTCCGTTATCATATCTCCTTAGCCTTCTCTTTGCTGTGACAGTGTCTCAGGCTTTGCTTCTTTTTGATGCCCCTGAAAGTTTTGAAGAGCTTCCTTTGTGCTCTTTTTGTTCACTGACTGCTATTTCATGATTTTGGGGCATCGTGGAAGTGCAAGAGGTATTAAAAGAAAAGGGCAATGGCTTATATGGCTTTTGTGTCATAACCTGACACTGGAACCTCCTGCATGTCAGATTCTCAATTCATGTTTTTCTTTTATGGGTCACTTTTATGTATTCTTTGCAAATTATCTGGGGATTTTTAATCTGGCACTACTCCCTAGTATTAGTAATTCAGTCTGCATCTGCCACCTCTGATATCTTCTTATTGTCAGCTTTTGCTTCTCAGGTTAAGACTACAGAGCTCTTATCACTGAGGTCCCCTTGCCCTGGCCAATTTCTCAGGTAGAGACCTTGCAAGATGACTCAAACTAGGCTTCACTGAACTTCACTGCTACTCTGAGAAGGTCTGGAACTCTCATATAACCCATTAGGAAAATCTCAGCCCAAATTCTCTATGGATAGGTATATCAGTCCGTTCTCACATTGCTATAAAGAATTACCTGATACTGGGTAATTTATAAGAAAAGAGGTTGAGTTGGCTCATTGTTCTACAAGCTGTACTGGAAGCATGGCCTGGGGAGGCCTCACGAAACTTACAATCATGGTGGAAGACGAAGGGGAAGCAGGCATGCTCAACACAGCTGGAGGAGGAGGGAGAGAGAGTGAAGGCGGTGGTGCTACACACTTTTAAACAACCAGATATCATGAGAACCCAATCATGAGACAGCACTAGGGAGATGGTGATAAATCACTAGAGACCACCCACATGATCCAATCACTTCCCACTAGGACACACCTTCAACATTTGGAATTACAACTCAACATGAGATTTGGGTGGGGACACAAAGCCAAACCATATTAATAGGCTACTCTCCCATAAGCCCTATATCTTTGTTTTGCTATCACAGGTGGCCCCAGACAAGAGAAAAGTTTTACTCTATGGACCATCTACATTCCAGGAGATCCATGTCAACTATCCATGTGCCTCCCTGTTTCCCCCAAAACTGTGTCCAGTTAAACTTGGGAGAAACAGTGAAAATCATGCTTGAGGAAATTTTGGGAAGCATGCCAACATTTTTAAGTATGGCTTGAGATTCTAATTTGACTTTAAGATTCTCTTCTATTGTTTACTACCTTCATTATGTTTTAAATTTGGTAGTTGTGATAGTACTCTGATATTCTTGGAATATTCTTGGAAAGCCTTGGAATATTTTCCCTTTGGGTCATAAAGACTTCATCTAGGAAACGTTTTTCAATGAGCTACTGTGAGAGGAATTCAGAGAGAGTCTGACCTGCCTTGAGTAGTTCAAGGCTCAGTCTGCCTTTACCAGAGGGAGTTAGATTCATCTTTCACCCCCCAACCCTCACCCCCAACACACACACATCTTCCAGCTGGAAGATGCCCAGAGGCACAATCACAAGGGCCGTGACAGGTATCCCCTGTAGAAGAAAAAGAGTGGGGAAGTTAGACTGTAAATAAAAAGAGTTTCTGGGATCCCCACTTAAAATAAGAATTTTTCTGTGTGTGTATATATATGTGTGTGTGTGTGTGTGTGTTGCAGAGTTGGGGGCGTGGTAATTTTGACCAGAGGGGCAGAGAGACATAATAAAAATTAAACTGTATAAGTCACTTAAGCATCCCAGTTACCCCAAGAGAAAGCTGTTTTCCTACCTAGGGTAATCTCCACCCACTGCTCTCTAAGGAACATTTCTCTCTGCCCCACCAGCTCCTGGATGTAGAAAAAGGCACAGAAATAGCTGATGGGGAAGGGACCATGGTGGCTGGGGAGAGAGATAAGAAGTTAGTCTCCACAGAAAGATAGGAATGCTTTCACACTGTTGGTGGGAATGTAAATCAGTTCAACCATTGTGGAAGACAGTGTGGCGATTCCTTAAAGACCTAGAACCAGAAATACCATTTGGTCCAGCATTCCCATTACTGGGTATATACCCAAAGGAATATAAATCATTCCATTATTAGGATACAGACACACATGTTAATTGTAGCACTATTCACAATAGCAAAGACATGAAATCAACCCAAATGCCTACCAGTGACAGACTGGACAAAAAAAAATGTGGCACATATACACCACGGAATACTATGCAGTCATAAAAAGAAATAAGATTATGTCCTTTGCAGAGACACGGATGAAACTGGAAACCATTATCCTCAGCAAACCAACTCAGGAGCAGAAAACCAAATTCTGCATGTTCTCACTTATAAGTGGGAACTGAACAATGAGAACATTTGGACACATAGAGGGGAACAACACACAATGAAGCTTGTTGAGGGGGTAGGGGGAGAGAGAGCATCAGGATAGATAGCTAATGCATGTGAGGCTTAATTCCTAGGTAATGGGTTGATAGGTGCAGCAAACCACCATGGCACATGTTTACCTACATAACAAACCTGCACATTCTGCACATATACTCCGGAACTTCAAATTACAGAGAGAATACAAGCAGGAGTTTTGAATGTACATTTACTGTTTTTGTTGTTTTTAAAGGTTGCATGTTGAAGATTGAAAAAAAATTTTTTGGCCATTTCTGCCAGTGCTTCCTCGAATGTGACATCATCCAAGGGCCAGGTCCACTGTACCCGTGATTCTTAATAGTCACACGGTCAGCCTTGCCTGCCGCATCCCCCTTGCTGCTGATCCCTAACCCGAGTCCAGAATTCTGCCTCTTTTTGAATGGGCTCTCCAAGCCTCAGCGCATGAACCTCTGACTGTGACCTCCTCATTTCTATGATAGAACGGACTTGACCCTTAACTCCCCATTTTAGTATCGTAACCCATCTCCAAACTCTTCCTGACCAATCCTGTCCCTGATGCTGTCTTTCAATAGTCTACTCCCAGTGTTCCTGTTTAAATCATTCTGTTAGCCCTGCAGAGCAAGGGGCATGTTCCTGTCTTATGGTTTTATAAAGCTGTATAGCTGTATATTCCCCTTCATTAGCACCCAAACAGAATATTTTCTAAATAGCACTCCTGCCATTTGGTTATTCCTATAGAAATCCCATACTGATTTCTTGGTTATTAGAAGCTAGTCATTCCATAAACATATTATTTCTAACTCTAGGCCTTTTTCCCAATCAGCACACAGATTGTATGTATTGCAAAACATCATGCCTATTTGTGATTTCCTGTTAGATAAATTGATTTTGGTAGAGGACGATGTCTTTGCTTACCTCCTCTCCCCTCCCCACCCACCTTACATTCAGCTTTACAGTACAGGCAATGCTGGTGATATTGGTACCAATGCAGAGTGTTCCTTTTAGATGTCTTCAATTAAATACCAATGAGGAGATATACACAGGTATCCAGAAAAAATCTCCCCTCTTTTTCTTTTTTCCTGGAAAACAAAACATAGGGAGTAAAGCCAAAGTCAATCAGAGAAGGTGGGTTAATTTGAATAATTAAAGCTGATGGATAGTTTTAACATCAAGTGCCTGAAGGGTTATTATGAACAAGATAGGAAAGAGATAGGGACAAGCTGTTTTCACTCATATTTGTTAAAAGTTAGAACAGGCTGTATATGGTGCATGAGGCTACCAAATCGGATAGAAACTTGAATTTGGAGATGAGGTATGAAAATTTATCCTCTGAAAATGAAATAAAAATGAGCCTTCTCTTCTATGCATACGAGCACTCAATAAAAAAATGAAGTGTATTTGCTGATAAAATATTTCTAACTCTTCAGCAAATGACCAAGGTCTATGTTCAGTCAAGAAAACCAGTCAGGAGTATATAACTGGCATATAATTGAAGTAAACAGTAATCTTCTCAATTGTCATGTATCAGAAGGGCTGTAGTCTGTGTGGAGTCTAGAAATCTAAAGCCAAAGAGTGAGTCATGTGTCTCTAACCCAGTTTGGAGAGGAAACTGTGATGGACTGGAATGAATAGTGGACCCCTTGGTAGAATATCCCCATAGGAATACTTCGGCAACGTTTCCCCACTGTTTTGATCTCATTCAATGCTCACTGAAAAACCTTTCTTTTTAAATTTTCAGCTTTTGTTTGTAGATATTATTTTATGTGATACATTTATTATTTTTCATCATAAAGTTATATTCCTATGTATTTTGTAAAACAGATATATTTTAAAAATTTTCTTACCTTCACTCAATTAAACCCCTTTGGACATGTATTTTCTTATCTTTTTTTTTTTTCTTCTTGAGACAGTGTCTTGTTCTGCTGCCCAGGCTGGAGTGCAGTGGGCTCACTGCAGCCTCAACCCCCTGGTCTTAAGCTATCCACTTACCCCAGGCTCCCAAAGTTTAAGATTGCAGGTATGAGCCACCATGCCTGATCAGGCATGTATTTTCTATCAATCAGTTTTCTAGGAATATGTTATAAAATGATAGTGTACAAAACAATTTTGCTTTCTGTTTTTTCACTTAACATTATATCATTAGCATGTCCCATATAGCCAGTCAGGCTCGTAATCATTGTTTGTAATGTCTCCACACAAGCATCAAAAAGCTTATTTTGCGGGGGCAGAGCAAGATGGCCAAATAGGAACAACTCCAGTCTCCAGCTCCCAGCACGAGCGACACAGAAGACAGGTGATTTCTGCATTTTCAACTGAGACTCCACCTCTGGGGACAGGGCACAGCTAAACAACAACAACAACAACAACAACAAAAGCAGCAGAAACCTCTGCAGATGCAA